>NC_057863.1:244731160-245331160 GCF_019393635.1 Dromiciops gliroides | reverse complement strand
GATATGTTAGATAGTTTTACGGAAAATGCTTTTCTTTCCCTTTTTATTCTTTACTGTAAAGAATGTCTAAGAGAGGAAGGGAAAAGGATATACTGGGAAATGAAGGTTAGATGAAAACAAAAGATATCTGTAAAAATTTTAAATGAAATTCCATTTTAATTTTGAATTTTAACTCTTAGGTGAGCTTCCATTAGCAACACAATCGCATGATGCCAATGACCAAAGTCCCCAACATGAAGTTTCTCTGGCTGAGGACCCTACAAGTCTTGTCTTTACCAAATGCTCTCTGCTTCATCCTTTGAGGGTGAAGTAGGAAGCAGGGGTCAAGAAAGAGAAGGGTTAGCTCTCTCCTAAGACAAAAAACATATACAAAAAAAACAAAACATCACCCTGTGACCAGGGTGACCTAGTGATAAAGAACTTCAAACAGGCAATATGTAATGTATTCTCTGTTTTATACCTCTGTCTCAACCTTGTGCACATCAGCTCTTGCATTGTGGTATACACCAACTTCAGGAAAGGGGGGGGGAGGGGAAGGCTTTTTGATCCTCCACTAAATGGTCCCAAACTGCTGTGTTTGTATAGTTCTTCTGACTTGTCCTTCAGCTATCAGTGAATTTGCCCCAAACA
This sequence comes from Dromiciops gliroides, assembly GCF_019393635.1. Classification (NCBI taxonomy): domain Eukaryota; kingdom Metazoa; phylum Chordata; class Mammalia; order Microbiotheria; family Microbiotheriidae; genus Dromiciops; species Dromiciops gliroides. Next base: position 245,330,530 of record NC_057863.1, on the reverse strand, counting down.
GCATAAAGACTCCAATAATCTTATGCCCTAATTATATCTATTATTAAGAAAAGCTTGACTTGTCTTAAAAAAAGGTGAATTTAGGGGTGGCTAGGTGGCATAGTGGATAAAGCACCGGTCCTGGATTCAGGAATTCCTGAGTTCAAATCCGGCCTCAGACACTTGACACTTACTAGCTGTGTGACCTTGGGCAAGTCACTTAAGCCCCATTGCCCTGCAAAAAAAAAAAAAACAAAAAAAAAACAAAAAAAAAAGGTGAATTTATCAACACAAATTCTCTTCCAGAAAGTATCCTCGGCATTAAAAAGTTCCCTACTCCCAGCCTATTTCAATCCCAAATTTACAATTCATCATATTTGTTTCAGTCTAGAGTCAGTAATTATCTGTCTCCTAATAAATTAAAAGGACTATTTATGGCTCCTCAGTGCTATTATACAGGAACAGATTCCTAATAGCAACCTTCTGGAAATAGACTAAGTTTTAAACTATAATTTTAAAAGGTGTTATTTACAACAAGTTCACTTTGGCAATAGTGAACAACATATGTATTTTTCATTCCAACCTCTTTTCCCTTTTTTATTTTCTTGTAGCATGATAACTATGTGACCAGTCTACCAAAAGTCAGCTGATAATAGATGAAACCAACAAAAAATGAATAAATCAAAAGTGTTCCTTGAATAAGGACAATTTCTCTTCTCAATTAACTGCCCAAAGCAACCATAGTATAAGCAATTCATGAAGCAAACTTATAATAGCAAGTTGGCTTCCTGTTTTCATGAAAAATGCCTGTATATTTGTTTTTGACATTTTTCTAATACTCAGGAAGGGGAAAATAGGCATTTATTAAGCACTTACTGTGTGGCCAAAACTTTGCTAAATACTTTATGAATATTATTTCACAATAACTCCTGGAAGGTAGGTACTATTATTATCGCCATTTCAGAGTTAACGAAACTGAGACAGGCAGAAGCTTAGTGACTTGCCCAGGGTCACCTAGCTCATAAGTCCCCGAGGCTGAATTTGGACTCAGGTCTTCCTGACTCAAGGCAAGAGCTCTATTCTCTGTAACAGATCACAGTATATTGTAAAAGCAAGAAATGTATTTATTTTAACTCTAATTCATATGAAGCAGAAGTATGTATCTGTAAAGGAAACACTTTTGAAACAGTTCTGCTATTGCATATGTGGGATAAGGACTGTGATTTAATTGGTTTTCTGGACTGGTCCTGACTCAGGTCAATCTCCTGCTGGTTCAGGTTTGATAATGGAACGTAAGGAGACATTCATAAGTCATTCAAGTTAAGAAAAAGAGATTGGTTTAGCCATAACAAAAGAAGGATATTCAGCAAAGATATACATTCAAACTCCCAGCATTGATACAGGGGAGTGAAACTCCCTTACCCGAGTTGCCCATCATGGTCAATTAAAAATTAGAGATCTCTTGGAGTTCCTCATGACACCTTTATACTCAGATAACCAGGAAGTGATATTAGTCCTTTAGTCCCCTGAGTCAATCAAGTCTCCAGGACAGATTTTAACACCTTTTAGGGGGAAAAATGAGGCTAATTTGCTTCAGAGAAGGAAACATACATTCCATCCCATGGAGGTGTGGTGCTTAAGGTCTTCTAGAATATAGCTTCTTAAACTACCGGTAGCAACCCCATCCATATAGGATCATGTGACTGAACGTGGGGAGTTGCTGCAGTCTTGCTTCTGAATACACATGTGCACTTTGCACCACTCAGGCCATCATGGGCTTGGGTAAAAATGTCTCCGGTGAAAAGGTAGAAAGAGAGTAGAAAAAGTTGAAGAAGCCCTGTTCTAGAACAGGGGTGTCAAACTCAAATAGAAATGAAACCACTAATTCATGCATAAGGATCCCTGTGGGCCACATATTGATTAAAATTTAAAATGGAAATATTATCTATGTTTTATTGTATTTTCATTTAATTTGTTAGATATTTCCCAATTACATTTCAATCTGGTTCAGACTGTACTCATGAGTGCTGTGGACCACATGTGGCCTGCAGTCTGCATGTCTGACACCTCCATTCAACATGATATTGTACTGTGCAATGACAAAAAGTCCTCTAATTGTATACGGAAGTGGAAGAACTGATGACTCAGGAGCTGCTGAGCCTAAATTGAATGGTTGTACAAAAAGAGATACCCTTTTCATTCTTTCTTTTAAGGCTTCAAGTGAGTCAGGACTACTTCAAGCTAATCCCAAGACTCGGGTAGGGAGAGGGGTGGCAGTCCTGCCTCCTACCTGACCATGGCAGCAATGAGCAAATGTAACCAAAACTGTTTCTTTGTGCTTATTTCTTCCTAGTAGACAGAGAGGTTGGACATTTATTGCAGTTATTCCATGCTTATATTCTTGGCACCATGCCAAGTTCTGGGAATTAAAATGCAAACCAAAAAAGGGAGTTCATATTCTAATAGGAGAAGACAACACACAAAGAATTCCCACCCCCCTCCCGCCCTGCTCCTTATGTGAAAAAGAAGATATACTGGCACATGGGTTAGCCTGCTGGTGAGAAGACAGAAAAGTCTGGGAAGTAAGGAGTGAAGCTGGGAATGAGAAGACCATATCCTAGGTACCTCATGAAATGGGAGACCGGGCCAAAGGCTTACCAGTAAGGAGAGAGGTCCATGGGGTACAGGCATCTCCAAGGTGAAAAGGTTGTTGGCAGAGAGGTACATCACAAAAAATAAATATTTGGGGCAGCTAGGTGGTGCAGTGGATGAAGCACTGGCCCTGGATTCAGAAGGACCTGAGTTCAAATCCAACCTCAGACACTAGATACTTATTAGCTGTGCGACCCTGGGCAAGTCACTTAACCCTCATTGCCCTGCCAAGAACAAACTAATTAATTAATTGATTGATTGATTGATTAATAGATGGCTGGATGGATAGATAAAATATATAGATAGATAGACAGACAGACAGATAGATAGATAAATGTTCCAAGATGGAGGTGTCCAGTTTTGGAGACCCAGAGGTCTAACTGGAGATAAATGATAGAACCCAATGGAGTAATGGTGGCCAACAGCAGTAAAGGTAGCTGTAGTGAGAGTGCAGAACCAGTCAGCTGAAGGAAGACCACTTCAGGGACCAGGCCCATCAAGAAATGCTGATGGACTTAAACAAAGGTATGGATCCCAGGTGGACAACCCATCCATCTTAATGCAAGGATAACTAATGGTGAGGAATCCACAAAGGCTTAAAAGGACTCAGGGGCTATAAGGCACCCCATTGCCCTGTGTGATCACTACCTGTACCTTTGAATGCAAAATTGCAGCCCACTTTCCCCAAGGACCTCAATCACACAGCTAGTGTCTTTGATTCGGGTCTCCTGTATCTAAATTCAGTTCTCTATTTTTCTAGTGTAGGCCCCCTTCACACCTTCATGATTCTTAGGAATGCTTTCCCATATAACAATAATAATAGCTAACATTTACATAGCATTTACTATGTGACAATCGACATACTAAGCACTTTACAATTAGTATCATTTGATTCTCACAACAATCCTGGGAGGCAGATGCTATAATTATCTCCATTTTACTGATGAGGAAACTGAGGCAAACAGAGGTTAAGTGACTTGCCCAGGATCACACAGATAGGAAGTGCCTGAGGCCACATTTGAACTCAGGTATTCCAGAGCTCTATCCATTGCAACACCTAACTGCCAATACAACTTATTACAAATTCACCAATATGACTTCATTACTATCTATCTTATACTTTATACCCTAAGAGGTTTAAAATATGATAGAACAACCACCAATAAAGTATTAGGTGAAACTAAAACTTCTCTGTCCTTGGCATCAATCAGCAAAGCCTTATTAAGTAGTAAGTACCAGGCACCATGAAAGCTTCTCAGATACAAGTACAAAGAATAAAACAATCCCTTACAAGGAGTTTACATTCTAATGAGCATAAAAACAAGAACATATCACTAAGATGCTGCACATGCCATTTCTAAAAGGATGGAATGGGACAGGAGCAGAAGAAAGCTTGATAAGACAGCTATTGGAACAAGCCCCTCTACTCCCTTTCTTAACATTGTGCTTTCCTTATTCACCAAAAAAGTTGGTTAGGTTGTTCCTAACCAACAACAGCAACAGAGAAAGTAGACTTAGATATTAACGACCTAACTGGTCTATCTTTCCCCAATGCTTACAGGCCCTACAACATCTTCTAAAGGAAAATGCAATAGTCTTTCACTGAAATTGGACTTAGAGGCTATTCACCACAATTCTCCATTAGAATCAATAGTCAAAGATTGCCCCGGGGCTTTATAGAATTTTAGAAATCTGAGATTCCCAGAATTACCCACCAGATGGACCCAATTAAGTATCCTGACTAATGTGGGTAGGGGAGGCAATAGCTCATTAAACACCAGTAAACCACCAACTCTCACAGCTGTTTTCTAATTATAGTATATTCAAATATAAGCAATAATAAGTCTCTGCTGATATGTTGCTGCTGATCTTTCTAAACTCGGAATTACAGCAGCTACCAACCACCTCTAAATTACCCATCCTTTTTTTGCCTCAAGGCTGATAGACCAAATGGTAACCCATTCTTTTTTTTTCCTCCATTTAAAAAAATACTCATTTCTTGAAAAGTATTGTTTAGATAACCATAAGTCATTATTCAATCCCAAAAATAATTACAATCCATTACAATCTCTATAACGGAGAATTAGTCGCCAACACAGAGAGTTGTAACAAAGAAATACATGGGGGCGGCTAGGTGGCGCAGTGGATAGAGCACCAGCCCTGGATTCAGGAGTACCTGAGTTCAAATCCGACCTCAGACACTTAACACTTACTAGCTGTGTGACCCTGGGCAAGTCACTTAACCCCAATTGCCTCACTTAAAAAGAAAAAAAGAAATACATGGTATGTTCGCTGCAAAATAAAGTGGCATTTAAGTTCTAAGAGGAAGCATATTGTATTTTTATGGGGAGTAGGACTATAGAAACCTGAATGAACTAGTATTTTTGAGCCTTATGACCACAAAAGAGAGACAGTGTGGTGGGATGGTTAGATGATTGACCTCAGGGTCATGAATACCTGGGTTCAAGTCTCACCAGACATCTGGTGGCTGTGTGACCCACATTCACTGAATGTTTCATTGTCCCAGGCAATTTTCTAAGGCTCTCCATTACAGAGCAGTCACCCATTTGCAGTAGTTGGGAAATCACTGGTCAAGGACAAAAATGCAGCCTGCCTTCTAATCACCTTCCCAGCGATATCAAAAAGCATGTGTTAAGGGGCAGCTAGGTGGCACAGTGGATAGAGCACTGGCCCTGGAGCCAGGAGTACCCGAGTTCAAATCTGACCTCAGACACTTAACACTTATTAGCTGTGTGACCCTGGGCAAGTCACTTAACCCCAATTGCCTCACTTAAATTAAAAAACAAAAGAATGAAAAAGCATGTGTTAAGCAGTATTTTGCATTCACTTCTATTGGAACCAATGAAAGAAATTTTTCAAGGTATTTTTCTGCCTATTGGAGGCTCAAAATCTAAGAAGCAATACTGATGAAGATGAACATTTTGGGGATGACTGAGGAAAGTAGAAAAGGTATACATACATACATTCTCCAAAGGGAAGCTCATTATTGGGATGATTAGAAAAGATGAATTTGAGATGATTTCAAGTTCACCTAGGGCAAGGCCAGGAAATAATAATATTAATATTCCCATGAACTCCATTACCTTTATATCTTCCTTTAATGTTGTTTACTTGAGTGGGCAGCTAGATGGTACAGTGGTTAGAGCACTGGCCCTGAAATTGGGTGGACCTGAGTTCAAATCTTACCTCAGACACTCACTAGCTGTGTGACCCTGGGCAAATCACTTAACCCCAACTGCCTTACATATCAAGGGTTATTTCCAATCATCCTGATGTATATCTTGGCTCTGGAAGAGAGAGTGAGGTTAGTTACTTTGCACAGTGCTTCTTCCTCACTTAAATCTAATTCAGTGTAAGTCATGACATCACCCTGTCACAGTCTTGCTTGAGAACAAAGGACAAACAACAACTTGAGCAAAGAGTGATCAGTCGAGAAATGTTGTCAACTTCATGAAAACGTTCTTGAGTTTTTTAGGGCAGTTGGTGGCATGGTGGATAGACCATTGGACCTGGAGTCAGGCAAACCTGAGTTCAAATATGTCCTCCAACACTTAAGAGCTGTGTGACTAAGCAAGTCAAGTGATTTCTATCTCCCTCAGTTTCTTCCCCTGTAAAATGGGGGTGATCATAATAGCACCTACCTTTTCAGGGTTATTGTGAGAATAAAATGAGATAACATTTTTAAGCATTTATTTTGCAGTTATTAAAGCTTTATGTAAATGCTAACTACTACTATTGTTATACTCCTATGAATATAATAAAATCTTATGTTACTCCACCTCTGGGATAATTCACTTTAGATCCCACCAGAGCATGTTCCTCAGTGCCCAGGATATAGTGTGGAAAAAATGAACATTGTTGATTAAATGATATAGGGGTCAATTCCAGAGCAAGAAAAATAGCTGCTTGAGAGGGACTTATTATAATTATTAGCTTCTCACCTTTTTTGTATCATGGACTCAGAAGGTTTTGAAATACATAAAATAAAATGCATATGATTACATAGGAAAATAATTCTATTGAAAGAAAGATGTCATTTTTTCCCAAACTAGTTTACAGATCCCTAGAAATCTATCCAAACCCCCACGCCCCCTTTTAGGGTTTGTGGATCTCTAGATTAAGAAGCCCTGTCCTATATTAAGTATTTTATAAATTATTGTCACACATTAATCTGTGACCTATTCACATTGCATCAAGTTCCAGACCACTCACTAATCTGTGTTAACCATTGCTACAATTAATCCTCAGTTAACTATGAGCCATTAGCTCAACTTGCCAAGAGTAACTGAACACAGCCTAACACAAAGGAAATAAGGTTCCCCAAGAAAATCGTGATTTGCTCCCTTTCCACCAACACGTGGAATCTATCTAAGTAGATTTGTCGATGTCTTATGGAATCAATAATTCACCAGAATCTCAAACTGAGTAGCAGACCCAAAGTCATCCGCTAATAAGACTTTTGGACAGTTGTCTCCAAATGCAGGAGCCAGTTTCTTTATTTTTAATAAACAATTTAGGTTGAGTGGTTTTGTGGGGAGATTTGGGTTTTTTTGTTTTTTGGTTTTGGTTTTCAGAACTTAAATTTCAGGTCCTGGATCCAACAATCTCCAAATGCATTTGTATACACTCTCAAAAAACTTTCTTAGTGCTACTGTTTAAAATAACAATGGCCCAGGCACAACAAAAGTATTTTATCTTCTAATTCTATTTGCTGATTATCATTGGTAAGGATGTGAGTTCTCTAAGCTACAACTTTATATTTTCTCTTCACCTCCTATCTTGGGATCTCCATTACAGTACTAGGCTATTCTGTCCCAAATGGCTTGTCTTTAGTTCAATCCAGGCACTGGTATTTAACAAAGTAAACTAAAGTCTATGTATTTACACTAAAAATGAAAATTAGCAGGTAATTTATAGTGAGAGAATATCTTCTCAGCAACCACTCAGGTTTACTCTTTGTTGCTGCCTACAAGGATAACTTTGAACAGGTAAATGAGGTTTAAAGAGAACTGGGCTTTTTTGAGATGAAATTTTCTAAAGGGGTTTTCTCGTGCTTCTGGGAAAGGTGATATTCTCAGATGCTTTTAATTACCTCAACTACCTAAACCTCCCACAGAATTTGGAAAAATCTAACCTATGAAACACCAATAGTCAGGTGGCAGATATTGCTTAGCAAGTTGAAAATAACCTTTCTCAATCAGCAGACATGGAATGGAATTCCTAATTCTGTTTATCTGTTTAGAACTAGTAGATGGGCAGCCCACATACATACTTGTTTTCAAAGTCTCAGTAGCTTGCCTAGAATTAGATATATACTCTGTGTGTGTGCATTTGTATGTATGTATTTAAAAAACAGCAATTCTGAAAAATAAAAATAAATATTTTTTATAAAGGGGGGGCAGTTATTTGGCACAGTAGATAAAGCACTGGCTCTGCATTCAGGAGGACCTGAGTTCAAATCTGACCTCAGACACTTGCCACTTACTAGCTGTGAGACCCTGGGCAAGTAACTTAACCCTCATTGCCCCAAGCAAAAAAAAAAAGCAATTCTGGTCCACATTCCAACATTTTAAACAATAGAGTGTTTTAAATAAAAATAGGTAATGGATCTTTATATTCATTATTAAGCCCAATATTTTAGAACTGAGAATGATACTCAAGCACCAATATAAAAAAGAGTCAACATTTATTTAGTTCTATAAGGTTTACAAAGTGTTTTACATGGATTATCTTTTTTAAGTTAAAATATACATAAAACAACTCTGAAATATTACCTCATGCCTATCAGAGTGGCAAATATAACAAAAAAGGAAAATGTTGGATATTGGAGGGGATATGGGAAAACTGGGACACTAATGCACTGTTTGAATTGTGAACTGATCCAACCATTTTGGAGGGCAATTTGGAATTATGCCCACAGGGCTATAAAACTGTGCATACCCTTTGATTCAGTAATACCACTGCTAGTTTTATATCCCAAAGATATCTCAAAAAAGAAAAAAAAGACATATTTGCACAAAAATATTTATAGCAGCTCTTTTTGTGGTAGCTAAGAATTAGAAATCAAAAGAATGCCCATCAATTAGGGAATGGCTAAAAAAGCTGTGGCATATGATGGTGATAGAATATTATTGTGCTATAAGAAATGACAAGCAGGATGATTTCATAAAGGCCTGAAAAGACTTATATAAACCGATGTATAGTGAAGTGAGCAGAACCAGAAGAACATTGTGCACAGTGACAGCAATATTGTTCAACAAAAAACTGTGACAACCATTCTCAGCAATACAATGATTCAAGACAATCCCAAAGGACTAATGATGAAGCATATTATCCACCTCCAAAGAAAGAACTGAAGCATGCTTTTTTCACTTTCTTTCATTTTTTTCTTTTATTCAAGTTTTCTCATACAAAATGACTACTTTGGTAATGTTTTACATAAATACATATATAAACTATATATGACTGTTTACAGCCTCAGGGAGGGGCAAGGAGAGGGAAGGAAAGAGGAATAAAAACTGGAATGCAAAACTATAAATTAAAATGTTTACTTTTATTTTTAAAAGTAAAAGTTTAAAAAAAAAGTATTTACAGGGGGCAGCTAGGTGGCACAGTGGATAAAGCAATGGCCCTGGATTCAGGAGGACCTGAGTTCAAATCCGACCTCAGACACTTGATACTTACTAGCTGTGTGACCCTGGGCAAGTCACTTAATCCTCGTTGCCCTGCAAAAAAACTAACAAAAAAGTATATATGGGGTGGAGCCAAGGTGGCAGAGGTGAGGCTATGACTCCTGAAAGCTCCCAATAAACCCATGTACTCACTCCCAAATAATGCCATTTTAAAAAAACACAGCAGCCTAACACACATAAGAACAGAGTGAGACTATTTTCGAGGCAAAGACAGAAATTGGTATAATCTGCTGATCAGGCTGAGAGAGGAGCTCAGCACCTAGTTCAAACCCAGCCAGGAACAGACCGTGCCTCCAGTGCCTCAGAGTCTTTGGTGCCAGCAGCTTCTTCTGAGACTGGGCTTGTGGACTGGTGAGGGGGTTCGGTGGTTGGTCTGGGTGAAGTGGCTGCAGTTTCTGCTGGAGTTGGAATGAATCACCCTGGTTCTGAACCAGTGGGCTGAATCAAGTGGTGGTGGCCCAGTGGGTAGGGGCACAGGCATGCCAAGCTTCTGACCATAGAGAATCAAATTTCAATCAGACATCTGCTTCTGGGTTGAGATGAGTACGGAAAGAAAACAACAGACAATAGCTTCTTTGGGGGAAAGATAGACTAAAATACACCCTCAGAAGAAGGTAATAACAAAGTCAAAGCCCTAACATCCAAAGCTTCCAAGAAAAATATGAATTGGTATCAGTCTATGGAAGTGTTCAAAAGGGACTTTAAAGAGAAAGTGGGAGAGATAGAAGGAAGATTTAAAGAATGGAAAGAGAAATGAGAGCAATGCAGGAGAGTCATGAGAAAAAAGTCAATAGCTTGGAAAGTCAAATGGGAAGGAAGATACAAAAGCTCTCTGAAGAAAATAATTGCCTAAGAATTAGGATTGAACAAATGGAAGCTACTGACTTTATGAGAAACCAAGACACAGGTAAAGCAAATCCAATTGAATAAAAAAATAGAGGGAAATATGAAATATCTCCTTGGAGAAACAGATCCAGGAAAATAGATCCAGGAGAAATAATTTGAAAATCATTGGACTACCTGAAAATCATGAACAAAATAAAAGTTTAGACATCATTTTCCAAGAGATTGTCAGGGAAAATTGTCCTGATATTCTAGAAGCAGAAGGGAAAATAGAAATTGAAATAATCCATCGATCACCTCCTAAAAGAGATCCCAAAAGGAAAGCCTCCAGGAATATTATGGTCAAATTCCAGAACTCCCAGGTCAAGAAGAAAATATTGCAAGCAGCTAGAAAAAAAAGAAATTCAAATACCGTGGAGCTACAGTAAGGATAACACAAAATCTAGCAGCATCTACATTAAAGGATATGATATTCCAGAGGGCAAAGGAACTGGGACTACAGCCAAAAATCACCTACCCAGCAAAACTGTGTATAATCTTTCAGGGGGAAAAATGGGACTTCAATGAAAAAGAGAACTTTCAGGCATCCATGATGTAAAAACCTGCACTGAATAGAAAATTTGACTTTCAAATACAAGATCCTAGAGAAGCACAAAAAGGTAAACAGGAAAAAGAAATCATAAGGGATATTAAAAGATTAAACTGTTTACATTTCTACATGGGAAGCTAATTCTTCTAACTCATAAGATCTTTGTCAGTATTAGAGCAGTTGAAAGGAATATATTTAGACAGAGGGCACAGGTGTAAATTGAATATGAAGGGATGATATCTGTAAAGCATTTATTTTTTGTTTATCCTTTTTTTTGTGGGGAAAGCAGTGTGGGGTGGCTTATGTCTGGGGCCAGATAGGGGCTCGGAGCCTCCTGGGTCCAGGACTGGTGTTTTGTCCACTGTGTCACCTAGCTGACTCATGATGACATCTTCAAAATAAAGTTAAGCGGTAAGAGGAATGCACTGGAAGAAAGGTAAAGGGAGAGGTGGACTGGGGAAAAGTAGCTCACAGGGGCAGCTAGGTGGCGCAGTGGATAGAGCAGTGGCCCTGAATTCAGGAGTACCTGAGTTCAAATCCGGCCTCAGACACTTGATACTTACTAGCTGTGTGACCCTGGGCAAGTCACTTAACCCCCATTGCCCTGCAAAAACAAAAAAACAAAAAAACCAAACCAACAAACAAACAAACAAAAACCCAAAACAAAAACAACAAAACAAAATAAAACAAAAAAAAAGTAGCTCACATAAAAGAAACAAGAAAAAGCTTATGGAGTAGAGGGGAAGATGGGGAATGAGTGGGGGAGTGAATGAACCTTACTCTCATTAGAACTGGCTGAAAGAGGGAACATATACATTCAAGTGGGTATAGTAATATATTCTGCCCTGAGGGAAAGTGGGAAGGGAATGAGTTGGGAGGAAGAGGCAAAGAAAGGAAAGGCAGATTGGTGGAAAGGGCAGTAAAAAGTAAAACGCTTTCAAGGAGGAATAGGGTGAAGGAAGACAGAAAATCGAGTAAATATCAAGGGGAGGAATAAGATGGAGGGTAATACAGCTAGCAATAACTGTGAAAGAAATGATGAGCAGGATGATATCAGAAGGATGTATGAAAAAGGCAAACCATCAACAGAGGAAGAACTGATGGTATCTGAATAAAGATTGAAGTATAATTTTATTTGTTAGCTCCTCTTTCTAAAGTTATTTTGTCTATTTTCTTTCACAACCTGACTAATGTGAAGATGTTTTGCATAACTTCACAGGTATGCCATATTGAATTGTTTGATTTCATAAGGAAGGTCAAGGAGGAAGGGAGGAAGAAAATTTAGAACTAAAGTTTTTAAAAATCAATGTGAAAAGAAATGATGAGCAGGGGGAATTCAGAGAAACCTGGAAGGACTTACATGAACATGATGTTGACTGAGAAGAGCAGAAGCAGAACATTGTACACAGTAACAGCAACACTGTATGATGAACAATGGTGATAGACTTGGCTCTTTTTAGCAGTGCAACAGTCCAAAACAATTTCAAAGAATTTCATGATAGAAAATATTCTCAACATCCAAAAAAAAAAAGAACTGTGGATTATGAATGCAGATTGAACCATACTGTTTCTAATTTTGGGACTGTTCTTTTTTTCCCTTCTTTTTTGAGGTTTTTCCCTTGTGCTCTGATTCTTCTTTCACAATAGGACTAATGCAGAAATATGTTTAATGTGATTGCACATATATAACCTATACTAGATTGCTTTCTGTCTTGGAGAGGAGGGAAGGAAAGAAGGGTGGGAGAAAATTTTGGAACTAAAAATCCTATGAAAAAAATGTTGAAAACTATACTTATATATAACTGGAAATAATAAATACTTTTATTAATATAAAAAAGAGAATAAGGGAAGATAGTATATTGGTCAAGGAGCACATTTTAAAACAGTAAATCTCTAAGAGTAAATAGGACTCACTTCATGATAATCTCAAAAAGGGGAAATTCTGTAAGCCTAAATTACTCTGTATGAAAGTCTAGATCTGGGTAATAGCAGGGCAACATAGACAGGACATAAAAGTCTCTTGAGGCAACTATGGCTTTCACTCTCCCTCTTGTGTTATTTCTCATCATACTCCTTCCCAAACTTGAGAATGTGAATTTTTGTATTTGTGTGCATGTGTGCATGCATGCATCTGTATGACTCTACATGTTAGAATAGGATGGAGGTGAAGGAAATCGCTTTCTGTCTTGGGGAAGAGGGAGGGAAGAGAGGGTGGGAGAAAAATTTGGAACTAAAAATCCTATGAAAACAAATGTTGAAAACCATCCATATATGTAACTGGAATATAATAAAATACTGAACTAAAAAAATAACATTTAAAAAAAGGATATACATATATATAAACATACACACATACATTTCTGAAGTGAATTGGTGGCATTGTAGATAGAGTGCCATACCTAGAGTCAAAAAACCCTGAATTCCAATTTGACTTCACTTATTCCTTAGGCCAGTTAGCTGTGTGACCCTGTGTAAGTCACTTAACTTCTGCCTCAGTTTCCTCAACTATAAAATGGGGACAACAACGGCACCTACCTCCCATAGTTGTGAGGTTCAAATGAGAAAATATTTGTTAAAGCACTTAGCACAGTGCCTGGCACACAACAGGTGGTATATAAATGCTTATACCCTTCACTTCCCTCCTTTTTGAGATCACCTTATAAAATAGGTGCCATTATTATTCCCATTTGACTTTATTATTACTTATTATTATTATTATTCCCATTTTACTGAGAATACTCAGATGAAAGAAGTTGATTACCTCAGCTGAAGCAAGATTAGACTTTATGCATCACCACCATCACACCAGAATGCCTCCTCTAGTACTTCATAGGGTCATACATATAGAACTGGAAAGAACCGTAGACGCTAGCTACTTCTCTAGATAAAGAAATAGACTTGACTTTCAAGACAGCTCAAGTGTCACCTTTTGTATGAGGGCCTTTCCTGATGGCTCCAGCTAGAGACTTTCAAAGCAAATTACCTTGCATTTATTTTTAGTACACTTATGGGTATACATGGTTTCCCTGATAACTCTCAGTGAAGTTAGTTCCTCAAAGGCAGGCACTATTTTGGTTTTTTTTTCTATGCCCAAAACTGATCCCTGTACTTGGCACACAGTAGGCACTTTCTGAATTGATTAATTAATTAGCCAAGATCACACAAAAACTAAATGGCAGAGCAGAGATATGAACTCAAGTTGCCTAGCTCCAAAACCAGTGGGTTTTATCCCCCCCACACACACACACACCCCAAATCAGACTCCTACTCTTCCAATTTGGAGGACATCAATAATGAATTCATTCTACTACACTTCAAGGTGAAGTACCCCCAAAATAAAGCTTCATATGTGGGTAGTTGTTGGCAACCAGACAGTAATGACAACTTAATGGAAATAGAGTAGATATTTCAAATTTATCACAGATAAATGTCTTCTTCCAAGATTTGCCTCATTGTAGCAGCGAGTCCTGGGTTCCTTCAGTGACCCAAGTTCTGGTAGGTGCTAACCAAACTATAAAGATGTTCAGTGTAACCCTAGCAAGGACCTAGGATCAGTCTAAGTGTGAAGAGGCTCATTACCAGAAGACTGACCACCAAGTAATAAATTTTTTGGCCACAGAAATTCACTGTAGACAAATTCCCTCTACTATAAAGTCCATCAATTGACAATGCAGGTGGTACTTTCTCCTGGGCTGAATTGGTTAGGCTGCGTTAACAAAGTAATGATAATAACAATAACTGACATTTATGTAGCACTTTAAAACCTTCAGTGTAATTTACACACATGATCCCATTTGGTCTATAAACACAACTAGACAAAGCAGGATCTCTAAATTAGGCTAGCATATTGATACAAAAATGTATGTGTCTCAACTCCCCTACCCCTTTTTGAGTTGGGAAATATACTCAGAATCATCACAAAAGATGCTTAAATATTGTCTACTCCAAAAAGGAAAAAGAACCCAAGATTGTACTGCTCCTATTCCTCTCCTTTGGCTTTTGAGGCAATCCCCTAAAAGACAATACATTAAACCCCAACTGCCTTCTTTCTAATATTTTTCCTCTATCTGCCTCTCTGCCTCAGAAACATATGCCATTTTTATTTCCTTTGGAATATAGAAAGCCATTCAAAACATCAAAGTTTACACATTAATAATAGCCTCTCCCCATATTTCCTTTCCTGATGGCTCAGGCTTTCTCCACCCTACCTCTGCTCTCTATTGCTGACATCTTTTCCTTTCTCCCCGGCAACTGTTGCTGAGGTGACTGCCAGCTGTGGTTTATTTCTCCTCTCTGCATGGAGTTTCCCTCCAGCTGTCTCCAATGGAGGTTAATAGTTGGAAAATGGGTGTATTAAGCTGATCATAAACACAGTGTTTATGGAAGAGGATTGCTTGGCCTCCTGCAGCTTGAAGCATTACAGCTCTTTCTCATTCTTCTTCACTCTAGCCTGACCATTAGAAACTGGAATATGAGGAAGGTTGGGAGTCAAAGAGGCAACAATATGGCGGTAGAAGCAGTGTTCAGGGAAGGGGTCCAAAAGTTCTGATTTCTCCATGTGATTTGAACTCCATGTTTCAAACTTAGGACACACTTACTAGCTATGTGACACTGGGCAAGTCACTTAACCCCCATTGCCCTGCAAAAAACAAAAACAAAAACAAACTTAGGACAGTCCCAGACTCCCTCAATCACAGCCTAACCACTTTCAGTTTCCAGGGTAACTACTGACAGCACTAAAGAAATGTTTACAGTCCTAAGAAGGTGAAGTCATCTTGTAATTCCAGTAACTCCGTAATTAACAAAGGGATAAAACTTCAAAGATCTTTATCTTGCTAGGTTGGATCATTTATGATAAAAGAAAGCCAATATCTCTTTCAGATTATCTAAAGCTTCTGGCTTCCATGGAAGGAAGATTCATGCCAGCACAATATACAGTATAATAAACATTTATTTTTTTAAAATTAAAATAAATAATAAACATTTATTGAGTATGCCAAATAAATTCTGGAGACAAATAAGAAAAAGAAAGACAGTCCCTGCCCTCAACAAGTTTGGTTTTGTTGTTTGTCCTTTGTTCTCAAAGAGGACCCATGACATCAGGAGGGTATCACTTGACTTGCAAGTGAATTGGATTTAAGTGAGGCAGGGCTGTGCAAAGTTAGTAGCCTCATTCTCTCCTCCAGATTCATCTGAGTCCAGTGGGAAGATATAGGGCAGGACTCCTGGAGATGGCTCCAGATGTAGTGGGAGACCTTGGCTTTTTTAAGCTAAGGTCTTTCCAGGGTATCAATTTGTCTGAGACAATACCCATTGGGTGAATAATGGCTAGGCAAGAATTGAGGCAAAAGATGGTCTAGTTTTCCTTCACAAAAGAATCAGTCTGGGAGGAGAAGACCCTCATAGTTTCTGGCCAGAACTGAAATAATTGCTATTTACATTCACTCTTAGCCATCAAAACTCAAACAATCTCAAAGAGTTTACAATCTTGTTTTTAATAATGAACATTTTTATTTATACTTTTGAGTTCCAATTTTTATCCCTCCTTCCCTTTACCCCTCCCTGAGGCTGTAAGTAATCAAATGTGGGTTATACATGTGCAATTGTGTAAAACATTACCATATTAGTCATTTTGTATAAGAAAACATGAATAAAAGAAAGAAATGAAAGAAAGTGAAAATAGCATGCTTCAGTCTGTGTTAAATATGTTCTTTCTTTGGAGGTGGATGGTATGCTTCATCATTAGTCCTTTGAGATTGTATTGAATCATTGTATTGCTGAGGATGGTTGTCACAGTTCTTCATAAAACAATATTGCTGTCACTGTGTAGAACATTCTTCTAGTTCTGCTCACTTCACTATACATACATCAGTTCATACAAGTCTTTCCAGGCCTTTCTGAAATCATCCTGCTTGTCATTTCTTATAGCATGATAATATTCTATCACCATCATATACCACAGCTTGTTTAGCCATTCCCCAATTGATGGGCATTTCTTTGATTTCCAATACTTAACCACCACAAAAAGAGCTGCTATAAATATTTTTGTACAAATAGGTCTTTTTTCTTTTTGGGGATATAAACCTAGCAGTGATATTGCTGGATCAAAGGGTATGCACAGTTCTACAGCCCTTTGAGCATAGTTCCAAACTGAAGAGCTTGAAATCCAATAGTGGAAGACAGTCCATAAAAGCTTCCTAGTTGACAAAGAAAAGACAGCTGAGGTTTTGATTATTTGAACTCCTCTATGCAAAGAGGTTAAGGAAGAAGTTTTTGCTCCATCCTTTAGTCCTCCAACCAGAGGGGCGGAAACAAAGCTGCAGCAATCTCCAACTAGCCAATTGAAGTGAAATCCAGCGATATAATGGAGAGAGCAATGGACTGAAAGTTGGGAGACTGGTCTGGCTCTAACATTTATTTGTTATATGACTCTGTAAAAGGCAATTAATTTCTCTGTGCTTTAATCTCCTCATTTGTAAAAGAGAGATAACATTTTACTTCTTACATTACAGAGTTGTTATAAAGAATCCATTTTTCAGACCTTAACATGAGATATAAATACGTTACTACTCTTCTAGGACTTGGAATCTTATCTATTTACCAATGAAAGAGGCCTCCTTTAACTCAATGTCAAGGAAAGACCTGGGAGGTTTAGAATATGTATAACTAGGCACTGCCCCAAAAATTCCACTATTAAATCCATAATATGAAGTTTCATCCACATAAAAAGAAAGCATAGAAATTCACCTTAAAGATCATCTGGTCCAACAGTGTCAACCTCAAATAGAAATAGATTCTTGGTAACCTCATATTGACTTAGAAAACCACAAATTAGATTACCTAGGTTGTATTATATTTTTTTTTATTTTGTTAAAGATCTCCCAATTACATTTTTTTTTTGTGGGGCAATGGGGGTTAAGTTACTTGCCCAGGGTCACACAGCTAGTAAGTGTCAAGTGTCTGAGGCTGGATTTGAACTCAGGTCCTCCTGAATCCAGGGCTGGTGCTCTATCCACTGCTATCTAGCCACCCCCCCAATTACATTTTAATCTGCATCAGCCACACTGAATTTTGTGGGCTATATGCGTGGGCTCATCGCCGAAAGCCTATTATTTTGACACCTCTGATCTAATCTACAAATGTCTTCATTTTGTAAATGAAGGAATTGAGGCCCAAAGAGGTTCAATGGTGTGCCCAAGATCACATAGCAAGTTGGTCACTAGAATCCAAGTCAAGTAGTCTTTCCACTACTCCATACTGCTAAACAGAAAAGTAGCATTTGTAGATAAGGGGAGACAGAAAAATGTGCTAGTCATCTTCCTTCTATCTTGGGCAAGAACCAAGTCAGCAAGCATTTATAAGCACCTACTGTGTGGCAGGCAGTGCTAGGGATATTAAGAAAGGCAAAAATAGTCTCCCATCTCAAGAAGCTCACAGTTTAACAGTTGAGACTATGTACTAGAGTGAGGTAAGAGATTTGAGAAGACATATGGGTTTTTCAGAATTTTTTGAACTTACTATTTTTTTTCTGTTGCATAAAGCCTAACTGAGGGGGCCTGTCCAGAGACTCCTTTCTATTGGTTAAGCTCTTGTTGTGTTGCAATTTTCATTAAGCTTCTCTAGGAAATTAAAGTCCCAAACATTAAAGAACCTTTCAGTAATGAGCTGGCCTTGAGTATATATCACAGTGGGTATAAAGTATGGATGCTCAAAACGCCCATACACTTATTCAATTCTTCAGTAATGGTGAGATGCTCCATGGAATAAACCAAAATCATTTCCACTTTTTGGATTTGTTAAAGCTGTTTCTAGTTACATAAATGGATTGCTTTTAAAGGAACTGTTACCCCCCAAAAGTAAATTGCCTTCCTTGATGTTCTGGGAGCAGATGTATGCCACTGTTTCCACTAATACTGGTTGTCTGCAAGATGATTAGATTCACAGAAAGACAGGGAAGCTTATTAGCTAAGGGTATTGACCAGATACAGTCACACTGTCTGTGTGCCTGGTGATGGACTTTGTGTACCTTGTCTATTTTATAAATCTGTAGCAGACAAATCCTATTGGTGAAATGAAAGGGAAACCTGGGTCATGGGAACTTTGAATATTCATTTAGCGTCAGATTTTTGTTATGAGCATCAGACTAATGGGGGAAAAATGACTCTGATTTGTAAAAATCCTTGAAAAACCACTCTGCTATATCAAATATCAGTCATCCCAAGCTTCCTTTTACACCTAATAAAAGTAAAGTTTTCCCCAAAGTAACCCCAAGATCTTAAGCTCCTTGAAGGCAGGGACCATGTATTTGTCTTTCTTTGTATCCCTAGCTGTTAGCACAGCACCTGCCACATAGTAAGAACTTCATAAATGCTTACTGATAAATTAAACCTCTCTTATGGACTTAATATAGTATAACTTGCAATACAACTATTTGGATATCTGTCTTAAGTTCCTTGAGAGTTTTTCCCCCAACCTCATATTCCTAATATTAGATGTATGCACACAGCAGGTAGTTCATAAATGAGGAATTATCGAATTGTCCAAACCAGTTGTTTCAGAGGTACAAATGGTATTCAGGGAGACAATGGAAAAACTAAAAACAAAGAAAAAAATCAATCATCACAACTTTCTTCCCAGGTAACCATTTCCCCAGGAAAAAAGTGACATTCTGTCACCCCTCCTACATCTTTTACTTCACCCAGCCAAGAGGACTGACACACTAGACCTTTAATTTACCTCATACGCAAGCATGTGTAGATTCTTGCTTCTTTTCTAGTTGTCATTCATGAAGAATAGCTAGAGTTGTCAAGTAAACAAGCATTTATTAAGCACCCACTTGTGCCAAGCACTATACTAAGCACTGGATATATGAAGGAAGAAGGGGAAAAAAACCAACAGCCCCTGTTCTCAAAGAACTCACAGTCTAATGGGAGGGGGGGAGGAAAGAGAAAGGGAGAGGAGAGACAACATGCAAACAACTGTGTACATATAAGATATAATCAGTATATATCCTTTAATCCCACATTATCATACCAGAGCCACATTTCATCAGTGATAACCTCCTCTTTTAATCTAATCAGCTCAGACCAATTCACCCCAAAGATACAGGAAAAATACTATGAGTCCCCTTTCAAAAGATTCCTTTTCTCCAGGAAATATACAAAGACAATACAACACACTGGTAAACCAAGTAGGTAGGTTCCAAGGAAGACACACTGACTGATAGAAATAACCCAATGCTTCAGGCAAGGAGGTTCCTAGTTCACAGACCTAAGATTACATCAGTTGTGGAACATGATTCATTTTATTCAATAACAACCCATCCTGCTGAAACAAAGACAAAGAGACAGATCAAATCATGACACTAGGTCTTACCTGTTGAAAGATTTCATAACTTCACTACTATCAGGAAGAAAGGAAACACCAGATAACAAATCATACTCTTTTGTTCTTACTGTTGTTTGTCCTTCATTATCGAAGAGGACTGTGACATTGGGGTCATGTCATGACTTGCAGGGAATTGGATTTAAGGGATTTGCAAAGTCACCAACTTCACTCTCTCCTCCAGAGCCATCTGTGTCCAGTGGCAAGATATACATCAGGATGACTGGAGATGGCCCCGGTTGTTTCAGACAATAGGAGTTAAGTGACTTGTCCAGGGTCACACAGCTAGTAAGTGTCTGAGGTGAGATTTGAACTCAGATCCTCCTGACTCCAGGGCCAGTGTTCTATCCACTGCACCACATATCTGCTGCTTGACACATGGTAAGTACTTAGTAAATGGCAATTACGATCACTGAAAAAACCTCCAGCCACTTAGAATAAGACTTACATGATTGACTTTAATGCCTCCCCTGTGTTCATGATTTTCAACTTATCCTATATATTTGTTGTTGTTCATGAATTTAAGTTGGGTCCACCTCTTCATGATTCCATTTGGGGTTTTCTTGGCAAAGATATTGGGATGATTTGCCATTTCCTTCTTCAGCTCATTTTACAGATGAGAAACTGAAGCAAACAGGGTTAAGTGACTTGCCCAGGGACACATAGATATTAAGTGTATGAGGCCGGATTTGAACTCAGAAAGATGAGTCTTCCTGACTCCAGACCTGACACTCTATCCATTGTGGCACTTAGATGCCCTAGCCTATATATAGCTTGTCTGAATGTAGCTATTTGCTAGTTGTTTCCCCACTTTAGACTGTGAGTTTTGGGGCAGCTAGGTGGCATAGTGGATAGAGCACCGGCCCTGGAGTCAGGAGGACCTGAGGTCAAATCTGGCCTCAGACACTTAACACTTACTAGCTGTGGGACACTGGGCAAGTCACTTAACCCCAATTGCCTCACCAAAAAAAAAAAATCCAATTCTAGACTGTGAGTTTCTTGAAAACAGGCAGCTAGGTGGTACAGCTAGCATGCCAGGCCTGGAGTCAGGAAGATCTGAGTTCAAATTCATCCTTAGACACTAGCTGTATGACCTTGGGCAAGATACTTAACATCAGCTTTTCTCAATTTCCTCAGCTGTAAAATCAGAATATTAATAGCATTTGCCTCCCAGGGCTGTGCAGATCAAATGAAATAATAATTGTAAAGCACTTAGCACAGTGCCTAGTACATAGTAAGCACTATATAAATGTTAGCTTTTATTATTATTGGAAGTAGTAAATGTTATTTACCTCTCTTTATATCTCCAACACTTTTCACATAAGATGTGATTAATAAATGTTTATTGACTAACATGGCTGTCAGAGACCAAAGTGACCTGATATACATCCCTGGTAATTAATCCATTTCGGGCATAAAATAAGGAGGAACTACCTCATTCATATACAAAGTATATGCAAAAAGAGACCCTCTTTCCTGAACCCTGCTGGTAGAAAGGACTTAGTGTAGGAAGTGGAGTCAGCACCACTTTGAGTTCAAAATGTCAGGTTTCTCTTCTTTCCTATTCACTTTCAGCCTTTAGCTGTTTAATTTTTCAAAGGCTAGGTTTCATAACTTCAAGATTGTGCCCAGCATCTTGAGCAAATAATCTATCACTGACAAGGTAAGGTAGAGGCCCCTAAAGCACAAATAGTTCCCCTTTTAATTGCGTTTGAACACTGTGGTGCTCCTTCTCTTTCCACTCATGAGTGACAGGACAATATGGAAGAGAACACAGACTTTGGAAAGCTATGACCTGGACACAAAACGTCCAATTTATAACAGCTTCAAAACTGAAAGAATTTTTAGGTCTCCATTTAGTACAATTGTTTGAAAGAGATTTTTTTTAAAAAAAACCAATACAGTTCTTTTAGTCCTTAGTGGATAGGGCCTCGTTTTATTTTAATCCAAAGAAATAGTTAGTGAGTTGTCAAACAGAGAATCCAATTCTCACAGAAGACACCCTTTTAAAGCAAAACTTTTGTCTTCATAAAATTCAAATACTTCTTTATCCAAACTTCTATTACTTTCAACAGAATATCTATGCCTCTTCAAGGAATTCTCACCTCAGAGGACTTCATCTGTCCCTCTTCCAGACAGCCACTCAGACCCTCTTCTCTATAAAACATAACCTCTTTATTTCTTATCTCTCCCATTTCCCATGATTTCCTGGAACCATATTAGGTCATCTCATCTTGGCTGACCTGCACTTATTCTTTCCATTAGCACTCAGCCTGAAACTTGGAGAGCCAAAGATGAAAGTCTTCTGCATGATGAGTTGAAATAGTCTTTCAAAGAAATATCTACAAGACCCTAAGCCCTATTGCTCCTATCTCCAAAAAAAAATCTTGATGGGAAATGAACTAAGTCAGTCAGGCAAGTACTATTTATCAAACACCTACTATGTGCTCAGCACTGTGCTAAGCGCTGAGAAGATAAGTCAAACTAAAAACAAAGTAACCTATTTGTCCATTCAAGTTTTCTTTACCAACCTATGGCCTGGTAAATTTGGTTTTCATCACACCAATCCAAAGCAAAACTTATCTCCAAGGAATGAAGAGGAGGACCTGAGCAAAAATATATAGACCTGATATAGCCAATCAGAAATTATGCTTCCTTTCCAAAGTGTCTAACTAGGATGTGATGGAAAATAACTAGGTAGAACTACATTAGCTCTAAGAGCTAGCTCTACTAACCTATAAGACATCTTAAAACTGACTGTTACTTATTTATGATGACATATAAGACTCTCTGAGATTAAAGGATATGATGGCAAGAAACACAAGGATTTAGGTGCAAAAGTAATATTCATCATTAATGAATTTTGTTTTTTACCGTTTTATTTTTTGGCAAGTAAGAAAAATTTATTTTCTCTCCCTTACCTTCCCCTCTAATTAGGGGTGGGGGATGGGGAAGAAAAAGAAAATCCTTGTGACAAATCATTCAGTCAACAAGCATTTATTGAGTGCCTACTATGTTCCAGTCACTGTGCTAAGTGATAGCAATAGAAAAGCCAAAGATAGGTCCTACTCTCAAGAAGCTGGCAGTCTAATGAGGGAGATAACATGCTAACAACTATGTACAAACAAAATATATAGGGTGAGCCAAAAGTCATGGAGGGGTCTGATGTTTTAATAACTTTGGGGAAATTATTTTTGCTTTGTTTCCTATATATACATTTACATATTTATTTCCTATATATACTGTATATGCTGCTATGCTATTATAAATTTAAAACAAAAAATAAAGGAGTTATTAAATATTAAAACCCCTTCGTGACTTTGTGACTTTTGGCCCATCCTGTATATGGGAGAAATTGAAAATAATCAACAGAGGGATGGTACCAGCCTAAAGGTTTCTTGCAGAAGATTGAATATTAGCTTAGACTTGATGGAAACCAAGTATGCATATTTAAGAAAAAATAATCTCATATTGACTATATCCACAAATATTTCTCCCATTTTGTACCCTGAGTCCATCATCTCTGTCAGAAAGTATGTACATTGCTTTATTATCCATTACTCCTCTGAATCATGATGGATCACTGAACTAATCAGAGTTCCTAACTCTTTCAAAGGTATTTGTCTTTGCAATGTTGTTATTGTATAAACTATTCTCTTTGTTGTGTTCACCTCACATTGTATCAGTTAACATAAATCTTCCCAGATTTCAAGATGGTTTGGAAGGTGAACAGCTGGCTAAAAGGTGGAATGAAATTTGGCAAAAATGGAATGGTGGGTTTGGGGCCAGGAACAGATTGTGTCTAACAAAGACAGAAAGCATTCTTTTGCCTAGAGACTAGCTCATCTGATCAAGGTCAATAGAAAAAAAAAATGAGTAGTCAGTAAAAGTACTCAGATTCAACAACTAAACCAGATGCCATAAAAAGAAATTGGGGGGGGGGGCGGCTAGGTGGCGCAGTGGATAAAGCACCAGCCCTGGATTCAGGAGGACCTGAGTTCAAATCCGGCCTCAGACACTTGACACTTACTAGCTGTGTGACCCCGGGCAAGTCACTTAACCCCCATTGCCCTGCAAAAAAAAAAAAAAAGAAAAGAAATTGGTAGGACAGCTAGGTGGCACAGTGGATATAGCAATGGCCCTGGATTCAGGAGTACCTGAGTTCAAATCTGGCCTCAGACCCTTAACACTTACTAGCTGTGTGACCCTGGGCAGGTCACTTAACCCCAATTGCCCAGCAAAAATAAATAAATAAATAATAAATTGGTAGAAGAAAAAAGAATAGTAATAGGGGTATTACATAATTCACATAAGATATAACAGGGAAGAAAAACTTAATATTGATAGCCTCAGAAAAGAAGAAATATTGATAGCTTCAGAGCAATATCAGAATATGATATATATGAATATGGGTAATAATCAAAATTAAAGAGTATAATAAGGATGGACTTCAGTTTCTCTAATAATATGTCATCTTGTTCTTTACTGGACAATTTGAATCTCACATTTAGGGTTATCACTAAAAAATTGTTATAAATGCCCCCCAAAAACTCTGTTATTCTTAACACAGAGGACTCTTTCGCATTTTTTCTTTGTTTTATGGGTTGCCATGGTCAAAGAATTAATTAACTAATTAGTAGGCAACCTACTTTGGGAGGCTAGTTTTTCACACTGCACAAACAGCTGGGAGTAGACTTACTCGTATAGCTCTAATGGCTAGAATGAAAAACAATGGTTTGATATCACAAAGAAGCATATTATGGTATCATATAGGAAATATTTTTCTAATAACTAAAGTTATTTGCCTGTGAAACGGCAAATTCTATGGCACTTGAAATATATAAGCAGTTGGATGCAGAGAAATTACAGACAGAATTTCTGCATGGGGTAGGATGTTGGATTAGCATCTAGACCACAAAGGATCCATTCAGGGCTTGAATGGATGTTAGTAATTATCTAGTCCAGTTCCCTGATTTTAAGAGGACAATTGGCTGAAATGAATGGGCCAGATTACCTTCCATGGTGCTGAATATGTATCATGGTGCTTTTCAGTGAGCCACTGCAAATCTAAGATGTAGTGAAATATGCGTCAAACAGTCCCACAAAGTTGTCTTCCCCTACGAGGGGATTATAATAGGTATGACAGGCTCCACCCTATAGAAGCAACTCAAAATCCAAATTTTCTTGCTGGTCAGACGTGGCTCTTCTATAGTACCTCCCATTGGATGACTGGCACTGACTTGGGAACTCAAATTCACAAAATAGTCACCAAGGGTTGGAAACATCCATTTCCCGGGACTTTTAGTTGATGTTTACAACCTATGTTCAAAGATGAAGCACAAAGGCAAAAGAAGGCAGCCAAATATTTTGGCTCACCTAAGCAAGCCCATGTTTTGCTGCCATGTGCTTGGAGGCACCATTGCTGCTGGGAGAAGAGGGGAGAGCTATTCACTCCCTCCTTGCTAGAAGTTTGAGGGTAAAAAAAGTCCCAGAGTACTAGATGCATCCCAGTAGAGAAGCTGTTTAAAAAAGAGAACAGGAGTCATCACTCCTCAGTCCTCTTATAACTCACAGAGTAGATAGCTCTTCCTAGCTCAGTCATTAATCATCTTTTTTTAAATTGAATTTATTTATTCATTGATTCATTAATATTTTTTTGGTGGGGCAATGAGGGTTAAGTGACTTGTCCAGGGTCACACAGCTAGTAAGTATCAAGTGTCTGAGGCCAGATTTTAACTCAGGTCCTCCTGAATCCAGGGCCAGTGCTTTATCCACTGTGCCACCTAGCTGCCCCATGCCACCTACCTGCCCCCATCAATCACCTTTGACGCAGCTCCTGTCACTGGTAACCAGTTAGGAGCTGCTAAGTTGATCCCAAAGTGAAATGTGTTAGCAAAGACCCAGAACACATGTTCCACCAAAAGCAACCATGGGAAAAATCCAGCTCTATGGGAAGTGCCTGGGAAGACCAGCAGACGATTCCTCCTAGATGAGAAGTCAGGTTAAATGACTCATTCAAAGTCATGTGATTAGTAAGATTTGAATTCAGGATCTTTGATTCCAAATTGAATACTTATTTGCCTGTAGTTCCTCCTTTCCTGAGGAATAGTGTATGATTTATTCTATTGTGACCTATGACTCAAGGGACTCCATGAACCATGTTAAATTTGGGGGACAGAATCCCAAAAAATTATTCTCTTTGATACATTCTTTCTCCCCTACCAAAGCTTACACTGGGAAAAATTCTTGATGTAGCTTGTTTCTGTCTCTCTTCAGATATGAGTAAACATATATCTAACTCCTATTCTAGCACTCAAGGTAGCAACGCCATTGCCCAATAAAAGACAGCCTGTATTCAATCCTACAAAAAATACAAAGCATTCACAGGAGTCCATAAACAAATACAAAAAATCATAAGAGACATATTAATCAATAAATATCAACATAACACTATTCCCTCTCCAGGGAGTCCACTTCCCACAGTGTTGTATGCAGTCTTCCAGATTCATAGTGCCACCCTGTGGTTATGGGCCCCCTATGAAAGGAAATTCACTTCAGGCTTCCAGGCTGACATCATTGACTTGCATCATCCACATAATTCATGGAAATAGCAGAGAACAAAGTCCCACTCAACCCTATCATGGCTTCAAGCCCCTTGTGTCTATTCTGAAAAGCTCATCTTTGGGACATCTCAACACTGAGACTACATGTCTCCCCTCTCTGTGACTAACACATTTTTGCACTCATTTGTGACTCAAACTATATTTCAGAACTCTCATACTCTAGCAATGCCCCCAGGTGCTATGATCTCTTGTGTCAAAAATATCCTATTCTCCTGGTCTGTCATCTATTGGGATGAGGGGTTTACACTACAGCCTTTCCAAAGCTGGTGCTCTTTTTTATTTATTTATATTTTTTGTAGGGCAATGAAGGTTAAGTGACTTGCCCAGGGTCACAAAGCTAGTAAGTGTCAAGCATCTGAGGTCAAATTTAAACTCAGGTCCTCCTGAATCCAGGGTCGGTGCTTTATCCACTGCGCCACCTAACTGCTGCTTGGTGCTCTCTTTTAAAACCATGTGGACTACTACATTGTATGTAGCTCCCATGTATCTTGGGCCAAGGAAGCCATTAATGACTGGGCGTGGGGATGGGAGAATTCGGGACACAGATCCACTCTTTGCTATACTCTCAGGATCTCACAGATAAAAGGAAATATGGAAAAACAAAGAAATCAAAATAAACTAGTCTCTCTGACCAATTCTTTTTAGACAGCACAAATCGGGGCTCTCCACACAATAATGGGAGCCAACCAACTTAGCCAGCATTAGTGAAATCCACCCTCCAGACAAATCAAAGAAGTTTGTCTATATCCTAAATAGGAAAATGCAATAAAAAGTCCCAAACAAAGGCTTATTAGACTGATAGGTAAATAAAGTCTTATTAGGTTGACCCTTTGGTCAACCTCCACGCACATCCCCAATTCTATAATGTAATTAAGTTTTAAAATACAAATACCTCTGGAATTTGTACTGACTCAAATTCAAACTAACTTGTTTTTTTGTTTTGTTTTGTTTTGTTTTTGCAGGGCAATGAGGGTTAAGTGACTTGCCCAGGGTCACACAGCTAGTAAGTGTCAAGTGTCTGAGGCCGTATTTGAACTCAGGTACTCCTGAATCCAGGGCCAGTGCTTTACCACTGCGCCCAGACTAACTTGTGAATTGCTAATACAAAACATTTTCCTTTCTGTTTAGAAATGGGGAAGAAAGATCCTTTGGGTCCCTGAGAAAAGGAAGACTGCTTTTAGGGGGAGGGGAGCACACAAGAAGGGTAAGGACACAGAAATGAAGTACCAAGATGGTTTAAGACAGTTCTCCCCTTCCTCAAAACTTTAATCAAGACTGGTCCTGCAGAAATCCACGTAATAATACTACCACAAGGGCAAGACAAAAGGTTTTGCAACCTTTATTCTGCTACTTTTCACATAAGAAAACACCACTAAGACATCTTCATGAAAAAAGGACACAGCTTAGAAGGAATATCTAAGGTTTGCCATTTCCAGTTCCTCCCCCCTGCCCCAAGACCTTCATGCCACTTGACTAATAACGCTGTTTGAGGGAATCATTAGGTGGTTATAAACTGTCAAATTATTGTCTTTATGTTCAGTGTTTCTGATATTATAGTCAGTCTGAGGGTGTAATGCAGTTTACAGCTGGCATTAAAGGTCCTGCAGAGTTAGTGTTTCCTGGGGGAAGAAGGAAGAAACAGAGATCAAATGGAAACACAAGCTTTAGAATAAGGACAAAAAAGAATGATTTTTGTCAGCTTCCACACATGGAGCAATGGGTGTTTCTGTCTTAGATCGTAAATTCTCTTCATCCTTCTTTGGGAAGATAGTTATTATAAAGAGATCTAGGAACAAATAAAATAGCATCAGATGCTATTCTAGCAAAATATAAAGACACGCTCCTAGCTCTGCCTTCAAATAGAAACTACTTTGTTTTGGGCAATTTTGTCCTAACACCACCCGAGAACGAAATAGAGACAGAGACAGATGCTAGAGATAGAAAAAGAGAAAAAGAGGTAGAGAGAGAGAGACAGAGACGGAGATGATAGAGACGGAGATGATAGAGACGGAGATGATAGAGACGGAGAGATAGAGACGGAGAGATAGAGACGGAGAGATAGAGACGGAGAGATAGAGACGGAGAGATAGAGACGGAGAGATAGAGACGGAGAGATAGAGACGGAGAGATAGAGACGGAGAGATAGAGACGGAGAGATAGAGACGGAGAGATAGAGACGGAGACAGAGATTGATAAAGATAGAAATAGAGATAGATTGATAGAGACAGAGATTTAAATTTTTAAAAAGGAAGAAAGAAAACTCTCTCTCTAAATAGTAAACTCCTAATTGTTACACAGTAACAGCAGCATTGTTCAATGATCGGCTATGATAGACTTAGCTCTTGTCAGCAATACAATGATCTGAGACAATTCCAAAAGACTCATGATGAGAAATGCTATCCACATCCAGAGAAAGAACTATAGGGGCAGCTAAGTGACGAAGGGGGCAGCTAGGTGGCACAGTGGATAAAGCACCAGCCCTGGATTCAGGAGGACTTGAGTTCAAATGTGACCTCAGACACTTGACACTTATTAGCTGTGTGACCCTGGGCAAGTCACTTAACCCTCATTGCCCCACAAAACAAACAGAGAAAGAACTATGGAGTCTGAATGCAGATAGAAACATACTATTTTCACTTTGAGGGGGAAGGGGGTTCATGATTTTTTTCTTTTCTTTTTCTGTTTCTTCCTTGCCAACATGACTAGTGTGGAAATATGTTTAATGTGATTACACATGCATAAACTATATCAGATTTCTTGCTGTCTTTGGGAGGAGGGAGTGGTGGGAGGGAGGGAGAAAAATGTGGAACTCAAAATCTTATAAAAATGAATGTTGAAGAGTGCAGCTAGGTGGCACAGTGGATAAAGCACCAGACCTCGATTGAGGAGAACCTGAGTTCAAATCTGACCTCAGACACTTGACACTATCTGTGTGACCCTGGGCAAGTCACTTAACCCTCATTGCCCTGCCCCCCCCAAAAAAAATTGAATGTTGAAAACTATCTATACATGTAGTTGAAAAAAATGAAATACTATTTAAATTTTTTTCAAATACAATTCTAAAAAAATAAAAATAAATAGTGAACTCCTACCATTCATAGCCTTTTCCCATTTTCTTTTCTGGTGCAGATCCCTATAGGATAGCACACTCTGAATCTGTTTAAAGCATAGAACAGAGTGAGGGAACACAGAAACAATATGCAGTAAGTTACCATCAGGGGTATAATGGTGAAAGTTTAACAATTGACTTTCCCAAAAATATGTATTCATAGCTCAATTTTATATTTGATTGGCATTATTAACATCTTCTCCATTACTTCCTTAAGCTTAAGCAATCTACAACAACAAGAAAAACAAACAAAAAACAAAAAACCAAGCCCTGATTGTAGTATTAGCTGATTTCCAAGATGTAAATGCTCACATCGAAAGTTTAACAATCAGCTCTCACAAGCTAATATAATAAGTTGGTTCCAGAATGTTCTGAGTACAAGTGTAGAACTAGAAAGCCCAGGTCAGTCAGGCAACACATTTTTTAAACTCTTAATATCTTAAGTAAAGGCAACTAGGTGACATGGTGGATAGAGTACCAGGACTCTAGTCAGGCTGATTCATCTTCCTGAGCTCAAATCTCCACTCTAACATTTACTTGCTGTATGATCCTGGGGAAGTCATTTAATCCTGTTTGCTTCAGTTTCCTCATCTGGAAAATGAGTTGGAGAAGGAAATGGCAAACCACTCTAGTATTTTTGCCAAGAAACTCCCAAATGGAGTTACAAGGAGTCGGACATGACTGAAAATGACCAAACAAAATGTTAAGCGCTATAGGCTACACTGGGCAGCTAGGTGGCACAATAGATAGGACACTAGGCCTGGAATCATGAAGACCCATTTTCATGAGTTCAAATCCAGCTTCAGACACTTACCAGCTGTGTGACCCTGGACAAGTCACTTAACCCTGTTTTTCTTGGTTTCCTCATCTGTAAAATGGGCTGGAGAAGGAAATGGCAAACCAACCCAGTGTCTTTGCCAAGAAAACCCCAAATGGAGTCAAAGAATGAGACACAACTGAAACCACTCAACAATAACAACAAAATGGACTACATTTCCCAAAAGGCTTTGTATTTCACAAAATCAAGACATCATCTAGTGTGGATTTTGATTGGATACAGGTGCTTATATCATGTACAATACAGTTTGTTGGTTTAAAAAAAAAAAAGACAAGAAATAGGAAGACAGGACAGCCACATTTAGACCATGGACAAACCAGGCAGCTAAGTGGCACAGTGAATAGAATGCTGGGCCTGAAGTCAGGAAAACCCATCTTTCTGAGTTCAAATGTGGCCTCAGACACTAGCTGTGTGACCCTGGACAAGTCACTTAATCCTGTTTGTGCCCCAGTTCCTCATCTATAAAATAGACTAGAGAAGGAAATGACAAACTACTCCAGTATCTTTGCCAAGAAAACTTCAAATGGGGTCATAAAGAGTCAGACATGACTGAAATGACTGAACAACAATAAAAGAGTTCAAACATGGACTATGGGAACCAAGCTGGCATAGAATGAGCATGGAAACAGCAGACATGCAGGCAACAGGCATGTGCCAGGCAAAGATTCAGGCAATTCATCTGGTGTAAATCTGGCTACAGTGTCCTGAAAGTGACAATATTCACTGGCTATTGTCCATCATGAAGAGAGAAGTAATTAAACAAAGACTTCTTGCAGATATGACACTCAACGCCCTATCACAAGTTTAAATAGACTATGTGTTTCTACTGAGCTGAGACTGAAGGAGTGAAAGAGATTCTTATTTGTAGTCAATCCCCTTGGAATTGTGGAAGATGGCCATCTGGAATGGGTACTAAGAATGCTTGCTGGGGGCAGCTAGGTGGCGCAGTGGATAAAGCACCGGCCCTGGATTCAGGAATACCTGAGTTCAAATCTGGCCTCGGACACTTGACACTTACAAGCTGTGTGACCCTGGGCAAGTCACTTAACCCCCATTGCCCCGCAATAAACAAAACAAAACAAAAAAAGAATTCTTGCTACCTGATTCATTCCATCTTATTACCTTGCTAGTCTATTTCAGTAAATGCTTTTTTCTTAAGATTCATGTGTTAGAGCCTGTGTTGGAGACACTCATTGGGATGGACTTAGAGTGCTGAATTTGAACAGACAGTGATACAAATAGAAAACTGAACCAGGTCTCAGAGTCCTGTGGGGACCCATAGGAACTTCTGTTTTACAAGCTGTAGTCTCATATTACTCAATTCACTTGGCCCAGAAAAAATATTCAATATCTTTCAGGATTTCCTAGTATTTATACCTTTTTTCTTGTTCAGAGTGCTTCTTCCACCAATCTCAAGCTGAGATCCCTTTTTTTCCCCTTGGAAAAGCAAAATTTCTCTTGAGGCCTTCAGTCCATCTCATTCACACTTAGGGGTTTAAATTGCTATCTTTGCAGCCATTTGAACCTAAAGTAAATTGATGTTCCTCTAGACTCTACCCTGATGATTATTTGTTAGAATTCCTTATTTTTCCAGAGAAACTGTATGACAGTGTATCCTAACACATCAAAGTTCCTCTGTGGTAACAGTTATCAGTTATTGGTTGGATATGCATATAGTAAGACGTTTCTGAGAACAATGAAAGCACAAAGCAAGCAGACTACCTGCTGTCTCAGCTCTCCAACATTCCTGAGCCATTTGGGAGTTACATGGACCTTCCTTATCTACAAAGATTCCCTGAGACTTCCTATCACATTGTTTGCTTTCAAGGTTTGCTGATTTGCATTGTGCAAGTAGAATTTAAGGGCATCCTGTTGAAAACCAGGAAGCAAGAAGTTAATCAACTCAGACCTGGCTGATCCAGGGACTTTACAACCACCTATTTGAACTGTTTAAATGATCTCCTTCCACAAGACTGGGTAGATATCTCTGTTGATAGATTTTCCCATGCAATTGAATGTAATCAGGTTGCTGAGAAGAATAAAAATATGGGTATTTGTCTTTATAACTAATTCACTTTGCTTCTGTTTTTGTTGGGGACAGGTTTCTGTTTAACAACCTGTATAAAATCTCTGACTAAACCTCCCCTTGCCTTGAGTTTTTCCACATCTTACTCAGTTTTCTTGAGTAGACACTACTTTCTTAATAAGTATGTCCTTGGTTACTTATGGCTCTTTTTCCTTCCTTTCTTATTATAACAACTGTCTAGCAGGCTAATTATTATTCTTGATCTGCTCAATTTGTGGTTTTCTTCTTTTTGAACTGACATTTCACTTAAAAAATAAAAACTCCAAGCTTCTCCCTCAAAGTCACCCCTGCTGTCCACAGTCTGACAAGGTAGACCACAGTTCCCCAAAGGGAAAAAAAAGTCAGTGGTCAATATAACCTCCTAAATTACACATAGTTCAAGTTTGTAATTTATCTCCATAAAGCATATTATAATGGTTTAGTTCAAAACAAAACAAAAACAAAAAACATATCATGCTCTTAAATCCACAGTTACTTAATTTTTAGATACATTATGTCTTCTCAAACAATTTATAGTTTTGAGGGCAGGGTCTATGTACTCTGTAGTTTGTCTATATGTCCCCACAATGTCCAGGACAGAAAAATGTATGTAGAAAAAAAAACCTGAACTTGTACTGGTTTTTATCTTTGGTAAAATATTTAACCCTCAGAAAGTCTCAGTTTCCTAATCTTTAAAATAAGGGACATAATATTTGCATATTTTTACTTCCTTAGAAGGTTGTCATGAGATTCAAGTGAGTTAAGTATGAAATTGTTTTATAACCACAAATTGGCATGTTTTTAATTATTATTATAGTTATTATTTGTATTATTCTAGGTATCAAATAAATTTTTATATATAAATAAATGCTAAAACCAAATATCTTGTCTGATAATATTCCAAGTTATATAAAACAAACATTTTTCAGTTCCTATCTGTGCAAGGTATTATCAAGAAGAGGCAAAGTACAGTAAAAATGTTGTAGATTTCCAGTGAGAAAATCAAGTTCCAAGCCTCGAGATTACCAACAATGTGACTTTGGACAAGTGATTTAACCCTTTTTGATCTTCATTTATAAAATGAGGTTAATAGGCATGCCTTAATATTCACAATGATCCTGTGATATACTTAACACATATGAAAGCATTTTGTAAACCAAAAAGTAAAATAATTTGATACTTAAATTGATGGATCTATGATCTCACCTCTGTCAGTGATACAGATAACAATCCAGCCATACATTTTTATTCAAAATTGTTCTTGTCCATGTTTTCCTTATACCTGTCCAAGAAGGTAAGGTACTTTTCACTAGACCTATTTATGTTTCATGTAAATCAATGGCAAATGTGGAAGTTCCTTCAAGTTGTATCTTCCTACATGATTGATGCACTTCCTTTTCCTATAGGTCAATAAATCTCTCTGATAGCATCCTTTACACCAAAGATATCAAGCTCAAGGCCCAGTACCCAAGTGCCATACAAATTAAAATATATTTGGGAAATTCCTATAAAAATAATAAAAATATAATACAACGTAAATAGTGTTATTTTGTGGTTTTCTAAGTCAATATATGGCCTGCAAGTGATCCAATTCTATTTCAATTTGACATCACTGCTATACACCATTAACCTTGAGTAATTGCTGACTGGCAACTTGTTGTAACCTACTTCTATCACTGTGGTCCACTGGGATCTGAAACTTTAATTCTTCACAGACTATTATATTCTATAACTCACATAGCACACCTGGAAGAATATGCCTGTTTAAAAT
This sequence comes from Dromiciops gliroides, assembly GCF_019393635.1. Classification (NCBI taxonomy): domain Eukaryota; kingdom Metazoa; phylum Chordata; class Mammalia; order Microbiotheria; family Microbiotheriidae; genus Dromiciops; species Dromiciops gliroides. Next base: position 245,295,964 of record NC_057863.1, on the reverse strand, counting down.
ATGATTTTTTTTGTTTTGGGGAGAAGCTTAGAATCATTAAGAGCTCTGAATAATTTTCCAAAATCAATCCAGCCTGTTCTTTTAATCTTTTAGATATAGCCTGCCCAAAATATACTAGTCTAAAATTTGTATATTTGGAGAGCAAAGAGGATAAACATTTTATGTAGCACTTTTTTTGTGCCAAACTCTGTGCTAAGTACTTTTTATAAATATTGTCTCTTTTGATCTTCACAGAAACCCTGTAAGATGGGTGGTATCATTATTCTAGTTTCTTAAGAAAACTGAGGTGAACTGAATGACTTGCCCAGCAATACACAACCAGTATCTGAGGTCATATTTGTACTCTCATGTCTTCTTGAATCCAAGGCCAGAGCTCTATCCACTACCACCAGCTTACCTTTAAACATTGCTTGTACTCACTGTGTGTGTGTGTGTGTGTAAACATATGTGTATGCATATATGTGTGTGTGTATATATACATATATATACATATATATATATACATATATATATATATATAATACAGGCATTGAAACTATATATCATTCTAAGCAATAGACATGATTCATCCAATTATTTCTTTTTTTTTTTTGCAGGGCAATGAGGAATAAGTGACTTGCCCAGGGTCACACAGCTAGTAAGTGTCAAGTGTCTGAGGCTGGATTTGAACTCAGGTACTCCTGAATCCAGGGCCAGTGCTTTATCCACTGCACCACCTAGCTGCCCCCCAATTATTTCTTTTACCTTTGTAGATAGACTAATTCTTTTGAATGACTATAGAACTCATTTAGAAGATCTCAATATTCCAGAGTTTGATGCAATTAACACAAAATTATTCTCAACAAGTGAAGAGGGTCTCACCATCTATACGGAATTCCTCTGCCACTTTAATCCTAACCTGAATAATTTTCATAACCTTTGCAAATACCTTTGATGTCTTCCTGTTGACTATAATAATCAGAGAGTCATTGATCAAGGTTACTCAATTGTTCCACTTTTCAAAGAATCTTGTATTAACATTAGAAGGGGAGACACCTTGTTGCTACAAAGACTTGAAGGCTATATTTTGTTCTACCAAATCCAATGTCTGGTGGGTTTTTTATAGTTAAACAATAACCACAGCATAATCTTGTAGTCACTGCACATTTCAGTTAATTATGTGACTGTAAAGAGGTAGTCTTCTATAAAATATCATTTGTAAAAGCCCACCTGTCCCCATCACATACTTGCAAGGACCAAGGTGGTCAACACATATGAAATTATTCTTGCTGACATTTCTTAGATATGGAAAAGACGACAAATGCTTCTATAGTTATTGATATTCACCCAACTGCCTTTTCCAGGAATAATAAGTCCCAGGAATTTTCCAAACATTTGGTGTCCTGTTTTTCATATGTCTTAAGAATCAAATTTTCAATTCCTCAGTGCTTCAAAATCTCATCACCTCTGAAGACACTTAATATAGTCCTGCTCTTATAATCAGTATTTTCCATTAATTCCATTTTAATTTCTTTATGCAGTATATCAAGGACTATGATGTTAGAGCTCAAATGTGGTGGCTTTGTCATTAATAGAGAAAATAGTTTGTTAGAAAAGTCCTGACAGATCTTTTTCCATGTTTCATCTTTTTGTTGTCCTTCCATGCTAATCCTCAAATGCTTATAGGATATCCCGACTTCATTGGATACTTTACCAAACTTTTAGCAAACATTTTCTTTTTCAACTGCCTCTTAATGTTTTACAAGGTAATACTACTCAATCTTCCACTCTCTCTGTTTTCACAAATAATCTTATATTCTAAATTAGTGTTGATCTTGGCTGCCATCTCTCTCCACTTGGCAGGAATAGCCAGGGTTTCCTTACTCACAAAGCTTCTAGGCTCTTGTCTCATCGTGGTGAATTATTTACATTAAACTTCTTTAGGAAATGATGATAGTCTATGTTAATGTCTGGGACTTCTTAATCCATTTGCTATTTTGTTCATCAGCTTGTTTAAATTGGTCATATTGAACTTGCCTCAATTACACAATATATCTTATTTTTATTCTTTCCTCTAATTTGGAATTGATTTTTATCTTTTCTCTAAAATATGACTGTAAACAGACAGCTCAATTTAAGATGAGTACCACAGCAGTAACTGGTTTTTTCTTGTCTCAGCATATAATTAATTTCAATTTTTTCCATGCCCATTTCAGTGTTTGCCATGCCCATTCCCTCTCAACTCTCTTCTGGAAAAACATAAGAGTTCATGATATACAAGTACGATGTTTCTGTATAGTCTATAATATTTTGTAATATCTCTCTCATTTCTTAATCCTCAATTTTGTCTTCCATCTTATTATCTTTCTACCCTTCCTTTTCCCCACATTTATACTGAAGTCACCAAGTATTAAAATAAATGTTGATTTACTTTGGAGAATTTTATCAGGTTCTTCATAGAATTTTTGCACCTCTTCATCTTCTTCAGCAAATGTAAACACTCAGGTGTTATTTCCATATGCTTCTGATTATTTTCATATGGTTCTTTTTTTCCAATGTCAATCAAGAATACTGCTTGATAACCAAATTTCTAGTGATGCTGCAAAATTTTTTGTTGCCTTCCAGCACAAGATTTTTTAAAACTACTTCTCTAAGGAGGATCTGTGAGCCATTCTTCCATTTAACTGAAACTTCCTTATATCTCCTAATTTCATTTAAAACAGGGATTGTCAAGACTGATGATTCATGTTCTCCAGGAATCTGTCTGGCATTTATTAAGTGCCTACTATATTCCGGGAATTGTGCTAAATATTGGGGATACCAAGAAAGGCAAAAATTATGGTCCCCAGATTCAATTTCACATTTTAATGGGGGAGACAACTTGTAAAACATTATACTTAAAATATGTATACAGTGTAAATGGGCTACATAGCTACTAAGTGTCTGAAACTGAATTGCAAACTCGAGTCTTCCACCTCCAAGCCCAGTGTTCTCACCATTGCACAACCTAGGTATGTCTAATACACCAAGCTAGAAAAAAAATAGGTAACCTCCATCTCTCCAGCTACTACTATTCTCAACAGGTACAAAGTGCCATAGCTTCCCAGAATCCCCAACACTGTCTAATTTTGTTTTATTTTGTTTTTGTATTATGTTAATATACTAACTAGAATTCTACCAGCTAACTACTAGTCCAAGTTAGCAAACATAATCATTTAAAAATTCAAATACTTCTGAAAGTAAAAGTGATTAGCAATCATTCATGTATTAATATTTAATCAATGTAGCATTATATTGAGGACATACAGATTTTGATTGGGAGGAGGGAAGGTAAGCATGCACTAACTGTATAACCATAGTCTCTCATTTAACCTCTTTGGGACTCAGATTCTTCATCTACAAAATGAGAAAAATGGATTAGATGACTTCCAAAGTCCCTTGATCACATTGAGAACTGGAAAGGACATTAAAGTCATCAAGTTAAATCTCATTTTGAAGATGAGGAAATTGAGGCACAAATGAGAAAAAATAACTTACACAAGAGGCAGCTAGGTGGCGCAGTGGATAAAGCACCAGCCCTGGATTCAGGAGGACCTGTGTTGAAATCAGGCCTTAGACACTTGACATTTACTAGCTGTGTGACCCTGGGCAAGTCGCTTAACCCTCATTGTCCAACAACAAAAAAAAAAAGGAAATAAAGAACTTATATAAGGTTATATAGCCAGTAAGTGGTACAGCCAAGATTGGGAAGGTATTATGATGCCATGGAAAGAGTGATAGATTATTACCTATGAAAAATTGGGCAAATTCCTTCCCATCTCTGGGCCTCAGTTTCTCCATTTGTAAGTGAAGAGGTTGAATTAAATTATCTCTAAGCTGTCTTCTGTCTCTAAAAATCTACAGGTCTATGAAATTTCAGGGGAGGTTGCCCCCAAGGCAGCACTGTGAGCTTATTGGCCCATTCAGTCTCCAAAGAGGGAAACAAAACAAAGAACAAATCTGATTCTAATTAAGAGAAAGCAGAAGAAAGAGATTTTATGATGTTAGGGGTTGTATATTTTTTATGTTTATTTCTTTGTGTAAAAAAAAAATCTCTGCTCATCCTGATTTGGGGTTCAAAAACCTGACTCTTTCACTCATAAACAAATTATCTTACCTCTCTGGATATTGTTTTCCTCATCTGTAACATGAAGGAGTTGAACTCAACAATATCTAGCTATGGACCTATGAAACCAAGTCTCCTGGCTCCAAATTCAATGCTATATCAATTACATTAAAGTAACTCAAGTTATAATATTGAAAAGCTCATTTCATAAGTGAGTTGTGATCATTCAGTATACTTTCTTTAAATTTAAGACATGATGGAAGAGTGGATACAGTAACAACAACATTGTGAAAAAAGAATTGCTTTAAAGGATCTAAAACTTCTGAATGATACAATGACCAGCCACTCCCTCCAGAGAACCAAAGATGAAGAATGTTAGCCTCCTCCTGGCTCAAGACACAAAACCAGATACACATTTTCTGAAATGTGTATGCAGGAAGAGGCTGCTTTGCTTGACTGTATATATTTGTAACAAGGGTTTCATTTTTCTTTATTTTTTTCTCAGTAGAGGGGAGGGAGTTGTGAAGGAGAGACAATAAATGCTTGTTAATTAAAAAAAAATTAACGCTCAGACAATGGAATTTTTTTGGTAGTAAATGAAGGCTGATGGAACACACTACACTGCTCTGAGTTTGTTTTGTTTTGTTTTTCAATTTGACCATACGGTTCTTTATTTTCTGCCTATACCGTAATTCTGTTTTGCTCTCACATTTCTATTTACTCATTTTTAGCCAGTAAAACTAAAATTCATTTTAGAATCAAAACTTTAGACCAATGTCACATCCACTCTCTTTCCAGGATCCAAAACATCTGGTCTTTTTCATGCTGCAACTCGTTAGCACACAAGAAGACATGAAAGAAGAAGAACAAAACTAACGGAGAAAATACATTTTGAGCTTTGGGGCTTCTAACACCTGACTTGGGGTCATTTTTAACTTGGCTTCTAGATCTCACAATGGGAGTTTGGTGCTAAACACCAAGCACTGAGATGAATTTTGATTTTTCCTGCTTTATGCTTTAGCTATCCTTATTGTAAGCACAATGCATTGTGAGAAGCCATTACATAAAGGAAGACTACTCCTAAATAGTATAATGAAATTCAGACCATAAATCATGTGGGTTTTAAAAATAACAATAATATATAGCCACACAGTAATCTCCAACCCCCCAAGCAATTTTTTTTCTCTTTCTCAGCAAGGGATAAAATAATGTGGTACCATGGAAAGAAAACTGGATTTTGAGCCTAGACTTGGGTTCAAATCTCATCTCTCCTACTTACTACCTACCTGTGTGACCCTGAACAAATCCTTTTTCCATCCCTAGGTCTCAGTGTCCTTTATAAAATGAGAGGACTAGGGGAAGATAGGTGGCACAGTGGATAGAGCACCAGCCCTGTAGTCATGAGTACCTGAGTTCAAATCCAGCCTCAGACATTTGATACTTACTAGCTGTGTGACCCTGGACAAGTCATTTAACCCCAATTGCCTCACCAAAAAAAAAAAATAGAGGACTAGACCAAGTGAAACGTCCCCTCCAGCTCTGAATCCTACAGTCTGCTCACATGAAATTAGGTCCCTAAGAAAATTACTGTCCTCTCTTTACAGTCTGTCTTCATGTTATTCCCCTTTGCAAACTCCACTGCAGTCAACCTGGCCTGCTGCTATTTCCTGTAAATGATTATTACAAGCCTTTGCAGAAGGTTTCAACTCAAATAACCTCAATCAACCAACAAACATTTATAAAGTTCCTACTATGTGCCAGGCACTGTGCCTTCACACCCATAATGTGCTTGTTCCTCACTAGTGTGAGGACTCCTCATAAAATCCCTTTTCCTCCAAAACACAGCTCAGGTAGCACCATCTACAAGATGGCTTTTTTGATTCCCCTACCTGATGATGATCCCTCCTTCTTAAAGTTACTCTCCATTATTTTGCACTGGTTCTTGTCTGGGCCTGTGATTTAACTGGTGTAGGAAACTTCATGTAGAGGAAATTCATTCTACCAATACAGATTGCCAACTGTTCTACAATTTTGAATCTGAGACTGATGAGAGACTAAATCATTTGCCCAGGGTGACACTGCCAGGGTGTGCTCAGAAATAGAACTTGAACATACTCAGTTGTACCTAACTCCAAGGTAAACTCTCCATCTACTCTCCCATGCTGACTCTCCTATTATTATCATAAAGTATGCACTCAGTATTTATCTGTGTACATATTATAGCCCCCAACAGAATACAAATTCTCTGAGGACTGTGTATCTACAAAGCCTGACACAGGGTCTAACGTATAGCAGCCACATAATACAGTTGGTCGAATCGAATCGAACTCTTAGTTGGTTAGCTCAAACCAAAACTGTACCTTTGTTTCAATGGGGAACAGGAAAATGCAAATCAATGGCACTGGCACACTTCCACAGGTGTTCTAGAACCAGCTCAAATGAGCTGGAGAGATGATCGTTAAATTTTCAATGTAAACATTTTCACCTCAGAAAATGGCAAATGGGGAAAATTAGAATTTAATTTCTTGTTCCATTGATTGTCTAGACTTAAAAAGGTGAAGGAGAAAGTGTTAATACAGATTAAACATAAGAGGGCATAATTGTTGTTGTTTTTCAGGGAGCCAGTTGTTAAACATTTACCAGCACACCACTAAACACTTCACATTAATCTTCTGAGACTGAGGAAGTACAAGAACAACCCAGAAGTTAAACTAGAATCTGCTAAGTGGAAATTGAATTTCTGGCCTCTGTTGACATTTCTTCCTGCTGGGTAAACTCAGTTCTGGCATTGATCTCATTGGAATGCCATCAACCAAAAAGAGTATAGCACATGTGAGACAGGGAAGAAATGGGCAAGTGAATTGATTTCTGACAATAAGCTCAGTGGGGAATCCCCATCTCTAAATCTTTACTCCAAAAAAAAAAAAGTGTGTTCCAACTCATCAGATAATCTCTAATCCATGGATTCAAGTCATGCACGGATATAAAAAAGCTGTCTTGTATCCATGCTGTCTGAAGCAGGTCAGTTTGGTGAAAGTCTGAGAAGAAATATAGTATCACCCACCTCTACCCCCTTTGTTATAGGCTGTCCCCCATGCCTGGAATGCACTCCCTTGCCTTCCTCTCTGTCATAGAAATCTTAGCTCCCCATGCAGCGCAGATCAGATGCTAGCTCCTAATTTTTCCAACTTACCCCAGTAATCAGCACCTTCAAAAATTATCTTGAATATGCTTTCTACTTGTTTCTTGAGTGCATGTTATATCCTCCCGGTAGAACATAAGCTTCCTGAGAGCAATGACTGTTTCACTTTTGTCTTTACATCCCCAGTACCTAGAACAGACTCCTGCTCAGTCCTGCATTTAATAAATCTGTTGAATTTTCTCTTGAAAAGATGGAGGCCTGCCTGGACTGGACATGTAGACCTGCACTACCAACCTTGAATCCTTACAGCCTCAGGCTCCTTCAAAGATCATGCCCATAAACTAACTATACGGAGGTTTGTCCTCGTGCCTCTTCTCTGTTCCTGGGGTCACCCTCCTTATACTTTCTCCTCTCCCCTCCCCCACCAACATACATCATCAGACAGAGTAACATATTGATCTGCCACTACTTCACTCACCTCTGAGCTCTGCTTCTGGTACCCTGGATTTCACCACCATAGTCTCAGCTGCCTTCTCACCCTGGGTCCCTCTTCTACCCCTGCCTCATCCTCCTCTCATTGGGAAGTTCCTCCCAAAACCTCATTTTGAGGGAAGGCCCAGGTCAAACACCCTTCACTCTTCTCTAAGCTCTGCTTCTGATTTTCCAGAATTTACCATCATGCCCACTAGAGGGTACCTTCCGTCTCCTTTTTCCCACCCCTCACTTTTCAGTTCCCTTTTAGGTGTTGTTTTCCCCTGCATTTGAATGTAAACTCCCTGAGGGCAGTTACTGTCTTTCTTTTTGCTGGTATTTATATTCCCAGGACTTAACACAATGCCTGGCACATAAGTACTTAATAAATGTATGTTGACTTGATTTTCCTACCACAAAATAGATTACAAATGGTCAAATGGCCATTCAACTCAATTCTATGAGTATTTATTCAGTACTAATAGGTCCTCAGCATCACATTAGGCATTATGGGTGATATAAGAGAATAAGATTTTACTGAAACAGATTGTTTCTCTAAGGTCACTAGTGACCTCCCCAATCACCAAATCCAATTATCTTTATTTTTTTGCTGTTGTTGTTTTAGGTTTCATGCTCCCTAACCTCCTTGCAACATTTGATTTTTTAGACCACTTACTTCTTTTTTTTTTTTTGGTGGGGCAATGAGGGTTAAGTGACTTGCCCAGGGTCACAAAGCTAGTAAGTATCAAGTGTCTGAGGCTGGCTTTGAACTCAGATCCTCCTGAATCCAGGGCCAGTGCTTCATTCACTGCACCACCTAGATGCCCCCTAGACCACTTACTTATAGTGTATTCTCTCTCCTTCTTTGGCTTTGGAAACTATCTTTATTCTCCCATGATACAATGGAAAGAGCATTGACTCTGGAATCAGACTTCAATCTTATCTTGGATGCTTAATATCTGCATTACCTTGATGACCTCTGCTACTGAATTAAGTTGGTGGGAGAAACTCTTATCCCTGTCATTGATCTCCAGAACTCAGTCATCTAAGCACTCATATCTCAGGATACTGATTCATCTAAGACCATGGAAAAAATAAACACAAAAGAAACAAAGATGCCTTTGGCAAGGGTGGGAGTGGCAGGACTGTCCAGTTCCATTACCCCACCACCAGGAATAACTCAAAGCAACCTTCTCACTTGAAAGTCATCAGAAAAGAGAGAGAAAGATTGCCTGTTTAAACCTTTTGTGGTAGCATTTGGTTCCAGCTCAGTTTCTCCTGAGTTATCATTCCTGCTGGCTTCTGAAACAAGATACTTGGTCACCAAACAATACCATCCAATCAGTTACACATGGCCAGAAACTGACTTTCTGATATTTCATGCATTAGATTGGAGCCAGGCAAGAAGTACCACCAAGAAGGGCAAGTCTAAGAATGTTCCAAAGACTGGCTCCTCCATGACATGAAAAATGAGGGGTTTGGACTACATGGTCTCTGGCATTCTTTCAATTTCTAGATCCATAATCCAGTGATCTTTCTGCCTCCTTTTCTCTCTCAGAAAAGATAATTGCTCATCCTTCTCCATACTCTTTAAAGAGGGTATCCTGCAAAGGTCTCTCCTTTGTCATCTTTTCTTCTCTCCCTTAGAAATCTCATTCTTCTTTTACAACTACCCACTTCTATTGCTTCCTCTATAGAAGTAACTCCCAAATATATTCCTGTAGCCCTGATTTCTCTTTTGTGCTCTAGTTGTACCACTCCAGCTCCACCTAGATATTCTACTATGCCTTCAAACTCATATTCAAACCAGACTTCTCTCCCCAACTCTTCCTCTTCTTTTTCATCTTCCTCCTCCTCCTCCTCCTCCTCTTCTTCCTCCTCTTCTTCTTCTTCCTCCTCCTCCCCCTCCTCTTCCTCCTCCTCCTCTTCCTCCTCCTCCTCCTCCTCCTCCTCCTCCTCCTCCTCCTCCTCCTCCTCCTCCTCCTCCTCCTCCTCCTCCTCCTCCTCCTCTTCCTCCTCCTCCTCTTCCTCCTCCTCCTCTTCCTCCTCCTCCTCTTCCTCCTCCTCCTCTTCCTCCTCCTCCTCTTCCTCCTCCTCCTCTTCCTCCTCCTCCTCTTCCTCCTCCTCCTCTTCCTCCTCCTCCTCTTCATCCTCCTCCTCTTCATCCTCCTCCTCTTCATCCTCCTCCTCTTCTTCCTCCTCCTCTTCTTCCTCCTCCTCCTCTTCTTCCTCTTCCTCTTCTTCCTCCTCTTCTTCCTCCTCCTCTTCTTCCTCCTCTTCTTCCTCTTCTTCCTCTTCATGTTTTCCATCATCTTCTCCTTCTCCTCCTCCCTTCCCTCCTACTGTCTGTAGTATCGCCATTCACCTAGTCTTCTGTGCTGTAATGATTGGAATGATGCCACCTACTGGAGACTTGCTGTGGGAAAGCTCCACCATGAGGAAATGCCTCAGAGGCATTGTGGCTTTTCCATGGCTTCAGGAAATGATGTTTGCTCATGGGTGCTGTCTATCAAGGCTACCAGCCAATCAACTTGAGGAGCCTCCTATTTTCTGGGAGGAGACAGGAAGGAGGAGAGGAAACCTTCTAGGAGAGCTCTGGTGGCTTGTTGGGTTCCTGACTTCCCTCCTATTTTCTGGGAGGAGACAGGAAGGAGGAGAGGGAGCCTGCGCGGAGAGCTCTTGCGCTTTTGGGTTCCTGACTTGGTGGTGGTGGCAGCAGAGCACTTCACAGGAAATTTGAGGAAAGATAGGAATGCCAGGCTGTTGGAATTCTGTTTCTCAATCTTTTTCTTTCTATTTTCCAATAAACCCTTAAAAACCTAAACTCGTTTTATCAGTGATTTTAGTCAGTTTCCCCCAAAACTGGGGGAACAGATCAGAATCCACATTTAGAATCTTAAATTACACAGTGCCAAGATCTTGGTGTTACATATGACTATTCTCTCTCTTCAGGAGTTCAGATCTGTCTTCAGGCAATTACTAGCTGTGTGACTCTGAGCAAGTCACTTACCCCTATTTTGCCTCAGTTTCCTCATCTGTAAAATGAGCTGGAGAAGGAAATGGCAAACTGCTCCAGTATCTTTGCCAAGAAAACCCAAATGGGGCCACGAAGAGTCAGATATGACTGAAAATGACCAAACAACTCTCTCTAATATCCAATAAGTTACCAAGTCCTAATAATCCTAACATTGTCTCCCTACTGTCCTCCATTACTCAAAAACCTCATAACTTTCTTCCAGACATGACATATACCATATACCACCAAAATAATATATTTTCCTATGTCTTAACATACAAAAAGTGACTTGTTACTTATATGAGAGTCATCATATCATAAAGTACATCATTGGGGCAGCTAGGTGGCACAGTGGATAAAGCACCGGCCCTGGATTCAGGAGGACCTGAGGTCAAATCCAGCCTCAGACACTTTACACATACTAGCTGTGTGACCTTGGGCAAGTCACTTAACCCTCATTGCCCCGGAAAAATAAGTAAATAAATATAATTTTTTAAATTAAGTGCATCAGTGCATAAAAAGTACATAAAATCATATGTGTGTGTGTGTGTATAATTAGACCATCAACTAAAGCAAAAAGAAAAATCAAAATCACATTAGAAGGGTAAATATTTTAAGAAGATGCTACAAACAATTGAGTTTTATTTAACCTTCACTTATTTACATGAGCTGTTAATGTTCATTTGAGTGAGAAATGGGAAAAGATATTGACCTTTATAATCACCATTTCTTGTAAAAAAAAATAATCAACTTGGGTAAAGGAAGAGACCAAAAGATTTCACAAAACCACATTAGACAGCAAACACTTAATCTCCTCACTCAAACATTTGATCTTCTTACCAAACATCAATATATGCCATCCAAGGACAATACCAATTTAGAATACAAATTCACTGTAAAGGAGAATGATGGGATATAATAAGCAATAATTTCTCATAAAACTCTGAAAAACAAATCTAAAGAAAACTTGGCATGAAACCAAAATGAGCTACCTTATCACAAGAACATTCAAAGATAAAACTGGCAGGAAGACAACAGACATAAAATGGAACAAATTTATCAGTTTGTTTCATAAAATGATCTATTTTCATCATCAGTAACAGACAAGCCACCAGATTTGGACAACATCCCTGTCCCTGCTGTGCTATACAAAGAAGAAGAAGAAATGGTATTTAAGAAGATGAACTTGGGAAGAGTGACTGGACCAGACCATATGTAAATAACCAAGAAAGCTTGTGGTAGAGGTAATACAGTCTTGAGAATACTGATGAATGACTTCACAAAGTATCTCTGTGACCAAAAGAATGGAAAAATTCACAGACAGTATTAATACTCCCCCAAAGCATTTGAGAACATCAATAACTGCTAACCCATGTACCTGATTTCTCATCTTTGTGAAATCTTATTAACAATCTATATGCTTTTTAAAGGAATCCCTGGCAGACCTTTTAAATGCAGATATTCTAAAATAACTCTTTACAACAAAGCATAAAATCCAATCATATTTTTGGTCTGTTGACTACAATAAATAAGTAGATAGACAGACAGACAGATAGATAAATGAATAAATGGATAAATGGATGAATGAATGAATAATTAAACAGATTAATTCATTCATTCATTCATGGATAGAGATATATAAATGAATGAATGAATAGATAAGTGAGTAGATAGATAGATAAATGAAGGCATTTGATGGTTGGTAGAGCCAATCACAAACTTAAAAGTTCTCTTCTAACAAGGAATTTCTCATGTGCTAAGCTTCTATAAGATTCCTTGACCATAGAAATAACTCTATTCAATAACTTTTCAAATAATCGATGACAAGAGAAGCATAAAACAAAAAGATATATGCTCCCCAAAGGTGTTTCCACTCTCCTGGAGGGTGTTTTGTATAAGGTACAAATGGAAGAGGAATTTCTTTTAGATGGTAATTGGACAGTATCAAGGGCATAAAACTGAAAGGCTTTTGCACAACCATACCCAGTGAATTTTGAATTAGAAAGCAAACAACTGAGTAAAAATCTTTGTAGCGTATTTTTTTGATAAAGTCTGATATCTAAGATACATATGAAATTGATATAAATATATAATGAGTCATTTCCCAATAGATAAAGGACATAAAGAAATAAATTATCAACAACCATATGAAATTTTCTGATTATCACATCAAGGCTCTCGGTCTTATTATTCAGAACCACAGTTATTCAGGAGATCTGCCTAAAAGTCCATACAGTAAAAACTGAATGGATTAAAAATAACTATTGTTCAGATTATGAGGAAAATTTGAATATCCAGTCTTTTGAGGTAGTATCTCTGCAAGTATAGTTGGGATAAGCTCTATAGTTAAAATTGATTAAGAGGAAGAGAGTAGGGTAGATTGCATTTGGAAAACAATGGAATGTTTTTAAAGATGAAAAGTTTTTCCCTGGTGCAACTACAGCTACATCACAAATGTTCTCCCCAAAATATACTATAGTTGTGTGAATTTGGGATTTTCACAATTCCAAAGGAACTAAAGTTGTAGATGACTCAAAGGACAAAGGATAAATGTATGGTAGATGCAGCAACCTATTTCCAATCATTATCTGAACTCAAGAAAGAGTATGAAGAATATCACCAAGGAAGTGTATCAAGGGAAAAAGGAAAGGAACAAGCATTTATTAAGTACTTACTATGTGCCAATCACTGTGCTTTACAAATAGTATCTTATTTGATCCTCACAATAACCCTATGAGGTAGGTGCTGTTATTATCCCTGACTTATAGATGAGAAAACTGAGGCATATAGAGATTAAGTGATTTTTTTCCAGGATCAGAAGCATCTGAGGCCAGATTTGAGCTTGGGTCTTACTGACTCTAAGCCCAATGCTCTATGCATTGTATTATCTCACTGCTTTTATAATCAAAAAAGGAGGCAGACAGGTAACTACATCTACATCTACAACTTTAGTAAGGACAACAAGCAAGGTGACAAGGTAACAGATGAACAAGATGAAGAAGTGACTAAGAGAGAGCAAGGGTAGAGATATTAAACTAGAACCAGTGAGATCTGATAAGGAAAGAATAAATACAACAGAAAAGAGAAGAGTGTGGCAGCAGCTAGGTGGCACAATGAATAAAGCATCAGCCCTGGATTCAGGAGGACCTGAGTTCAAATCCAGCCACAGACACTTAACACTTACTAGCCGTGTGACCATGGACAAGTCACTTAAGCCTCATTGCCCTGCCCTCCCCCCAAAAAGAGTGAACTTTGTGACCCCTTTTGGGGTTTTCTTAGCAAACATACTAGAGTGGTTTGTCATTTCCTTCGCCAGCTCATTTTACAGATGAGAAAACTGAGGCAAACAGACTAAGTGACTCGTTTATGGTCACACAGCTATTAAGTGTCTGAGGCTGGACTTGAACCTAGGTCTTCCTGATTCCAGGTTTGGCACTTGATCCACTGGGCCACCTAGTTGCCTCATTCAATGTATAATGAAACCCAGTGTTAAAAATATAATGATGACAAGAAGAATGACAGTAAAATCCTATGCTCTCTACAGGCTCTTTCATCAAAAGCTCTACTTATGAAATCTATTTTAAAATAAAGACCAAAGTGCTTTACTAAGGATAGCAGAGAAAAGCTATCTTGAAATCACTCAACTATTTATTTTCTTTCCTATCAAACATTTTTTTCTCCCCCTCAACTTCCACCCCCAACCCCCTGCCAAATATACTACTGCTGACAGGAAAAACTCAAAAACAATTTGATAATTTTAAAATACTAAATATAAAGAACAATTAGCTCCTGCTTTAGGAAAACAACAAGCAAAACCAATCTCATTTTCCTCAGATTTGGAGGGGGGGCAAGTGGGAGGGGGATACTTCATACTCAACAATCTAACCCAAGAATAAATATATAATTTAAATTTGTCAATCTGACAACCAATTATTTTTCTAAGTACATCCATCAGTATATGAGTGCTATTTTAAGATAAAAAGTTCATCAATTCAACATTTGTCTCCTATTTCAGTTTCAAAATTATCCCACACTTGGCTAAGCAAAAATTTTAAAAAGAAATATGTAAAACCTAGTCACTTACTTTAAAAGAAAGAGAGATCAGCAAAGGATAAAACAATTTATTCAATCTTGATGATAATGAATGTTAGCTGAATTTAATTGAATCTGGAAACTGGGAAGTTTGTTAATTATGTATTATTTCTGTTTTATGGATAGGAAATATTTTTTACATTTGTCAACTGAACTATCACAATAGGATGTGAATGGCAATGGAGCCTGGCTAGTCAAACTGTGGAGCAATGGTTAGAGTTTAGTTGTGGGCAGAGGTCCTAAGCCTTCTAGTTAACTGGTTAATGTGCATAGACCTGTTTGTTTTCTCTCTTCCCATACAAGTAATAAAGAAATCTCAAGAAATGCTGGTTCATATAAATTCTGCAAGACCAAACCTACTTATCATTGCTGTTCATCAATGTTTCCCCAAAACTAGCATCTTGTACAGAAGGGCACTAAGACCCAACAGCAGGCACAAGTGTAAAGGGCCAGTCTCTTTACCTGCCCACTTATTCCATACTCCTTCACATCAGCTCTTTCTCCATACTCAGGCATACTCCCTTTACCCTAGATTCCCAATTCACTCCTCCTAACTCATTCTAGATCCTCTCAAACCATCCTGCTCGACTCTACACCCACACACTATCTTTTCTCAAACACCAGCATCAAGGATACATCCTGAGCCTTTCTAAGTAGCTATGGGGATAATAAGCAGTTCTGAAGAGCTGTAAGTCCTCATCAATTCTATGTGTAACTGCTTGCCTTTTGAAAGCAGCCTTCAAATCTAAGGAAAGAGGCTTATATGGTTTGGAAGTTTCCAGAGCCAAAAGTTTCCAGGGTCCAAAAACTAAAAAGTCAAGGCAGTAGGGCTTTGACATCAAAGGGAACAGTTTTGATATCTGAGTCAAGAGTGTGGGAAACAAGGGGTCAGCTAGGTGGCACAATGGATAAAATAGCAGCCCTGGATTCAAGAGGGCCTGAGTTCAAATCCAGCCTCAGACACTTGAAACTTACTAGCTGTGTGACCCTGGACAAGTCACTTAACCCTCATTGCCCTGCCCCCTCCCCCCAAAAAAGAGTGTGGGAAACAAGAGGTCAACATCTGGCTTCTTGGTATCTGTGTTATGCAAAGGCAGGAATTGGACAAGGTTCTGGGAATTGAGAGTTAAGAAAAAGGTAGGGCAGTCTGCAATATCATTTGCCAAAAACCAGGCAAAATTCTGTAAGAGGTCAAAATAGAGGTGTCAAGCAACCAGGTCTCAGTGGTCAAGGTAAGCAAAGGTCCAGAGAGTCAGGCAGAGTGAAATGTTGCCAGCCAAGGAACCTGCAGAATGAAGAAATGAGTTTGTTCCTAGGGCACCTGGCAGATAGTAGGCACTTAATAAATGTTTATTATTGACTAGTGCAATATAATTTTGACCTCTGGCCTCTTTATGCCTTCTGTTAAGGGTGGGTAGGCATAGACCTATAGGTCACATAATACCAGAATGTTAAGGATGTAAGGAGCCATAGAAATCATCTAATCCAACCCTTTTTGCTTACAGATAAGGAAATTAGTAAGTGGTAGAGCCAAGATTTGAACCTGTTTTCTGACTCTAAATCAAGAGCTCTTTGTATTACATCATATGCAAGAAGTAATTGCAGCTGGCGGAGGACAGAGGCTTCAGGTGTGCTCTGATCATAGTAAAACCACCAGAATGTGGGAGAGAAAAGGTCTTCCAGCAACTAGGAACAGTGAGTTAACCCTTTGCCCCATGTGCTCTCTAAGCTTAACCTCACATTCTTCTCTACCCTGTATGTACTTATGGGTGTGTGTCAGAAACCTCAGGGAAGGTGTTTTGTACAAACTATTCTTACTATACTACTTTCATAAATATCCCATTTCTAAAAATTGATTGGCTGACTGCTTTTATATCCACCGATAATCATGGTGGTAAGGCAGAGAAGGACACTAGTGGGGGATCATGAACTTTAACAATTCCACTTCCTCAGAACTGCCACCTAAAACCCTGAAAGGACTTCTAGCACCCAAGTTCTAAAGGTTCCTACTTGCCACTGAGAGTAAGACTTGAGAGAGTAAATCCATAACAAGAGATACAGAATATAAGCTCCTTGGGGTCAAGGAGTGTCTATCTCTGTCTCTCTCTCATTTGTATACCCAATGCTTAGCCCAGGGAATGGCTTAGTACTTAATAAGCACTTAATAAATTAATTTTTAGAAACTCATTTATTTTTCACCAAGGATTTTTTATTTAAATCTTATGCTCCCAATATATGTTATTTTGTTTTGTTTCTCTTACTCCCCCCCCCTACTAAAATTTAAGTTCCTTGAGGGCAGTTACCAGATTTTAGGCTTCATACCAACTGTAATAAATGCTTAAATGTATTAAATTTACCTAAATATCCATTTCATTATTGCACATAATAATCAAGAGGCACTGATATAATGGGAAAAGTGCTGGATATGAGCTCAGAAAATGTGGGTTCAAATGTAGAGGGGCAGAGCCAAGATGGAGAAGGAAAGACATTAAACACACAGAGCTCCTGACTCAATTACCCCCAAAACAACAATAAAACAAGCCTTGGAGCAGCAAAACCCACAAAAAGACACCTGAGATTATTTTCCAGATTAAAGGTGGCTGTACTGGGGGCGGTTAGGTGGCGCAGTGGATAAAGCACCAGCCCTGGATTCAGGAGTTCCTGAATTCAAATCCAGCCTCAGACACTTGACACTTACTAGCTGTGTGACCTTGGCAAGTCACTTAATCCCCACTGTCGCACAAAAAAAAAAAAAGGTGGCTGTACTAGGCTGTGAACAGAGTCCAACCCTGTGATCACACCCACACAGAACCCACACATGCAGCGAACTTACCCGCGAGCCTCTGAATCAACTGCAGCACTGACATCTTCTGCAACTAAGCTTACTGTTAGGTGAGAGTGCTTAACAGCTGACGGGGGGGAAAGTGCAGGAGTGTCTGTGGGACCTAAGGAGGAATTCAGCTATGGCACCCCAGCAGGGAAGCAGGAAGAAATCCTGAGCCAAGGGAGGCCCAGGTTGGGGAGGGGCACAGACTCATGGAAGCTGAGAACCACATCAGCACTCTGCTGGCTGGTTAACTAGCAAATTGGCTTGAGGTTACCTTAGGACCAGAAAACAGGCCAGGTGAGAGAAAAACCTGCCCTCCCTCAAACCAAAACACCTGGGACCCTCTGAAGCTTCAGACAGTGTAGCTTGGAAGTAGGGCCCCACAGTCAAGTAAAAATGGCAAGATGAGCAAGCAAAGAAAGTTGAGAACAATAGAAAGTTTCCTTATCAACAAGGAAGATCAAGGTGCATGCACCCTCAGAAGAGGATAACAACCTCACGGCCCCTACATCCAAAGCTTCCAAGAAAAATATGAATTGGCCTCAGGCCATGGAAGGGTTCAAAAAGGACTTTGAAGAGAAATTAGGAGAGATAGAAGGAAGATTTAGGGAGGTAGAGGAAAGAATGGAAAGAGAAATGAGAGCAATGCAGGAGAGTCATGAGAAAAAGTCAACAGCTGGAAAAGCCAAATGGAAAAGGAGGTAAAAAAGCTGTCTGATGAAAATTATTGCCTAAGAACTAGGATTGAATGAATGGAAGCTAGTGACTGTATGAGAAACCAAAACACAGCAGAGCAAATCCAAATGAATAAAAAAATAGAGGGCAATATGAAATATCTCCTTGGAAAAACAACTGACTTGGAAAATAGATCCAGGAGAGATAATTTGAAAATCATTGGATTACCTGAAAACCATGACCAAAATAAGAGTTTAGACAGAATCTTTTTTTTTTTTTAGTGAGGCAATTGGGGTTAAGTGACTTGCCCAGGGTCACACAGCTAGTAAGTGTTAAGTGTATGAGCCTGGATTTGAACTCAGGTACTCCTGACTCCAGGGCCAGTGCTCTATCCACTGCGCCACCTAGTTGCCCCTAGACAGAATCTTCCAAGAGATTGTCAGGGGAAATTGCCCTGATATTCTAGAAGCAGAAGGCAAAATAGAAATGGAAAGAATCCACCAATAACTTCCTGAAAGACACCCCAAAAGTAAATCCTCCAGGAATATTGTCAAATTCTGGAGCTCCCAGGTCAAGGGGAAAATATTGCAAGCAGCTAGATAAAAAAGGAATTCAAATATTGTGAAGCTATAATAAGGATAACACAAGATCTAGCAGCATCTACATTAAAGGACCAGAGGGTATGGGATATGATATTCCAGAGGGCAAAGGAACTGAGACTACCGCCAAGAATCATATACCCAGCAAAACTCTGTATAATCTTTCAGAGGAAAAAATGGTATTTCAATGAAAAATAGAACTTTCAGGCATTTTTGATGAAAAGACCTGAACTGAATAGAAAATTTGACTTTCAAAAACAAGACCCTATTGAAGCATAAAAAGGTAAACAGGAAAAAGAAATCATGAGGGATATTAAAAGATTAATCTGTTTGCATTCCTACATGGGAAGATAATACTTTGAACTCATAAGAACTTTCTCAGTAAGGAATTCATAGAGGACACAGGTGTGAACTGAATATGAAGGGATGATATCTGTAAAGCATTTATGTTTTGTTCCTTGTGGGGCAAACAGGGTGGGGTGTCTTATGTCTGGGGCCGAATTTGAGCTCAGGCTTCCTGGGTGCAGGGCTGGTGCTTTGTCTATTGTTCCACCTAGCTAACCCATGATGACATCTTTAAAATAGGGTTGAAGGATAGGAGGAATAGACTGGGGGAGGAGGAAGGGGAGAGGTGATCTGGGGAAAGGTGGCTCACATGAAGGAAACCAGAAAAAAGCTTATGGAGAGGAGGGGAAAAGGGGGAAGGAGTGGGGGAGTGAGGGAACCTTACTATCATCAGAATTGACTCAAAGAGGGAATAACATATATACTCAAGTGGGTATAGTAATATATTTTGCCCTGAGGGAAAGTGGAAGGGGAGGGAGATAAGGGGGCAGATTAGAGGAGAGAGCAGTAAAAAGCAAAACACTTTCAAGAAAGGTGAAGATGTTCTGCATAACTGCACAAGTATGACATATTGAATTCATTGATTTCAGAGGGAGGGTTGAGGAGGGAGGTAGGAAGAAAAATTTAAGAAAACAGAATTAGCTCAGGGGTCTTGATCTCATCATAGTGGGCTCAAGGAGGGAATAACATTCACACTCAATTGGGAGGAGTAATCTATTTAACCCTACAGAAAAGTAGGAGGGGAAGAGGATAAGGAGGGAAGGCTGAAAGAAGGGAACATAGAGCAGGGGAGGGGGAAGTCAGAATTAAAATACTTTTGAGGAGGAATAGGGAAAAATAAGATAGAAAATAAAGTAAATCTCATGGGAAGGGAATAGGATGGAGGGGAAGTTATGATGATTGACTATAATAGCAAAATGTAAGGTACCTAACTTTGCTGGGCTATTGTGAAGAAAATTCTTTGTCAAGTTTAAGGTACTATATAAAAGTTATGATGAACAGGATGCTATCAGAAAAACCTAGAAAAACCCACATGAACTGAAGCAGAGTGAAATGTACTGTATACAAAATAACAGCAACAGTGTAAGATGACCTGCTGGGAAGCATGTGGTTATTTTCAGCAAGGCAATGATCCAACATAGCCCTGATGGACTTAGGAAAATTGCAACCCATCTACAGAGAAAGAACTGATGGTATTTGAAAATAGATTGAAACACATTTTTAAAATTTTTTTCTTTGACAATTCCTTAATCTGAAGCTTTGTTTTTTAACTGTTTTCTCTCACAGCCTAATAACTACTCATCTATAACTTATATTGAAATGCTTGAGTTCTTGGGGGTGGGGGTGGGAAGGAAGGGAGGGAGGAAGAGAAGTTGGAACACAAAGTTTAAAAAAAAATTGATGTCAAAATTTGTTTTTACATATATTTTGGAAAATAAAATTCTAAACAGAAAATGTAGGTTCAGTTTCCAGCTCTACTTCTTACTAGCAGTGTGACCTTAGTCAAATCCCTTAAGTTCTGTCCACCTCATTTTTCTCATCTGGCAAATAGGTATAATAACAATTATACTACCTATACCAGTGTATAAAGAACTTATGTGAACACAATTTATAGCCATAAAGCACTATATAAATAATTAGACCAACATTCATTATTTTCAAAGTACCTATTTTTTATCTTTTAAAAACACACTAAGAAAATATTTTAGTTCTTCACTGAAAAAAAAGAAGTTCTCCACTGAGCAAGAAAAACAATCTGAATTTTTTCATAATCATATATTTTTTTCTTTATTTGATATATGCAGAATTTTTCCTCCCCTGAAAAGGGGGAAGAAAGGAGGATGAGAAGGTTCCCCATGAGTCAACAGTCCATCCTAGAGAAAGATAAAAGAAAAAAAATCTTTGTCCTGAGACTCCTCCTCAAATTGGAGGCTCTGGGAGGAATCAGCCAATGCAAAGATGATCCTCTGGGCAAAGAGTACTTCCAATGTGAGAGTCCAGGAGCCGAGTGAACTTCCAAGGTGAAGAGGTATCTATGGAACAATAGAAACCCCCCTTTACCCCAACCTCTTTTCAGTTTCCTCATGTGTGTTGTTCCAACCTTCCTCCCCTGCCCCAGCCCCCATTAGATTACAAGCTTCTTAAGGACAGGGCCTTTTTCAAAATTTGTATATTTTGCATTTGTATTTAACAAAATCTTTCATAGATTCATCACCACATTTCATTCTTTATAGCCCATTCCCCTTACAAGCAGGGCTTGAAGTGAAGGGTAATTGTAGAGAAGTAGTGGTTTCATTAGAAAAATGAAGCAGTAGAAATTTTTTTTGGAGGGCAATGGGGGTTAAGTGACTTGCCCAGGGTCACACAGCTAGTTAAGTGTTAAGTTTCTGAGGCCAAATTTGAACACAGGTACTCCTGAATCCAGAGCCAGTGCTTTATGCACTGCGCCATCTAGCTGCCCCAGTAGAAAAATTTTTAAAGAGGTCTCTTTAGGCCCATCTAAGAAAAAATATTAATGATATTAACAATTATAATAGCTAATATTTATATAGTAGCTCAAGTGTTGCTAAGTGCTTTATATTTGATCCTCACAACAATCAATACACAGGTGTATAAATACACCTTTAAATAAGAAAATAAGGAATACAAAAATGCCAACTGGTTGAAAAACTAAGAAATATATGTTTTTCCTTATCTTTTTCAAAGAAAAATAATTCACAACAATACTGTGAATTATATGCTATGATTATCCCCATTTTGTAGATGAGGAAACTGAGACTCTAAGAAATAGTGACTTTCCCTTGGTCACATAGCTAGTAAATGCCTAAAGCAAGATTTAAACTTAGGTCTTTCTGACTCCAATTCTAGCTAGTAGTCTATCCACCAAGCCACCTAGCTACAACAAAGGGATAGTATTACATCTTATTCTGTCTCCCTACAAGACCTGTTAGTTAGTCAAGGGGTTAGTTCTTTATCTCATTGTGTAAGTCTGGTGAAATCTCTGGACCCCTTCTCAGAACAATGTTTTTAATTAAACATGCAAACTAAAATACAGAGGATTACAAAGGAAACCAATTATGTTGAAATTCAGTTACCAATTTTTTAAAAATATATTAAGTTCACAGATTTTAGATTTAGAACGCCTGACTAGTCCAACTTATTAAATTTACAACCGAGGAACGTTGTGGCATAAAGAGTTTAAGGGACAGCTTAAGTGACTATACAAGCAAAGCTGAGATTTGAACCTAGGCCCTTTGACTCTAAATTTAGCATTCTTACTATGCTTCATAATGTTTCCCATACTGATCAGCATACAGGTTTTTCTTGCAACTGTATGAGGTGAGTTCTAAGTCCTTCATTAATTTTTTAAAAGCTGAATTACTCAGAACCTGTGAAATTCCACTCCTGTTTAAAGTAGCTATTCCAGGGGGAGAAAAAGGGCTGTGTTTTGGATTTGGTCTCAAGAGTAGTCCCTGTTTTCCACCATAGTCCTACTTTGATCTCTCTTGATAGGGTGGAAGTGGACGTGACCCTGAATACTTTAAGAATATACCAATCAGGGCAGCTAGGTGGCACAGTGGATAAAGCACCGGCCCTGGATTCAGGAGTACCTGAGTTCAAATCCAGCTTCAGACACTTGACACTTACTAGCTGTGTGACCCTGGGCAAGTCACTTAACCCTCATTGCCCAGTCAAAAACAAAAATTTTTTTTTAATTTAAGGGGGCAGCTAGGTGGCACAGTGGATAGAGCCCTGGCCCTGGAGTCAGGAGTACCTGAGTTCAAATCCGGCCTCAGACACTTGACACTTACTAGCTGTGTGACCCTGGGCAAGTCACTTAACCCCAATTGCCTCACTAAAAAACACATAATAAGAATAAGAATATACCAGTGTTACTAGCTGTGTGACCCTGGGCAAGTCACTTAACCCTCATTACCCCACCAAAAAAAAATACCAGTGAAATTTATACTTTAAATAGTCATATCAAACTTCAGTAGAAAAGGGGGCCACTAGACTGTACATAAAGATCCCTGCAGGTCACAAATTGACTTAGAAAACCACACATTTTATGTACATCTGTTTGTTTGTTTTTAGTGCGACAATTGGGGTTAAGTGACTTGCCCAGGGTCACACAGCTAGTAAGTGTCAAGTGTCTGAGGTCACATTTGAACTCAGGTCCTCCTGAATCCAGGGCCAGGGCTCTATCCACTGCACCACCTAGCTGCCCCAACACCACCTAGCTGCCCCTTTTAAAAAAAAATTCATCAACAATTAAAATCAGATGGGAATTACATTTTAATCTTATTTGGCATCACTTAGTATTGTGGGCTGCATATGACCCCTGGCCTATGTTTGACATCTGTGTTCTAGAAGATTCTACCGAGCAGCAAAAGCTTTGAGTGATGTCCTCTCTGACTTAGTTCTGTGGGCCCATTTCTGTCCCTACTCATTAAGTAATACATACCCTGGGATTAGAGGTTGTCCATCATCTTTGCTATGAGACTATGAGATGCAGACTAATGTAGGGGATAAAGCACAAATCTCGGAATCAAGATAACCTGGGTTATCTTGATGGGCCATGTGACCCTAGGCATATATATCACAGTAACCTCTCATCACCCCAGGGAGCTCTGTAAAATTATAAATTGCATAGAAGTTCTACTAGTGCTAAACTCCTAATCTAGGGACCCTTATACCAATGAAATCAATAAATCCAGTCAAACAATAGAAGTCAAACCAATAACTGAAGAAAGGAACAAAAATTGCATTCCTCTGAGGTCAAGGAGTCTCAGGCCCCAAGTAGATTCTCTTAGGTTTTAGGACTTGATGGAGAGATCCCTTTTTTAATATCCTGAGTATATGTAATTTGTAATCTTTCCTTTTTACAAATATATAGTGAGTAGGGCATTAGAGTTGAGGTCAGAGGACTTGGATTCAAATCCCATTTCTATCCCTTTACCATTTGTGTGACTTGTGGCAAGTGACTTAAAATCTCCAAGCCTTTCAACTTCCCTCTGCTATAAAATGAGTTCGTTGGACTAAATAATCTCCAAAGTCCCTTCCAGTTCTAAATCTAAAATCCTACGATTCCTCCTTAATCCAAAATCATTGTGGCAGAAGACCAGGTTAACCACAAAAAGTCTGAGTTGAACACTTTTCACAAAAGCCAATATAGTTACTTTCAGGTACAAAACACGTTACTGTGTAAGTACTTATGGGTTAAGTAAAAGGAGATCAATGATAAACGTTCTAGGTCAAAGAAACACAAGGATTCTCTCACATATAAGAATGTACAATCAGATGCTCTGGTTGAATTAAAATCAGCCATTCTGTAACCATTTGAGAGCCTATTCAGTTTAAAACACTGTCATAGATGGGAAAGATTGAAAAGAAATCTTTCATTTCCTGAGTCTTTGGTTACAAAAGCAATTGAATTCCCCTTAAGAGTAAGATCCTGACATTTCAGAGGGAAAGGAGTATTTAGACTCCCACAGACATGTCTATATTAGTGAAATTTTATAAAGTGTCCCTATGTTCTACTAGAGTTACTAAAGGTTAGTTGACTATAGTGCATGGTTTCAGAGTTCACCTGAAAATTTATTGTTTGATTCAATCCACCAAGCATTTTCTTAAGTGCTTCTATGTTAGGCCTACCTTTAAGAAGTTTACATTCTATCATGGGAAACGAAATATACATAGAATATTAAGTATAAGAAAGGTTGTGTATTATATGTTTATCGATAACATTGTACAGGTCATTTCTAATCATGAAAATGTTGAACTCAATGATCTCTGAACTTCCTTTATTTTTGAGAAGGAAGGGAGATAAAGGGAAGGTGGGAGGAAGGAAGGGAGTAAAGAAGGAAGGAAGGGAAGGAGGGAGGAAGGGAGGAAGGAAGGGAGGGAGAGGGATGGAAGAAAAGAAAAAGAAAGAAGGAACAAAGAAAAGCAGGAAGTAAGAGTACAGACCCGGGATCGTATTGGTGTTCTACCAATGCAGGTCATCAATTATTCTGTAATGTATGGCATTAGAGAATTGTCTGATGCACTAAAAGGTAAAAGACTTGTCTCAGGATCACGGAGCCAGTATGTGTCAGAGGTCACATCAAGAACTTGAATCCTGACTTCCTGACAATGAGGAAGGCTCTCTATCCACTACATTTTGCTGCTTCTCTTTATTAACGCTAATGTCGGTTTTTATCAATCATATTTTTTTCTGTTTTCCTAATCTAAGGTGGCTTTAATTTCCTTTCTGTCCTCTTAATGTAATGTGGCTTAATTTAATTTTTAAGCCAACATTGATTAAGCAAATACCAAACTGTATTTCTGGAAAGTGGAGAAACCCTACTCAAGACTGGTATGGAAGTTAGTATTTGGCAACTCTGCTGAGCTAGTCATTTTATGAAAACATTTTAAGACTGTCATAAAATTTCTTAGAAGATTCCAACCAAACGCATGATGTCCCAGAGGGTGTTAACTAAAACACAATATGTATCAATCTTGCCAACAAACAAAAACAATCTCCGCTAGATGAAACAGAATTAGTTGTCTTTTTAACTCACCTCTCTTGCATGAGTAGAGAGCCAAAGTCATCATCCAAAGCAATACAGCAGTCATCTTCTTCTGTTGCACTGGGAGAGGATTTCTGGGACTCCCCTTGAACAGCTGCTATCCTGTGAAACTCCTTCAGTAACCTCAGCTCATTAAAGTTGCCAGTAACTGGTTCAGCTCCCATATGTCCATGTACATTTGCATGAGCTGGAGCTGATGTTTGATTCAATTCCATCTCAAGCTCTCTGGAAATGACTCCTCCATCTTTGTTCTCCAAGTACATATTTCTGATGCAGTTCTTATCACCTAAAAATGGATCCAAAAATATACATATATCCAACTGTCAGTATCACATTATACAATTCTAGCCTGAGAGTTCTGTGCCATGAGATTATCTTACAGATGAGAGAGGCTGATTATGATGTTCTTTGATTTACTTTAATAATTTAATCCCTTTGGATCAAGCGTTTACTATCAAATTGCCTCTGAATTTAAGGGCTAATATGAAGTTAGGGTATATTAATATTCAGACTCAGAATTTTCCACAGATTAGTCTTCATCATGTAAATCTATCACCCAGTAGCCTAGGTATTGTTGACCACATAGCAGCATATGAAACTGCTATGACCTGCATTGGTAAAACACCTTTTACTTAACCCATAAGTACTTACACAGTAATGTGTTTTGTGCCTGCTCAAACATAGCAGGTTATCTCATAGATTATCTCAGACCTTCTGAGATGAGTAATTTTAGGGAGAACCATGCTTACCCTGAGTGAAATTAGTAACCATGTGAGAAGGGTTAGAAATGATTTTCTAACCAATATCTTGAAGATTCAATCCTGATTTCCTCCATTCTAAAGTCCTTCTTGATCAAATCAAGTCAACTCTCCTTGGCCCTAGTCACACCTATAAACCTCTAAGGATCTTGGTAAGATAAAAACAACCCTTCTAAATTCTTGTTAGGGCAATAAAAAATTGGTCTGGAGTGAAGAGTAATAATTAGCCCTAGGTTGAGTGGTGGTCTGCTATCAGCTCTTCTTTTTAATATAGCCTATCTCCAAATTAAGTTGACCAGGGGGCAGCTAGGTGGTGCAGTGAATAGAGCACCAGCCCTGGATTCAGGAGGACCCGAGTTCAAATCTGGCCTCAGACACTTAACACTTACTAGCTATGTGACCCTGGGCAGGTCACTTAACCCCCAATTGCCTCACCAAATTAAGTTGACCAATCAGAGGTGATGATTACACATCCCTCAGGAACACCTCCTCTTTGAAGGGAATATTATCTGTTACCCCACTGCCACTAGGAGTCTTTGGTCTCAGAGAGATAGCCAAATGACTATCCTTTTACTAATAACACAATGGTCTATTAATAAAATGATTAAATTACCCAGAAACTATGTCTCTCATAGTTTTAATCATCACAGAAAAGTCAATGTGTGATTCTGGTTAGAAAGAGAGCTGAGTCAGGTATTTGGAACCCATTCACAAACTTTTCTTGTTATTTCTGTATTTTTATAGGTTTGTAATAATAACATAAAAGAAAAAGGACAAGATGGGGAAGGCAGCTGAGAACATCCTAGTAAAAGAAGAATGCAAGATTCATTTTAAATTTTCCTATTATTTTAACTAAGGTATCTTCCTGCTACTAAAGTCATAAAATAAAATATGCTTGTTTATTTGAATTTCCAAATCAAAGGTAGTAAGCAGGTGATCTCATGGGGAAGACTAAATTGGGATGTAAAAATAATAATAATATAGTTATTGAGCAAGCTGCCTAAAAGGAGCATAACATGCATAATAACTTCATTGAATATTGCCTCTGGCTCATTTCTGTACTCATAGATTATTTACATACTGCAAATATCTAAAACTGACCCAATTACAGTGAGAATACTAGAGTATTTAGTGTCCAGATAGAAAACTATTCTCAAACTCTACCACCAACAGGATGTCAAATACATTATTCACATAAAATATGGCATTTTTCAGGGAAAATGTAAGCCTATTATGGTTCTGCCTACCCTTAAACCTATTATCATCTTTTATAAGCAGAACTCATTGGCCTCATGTGAAAGGACTTGAAGTCATATCTTATTAACTATTTGATACATATGAATGACACAAAACTATTTTGGCTTCACCAAAATAAAAGTAACAATTCTTTCATCTTGTGGATTCTTTCTCCAGTGATATCAAAATGTCATTTGGTCTTAAAGAGAAAATTCTTCATTGATACAAAGGAAAGATAAAGACTGAAAGATTCTATCGTGAATCCTGAGGTCACATTGAACCAATGAATGAAGATAATAACTGCAAATACTTTGTTCTTTTCCAGGAAAGAGAAACTGAACATTAAGTTGTCAAGGAGAAAGTTATAGATAAATATGTCAGGAGACTTGGTGGCATTCTGAAGTTAGAGCTGAATGTGAAGAACGGTTTAAAAAGTTAATGTCTAGGCAATACAAGTCAATGTATAATTTTGTAACTGTAAAATGAATGATAATAGATCGGAAAATATCCTAATAAGCACTATATAATATTTATAAAACATGTTTTATCACCCTAAGCCAACTATAAAAAACTAACACCAGGGGCGGCTAGATGGCACAGTGGATAGAGCACTGGCCCTGGAGTCAGGAGTACCTGAGTTCAAATCCAGCCTTAGACACTTAACACTTACTGGCTGTGTGACCCTGGGCAAGTCACTTAACCCCAACTGCCTCACCAAAAAAAAAAAAAAAACCCAAAAAACTAACACCTCTGTACAAAAAAGTAAGAGAATTGATCAACATTCTTAAAGCAAATGACAAATGGGTCAAAAACCTTATTTTTGGAATAAGAAGACATCACTTCACCAAGCAATAGTAAAAAATGTTAACAGGCACACACCATTGGATTTGTTGACTGCTTACTGAAAGTGTTTTACTACTAGATGGAAACAATGAAATAACTAAGAACCAAGAGTGGAATTAACAAGTGACATCTGCATGAACTTGGCCAAAAATATGTTGATGAAGCCTTAAATAAATACTTAAGTTATATAGATTTGTTTGTGGAAAGGGAAGGGTTTATGAATGCAATTCAGAACAAGTTTTTGGACACCAGAAACTAAAACAGGGTTATCCTTGAGCAGCACTGCCTTAGTGATCAAAGGAGATGACACAAGGAAATGATAGAGACAATGATGAACACATCACTAAACTGAGAACCTATCAAATATCTATCGAGATGTAACCTGATAGCTAGAATTACAAATCAGAAATTCACTCTTTTTAATAGACTGGCAAACAACAAATCCTCACATTATAAATATAGAGCATAAGGTGAACTTAGCCAAAAAAACTGCATAATAACCAGACAACTACCACATTCCAAACTGATGCCCACAATTTCCTGGACTTAACATCAATTCATAGAAATATACGAAAAATATTTTAATAGATGTCACCATTTTAACGTGATGACAACATTCCAAATACAACGTGCTGCCCAGAGAAGACCAAAGTACCTATAAGTATCTATCCCCTGTTTTAATTTGGCCTCTAGATTCAACCTCAAAGCCTTACAGTTCGATTATTTCATGGTGCCCATTCTGAATTTTAAGCTTTTCAAAGGGTTTATAAGGGCTTGATAAGGGAATGGAGTGATGAAGAGAGAAAGAGTTATGAGTTTTGAGTAGAAGAGGCATATCACCAACACTCCAGTAAATGAGTCATCCTAAGGAGAGAGGTTTTCAGATTCCTCTGAGTGCTTGCAAAAATTTAGGTTGGTGAACTGGAAAGGTGTGAGGCTAAGGTAGAGCTTTCCAGGAATAACTGAACAAGTTGAAAGAAGACTGGTCGACTATGGGTTGAAGCAATAAAGGTGGCAGTGAATTTTCTGAGAAGACCAGAGATAAAAAATAGTAGGAAATTTTAAAAATGAGGTGACCCAGGGGCAGCTAGATGGTGCAGTGGTTAAAGCGCTGGCCCTGGATTCAGGAGTACCTGAGTTCAAATCCAGCCTCAGACACTTAACACTTACTAGCTGTGTGACCCTGGGCAAGTCACTTAACCCCCATTGCCCCGCAAAAAAAAAAAAATGAGGTGACCCAAGAAGCCTAGTGATAGACTTGGAAGCAAGTGATATTTTAGTGTTGATTCATAGTTCAATAAGGAAGCCATCAGAGAACTTTATGAATGATAATTAGTCAATGCAAAAAAAACAGAGACTACATTGGTCTGACCATGTCACTCCCCTACTCAATAAATTTCAGTAGCTTACTATAAACTCCAAGATCAAGTAGAAGGTTTTCTGTTTGACTTTTAAATCCCTGTATAACATGGCCCCTTCCTACCTTTCTAGCCTTCTTACATTTTGTTCATTCATTTTCAGTCATGTCTGACTCTTTGTGACCACGTTTGGGGTTCTCTTGGCAAAGATACTGGAATGGTTTGCTATTTCCTACTCCAGCTCATTTTACAGATGAGGAATTGAGGCAAAGAGGGTTAAGTGCCTTACTCAGTCACACAGCTAGTAAGTGTCCGAGTGAGTTGGATTTGAACGCACAAAGATGGGTCTTCCTGACTCCAGGCCTAGTGTTCTATCCACTGTGCCACCTAGCTGCCTATTGTAGTCCATAATACTTAACGTTTTGTTGTTCAGTAATTTTCAGTCATGTCCAACTCCTTGTGACTCCATTTTCACCTTCTGGCTTCCCTGGTTTCCTTCAAGACTCAACTCAAATCCAACCTTCTTTAGGAAACTTTTCTTGGTTTCCCCAAAACCACCAACACCACTGCTCATGACTCCTCTCTAAGATTACCTTCAATTTACACTATATGTAAGTGTATAAGTACATTTTTTAATGTTATACCCCTATTAGAATTTAAGCTTCTTGAGGGCAGGAACTTTGTATTTTCCTTTCTCTGAACTCCAGCACTTAGCACAGAACCTGACATAAGACAAATCCTTAATAAATGTTTGTTGACTGCCTGATTGACTGGCAAGAACTGATTGAAGCAAAGAAGACTGATGTTGAAGTCACCATCCTGCTCAAAAACCTGCCATGGATTCCATTACCCAGAGAATAATGGTCATATTCCTCCCCCAGTATTAAAGGGCCTCCATCCACCTGGTTCTACCCCCACACACACCTTATCTCCCACCATTCCCCAAAATATACTTTTTTTCTACAACAGCCAGGGCAGTCTTGCCATCCCTTGAGAATACCTCTGTCTTTGCTTAGGCTATTAGAAATTCCCAGGGCAGCTAGGTGGCACAGTGGATAAAGCAACAGCCCTGGATTCAGGAGGACCTGAGTTCAAATCCCACCCCAGACACTTGACACACTTACTAGCTGTGTGACCCTGGGCAAGTCACTTAACCCCAACTGCCTCACCAAAAATAAATAAATAAATTCCCTCAAGTCTACCAATTCATCAAGACCCCTTTTAAGTTTCACTTATGCATTCCTGATGAACCCAAGTCAATAAATATCATGCCTTTTCTTGATTGCCCACATAAGCTATTGTCCAGACCTTACATTTTTAAAACCTATTTACATTTAATTTTGCTCCATTACCTAATATCTTGATCATTCTCTATTTTTCTTTTTAATTAGCTGCTGGGTTTAATTTCTCTGAAAAGACTATAAATTCCTTTGGAAGCAATGATCTTAGATTTCTCTTACATACATATATTGCAGTATAATTATGTTAATTGTATATTTAAAATTATATGTAATTAATTACATATCAATATGTGTTTCTTTTTTTAATTCAAGATTGACTATTGCCTTCTCTGGAAAAAAATCACTTTTTAGCTGCTAAGGAGAAAGAAAATTAGGTAAAACAGTCCCTATTCTCATGAAATTTAAAGTCTAGTAAGGAATAAGACATAATTATAGATAGATATGATAAAAATAAAGAAAATAACTAGCATTTATGTAATCTTTTAATGGTTTTCAAAGAACTTTATAAGTATTACCTCATCTTCTCCTCATAACACCCATAGAAATTAGATTCTATTACCATCTCCATCTTACAGGTGATGAAACGGAGTAAGGCAGAGGTTAAGTCACTTTCCCAGGATTCCAGTAGCTAATAAGTGCTTGAAGTATAATTTGAACTCAGGGATTTTTACTCCAAGTCTGACACACTATCTACTAGACCACCCAGTTGCCTACTACAATCTTGGACTAAGTAAGCAAATAATAATAGTTGTTCAGTTAATAAATATTAATTATAAATATTAATAATTATTACTTGATTGACAGCTGAGTGGAAGATCCTGAGAAAAGGTTGAATCAATTGCCATGGTAGTAAAAATGAGGAGAAAGTTCTAGGTTCTGACGATGTAAAGAGGGAGGGAAAAAAAGAATTTGTAAATAGATTATATTTTTAAAGTGATGAGGTGAACCCTGAGGTTTCTAGCTTGGGGCTAAAAAAAGGCATTACCGAGTATGAAGATAAAGACAGGACAGAAGAGAAGAATAGAGAAAGGAACATATGGAAGAAATGAACTGTTGGGGGAAAAGACTTCCAAGCACAGAGTAGAGTAGACTCTAAGGGCAAGGTTAAGAAGGTAAGAAGATGTGGGAGAGGCAGCTATATAGGGAAGATACCCCTGTAGAGAAAAGTACAGCTACAAAGGAAAATATGGAAGGGGCTATGGAAGGATAGCAGAGGGGCAGTAGAAGAAGAAGGGGGAAGAACTAGTGAACATATAAATATTTCTGGAACAAATTCAGTTCCCCCAAATTATTCTTCAGACTATTTCTATATGTCAGGTTCCTCCAGCAATCCACACTATAGATCCAGCCCCACAGCATGGTTTATTAGGAAGGACACCTGTATCCAAGTTTGTCCTCAGACACTTACTGCCTATGTGACCATTGACAATAATAAAAACCACTGGGACAGCTAGGTGGAGTCAGGAGGACCTGAGTTCAAATCCATTTTCAGACACTTACTGGCTTTGTGACCTGGGTAAGTCATTTAACCCCAATCGCCTCCCCAATAAAACAAAAAAAAACAATCTAACATTCATATTGCTTGAATATATCATCTCATTTGATCCTTGAAACAACCCTGGGACATAGGTACTATTATTCATCCCCATTTTACAGATGAGGAAACTGAGGCTGGAAGAGATCAAATGGCATGTCCATATGGACACAGATAGCAAGTGTTCTAGGCAGAATTTGAATTCAGGTCTTCTTAATTCCAAGGCTAGCGTTCTATACACTGTGCCACCTTGCTGCCTTAATCTTTCTGGGCATGTCACTTGAACTCTCTGAGCTTCTATTTCCTCATCTATATAATGAGAGGAGTAAACTCTACAGCTTCTAAAATTCCTTCCACCTCTAAATCTATGACCCTGTAATACTAAAACTGACCTGTGAGCCCTCCACATAGGGAAACAAAGACATTAGAAATTAGAGCATTTGGCCCACATCTTTTCTTCACAATTTTGGTTGGCCTTCTGGTCCAGAGACCACAAGGAATATTTATGGGTTAGTATTCCTTTTCCTGACAAGGTACTTCTGTCCTGCTACTTTATATCCACAGCATTTAATTTGTTTACCACATTTGTACATAATACAAAGGTCCCCAAGGTCCATGAAGTACACAGAAGCTTTTTAACAAATTGAAATAAAGGTATGAACAAAAGCTCTACCCACAAAATGTGTTGCAAAGGAGTATAAAGCTTTTATTGTTATGTCGAAATCCCTTTACTGATAACTTCCAAAACCAGCATCTGTGGTATAACAGATAGACAGAAGAGTGAAAAGATGAGGTCATAAATTTTTGGTATCATCACACAGAATATTAAAGAATCGCAGTAAACCAAGATTTTTACCAAAGTTACAAAATGGAAAATATAACAAGCTCTGGAATTCTGCTAGATCCCTTTTCTCTCCTGTTCTCTCTCGACGCTCCCTCCTCGGGTCTCAAAATTTCTCTGAGACTGAGAACAATGAGCTCATACTGCACCCTAGTGGGAAGCCTCTCCCAAAATGCATAGAGAGGTCCATAGATTGTTAGAACTAGAAAAAGACGTTGGAAACAGATCATCTATCTCCATCTTCTCATTTAAAGTTAAGAAAACTGAAGCCAAGAAAGGGGAAATGACTTGCCTATGGTCATGTAGGTTAGAGACAGAGCCAGGATAAAAATTCAAGTGTCCTGACAGACTGTCCATCAACCAAACATATGAGCACCTACCTGATCACCGAAAGAAGTAAATGATGGTTGATTCATCGCATTCTGTCAGATATAGTAAATGAATGCTAATTACAATAAAGGATGGAAATGCTCTTTTATTTGTTTTTCCCCTTCGAGTTTGTATGAAAACTCATCTTTTTTGCAATGCCATTTCCCATCCTATCTGTCAAAGCAAAGGTGAAGTGAAGAAAAAAATCCTGAAGTTTCATTGAACTGACAAAGAAAAGGGAGAAGCTTGTTTTTCCTAAAATTAAAATGAGAGCAAAGAAAAAAGTCAGATATAGAGAAATTAAGTAAATCTAAATTTCATGAATTAGTTTTCTAAGAAAAATCTATATTTCTCTAAGTTTTTAAAAGAAAAGTTTCTTGAAAATAAGTATAATGGAAGTAGACTGGCCAACGGAGGGTCAGTCTTTGGAGAATGAATAAATATTTTCTGCTTGGTTTCAATCTACCATGGGGAATTTGGGGGAACCAGTTTCTGACCATGTATGATGGGGGACACAGAAAAGGGCTTGTGCTTGTTGATGACAAGAAAAATCTTCCAGCTATAGAGTCAGAAGACTCAGGGTTTGCTGAGCCAGAATTGAAGAGCTATAGAAAGAGCTCCCACTCAGTTTGGGCTTAACAACTGACGAATCATTAGTTCTTCTGGCTCCTTAGTCAATTAGATGGTCAAAAACTAACTCCCCAAAAGTCCATGTGGCAGACTGAAATCAAGAAGAGAAAAAAAAAAATATATATATATATATATATATGCATCCTCCAAAGATACCCCCCACTATAGGCAGGTGTATCCCATTACATGAATAAATCATATCATAATAGCTGAAATCTCATTTGATTCTCTTACAATCATGTGAGGTGTTATAAGTATCATTACACCCATTTCACAGATAAGGACACTAAAGGATAGGGATAAGAGATACAAAACCTTACCCATTCCACAAATTCCCTAAAACTTAGAAGAGACCAAATATAAGCTAATGGCTCATGAGACAACAAAAATATATTAAAACAAAATCAAAAGGCTGAAAAAATGGAAGAAAATAAAAGATATAGCAAAAATAACTAATCTAGAAAACAAAAAAAATTTAAGAATCACTGGACTACCTTCTTGACAAAAAAAAAATCTACTCATCAAATCTCAAGAAATCTTAAAAGAAAACTACCCAGATCTCTTAGACCCAGGAGACAAAGTAAAAATAGGAAGAATCTGGGGGCAGCTAGGTAACACAGTAGATAAAGCACCAGTCCTGGATTAAGGAGGACCTGATTTCAAATCCAGCCTCAGACACCTGACACTTACTAGCTATGTGACCCTGGGCAAGTCATTTAACCCTCATTGCCCTGAAAAAAAAATAGGAAGAATCCTCCATTTGTGTCCTGGAAGAAATACCCAAATGAAAACTTCCAGGAACATTATGGCCAAAATCTAGAGCTCGTGGGTTAAAGGAAAAAAATTGCACTTAGTCAGAAAGGAATCAAAGGAAAAGAATCCAGCTTAGTAATGTATTAGTATGATCTTGGACATGTTATTATTTAACTTCTCTAGCCCTCTATTTCCTCATGTGTAAAATGAGGTGTTGAAGTGGAAATCAAGTTCAAAGGTCCCTTCCACACAGTAAATCTATAATCCTACTACCCCATTTGACTTTATTATACTGTATTAAAGTAATATATCAGTATTATTATACTGTATTATTACATAGCATTATACTTGCCGTGTTATGCCAATCTTCCTTGCATGTAACAAAAAACCCTACACTGTATTTAAATTGAAAGAGTAAACACTATACTATTAAATAAATGTCCATATCTATTTTTTCCAGTATCCAACTATGTTCTATTTAATTATTTTTTTTAAATTGATAAGGAGAGTCGTCAGGAGTCTAGTGATTAGAGTAGCCCTTTATCTCCACTACCAGACTTTGCAAAAATAAAGTTGATAGGTACAGAAACAAAATGTTCATGACCCTTATACTCTATTATCTTTCTCAGATCATAGCTGACCCTTTTTCTTCATCTCTGCTATACTTGTCTATCTCTGAACAGTCAGGCTGTGTATTTCTTTTCTCAAGGCCCAGAGACTCTTAAGAAAATGATAATGATAACTTCTTGAAACTCCTTACTATTAGGAATCCTGGGGATAACGGGGAAGGGGCCCAGTACAAAAAAAAATAGTTAAAAGGATGAGCTTTCTACTCGTTTGGTTTGTGTTTACAGCTTAAAGTTTGAATTAATTTAGCATACAAAACAAAATAAAACTATTTATTGCAAAGTATGAATTGAGCTTACTTCCTTCAAGTATGGAAATATTTTTTCATATTTATTGGAGTATATTTTCTGTGTGTTTTAAAATAAAGTACAATAATCCTTCTGGCAAGACTTCAGACTGGCTTCCTTTCAGGGACAGTGGGAGTAGTATTTTTTTTTTCAAAGCTCAAGAAAATAGGAAGCTAACAAGTAGAGGAAGACTGGAGGGCAGAGTTTCACTTAGGAAGGGACTAGAGAGAGAACCCTCAAGAGAGGGGGAAAAAAGACACCCTAAGAGTTGGAAGAATGGTGGGGTTTCCTTTCCCCCACCCAACACATGGAACATCGGTGTGTGACCACAGTGGCTAATGAGACATCTGCAGTTCCCCTCCCAAAACCAAGCCTCCAACAAAGATTCCAAGGGGTGAAAACTAAGACCACGTTTGTGTGTTTGTTTCATTGAAAGAACTTGCTCATGTGGCCGGAAACATCAGGGGGAAAAAGCAGACATAGGAAAATGGATGTCCTTATTCTGGCCCTGCCTTATCAGCTGGGTGCTACTGGCTGAGTTCTTTTTATTCCATTAAAGACTGCTTCCGACTGCTCTAATCTTACTTCTAAACACCCGTGGAGAACCCTGACTTGTGTATTTCCTTGTGATCCTTTGTTCATGGCATGATGATGTAATCATGAGCCACTGATGTTTCGTAAGTAAAGCTCCAAAAAAGAATCATTATGAAACTGGACCTTATAAAAATCGACCTCATCAGACCATAAGCCTAAACCTGTTGTGACCCCTAGTGGTTACAAAAATAGAAAAAAAGAAAAATACATTTAGGAGTGGGTTTTCTCCATGCTGGACAATGCAAACAACATATAGTTCCAGAGGTGGTAAGCTGCTTTTAACCTATCTGTGTAGTGATGATAACAACAACAACAAAAGCTACATTTTTATAGCAACTACTATGTGCCAGGCAGTGTGGGGAGCTCTTTACAAATATTATCTTAATTGATCCTCACAACAACCCTGGACAATAAACACTGTTATTATCCCCAATTTACAGAGGAGCAAACTGAGTCGAACTGATGTTACATGTCTTCCCCAAGGTCACACAGCTAGTAAGTGTATGAGGATGGATCTGAACTCAGATCATCCTGACTCTAGACCCAGTGCTCTATCCACTGTCCCACTTAGATGTCTACATACAAAGTGCCATGTGACCAAGAACATTAATAACCATAGAATCCTCGTTGTTCTTGTTGTTTGTCCTGCGTTCTCGAAGAGGACCATGACACCGGGGAGGTGATGGCATAACCAGCACTGAATTGGATTTAAGTGAGACAGAGTCTCACTTTAAGTGAGGCAAAGTCACTAGCCTCATTGTCTCTTTTGGAGTCATCTGGGTCCAGGGGCAAAATGTAGATCGGAATGACTGGAGATGGCCCTGGATACAGTGAGAGACCTTGGCCTTTTTAAGCTAAGGTCTTTCCCAGCTCTCAGTTTTCCTGAGGCAATACCCATTCGGTGACTAAGGCTAAGTAGGAAATGAGGCAAAGAGGCTATTTTACCTAGTCAAAAATAGACAGACAGACAGATAGACAGATGGATGATCAATCTGGGAGGGGAAGACCCTCAGCATTTCTGGTCAAAACAGAAGCAATTGCTATTTATACTCACTCTGAGACATTAAGAGGCCAATCAATGGCCAAATGAGGCTTGGGCTGAGACGTATTGTTGGCCAATCAACGAGAACCAGAGTGATTTGGGGTTAGGGCATGGTCCTTAAAAAAGGAAAAGTCTAGCCCATAAATCCCAAGACATCTGATGAGGTTTAAGCAATAAAAAATTATATTCCTTTGGGCAGAGCACCCACAGGTAAGGGTATGTTTTCCCATATGGACAGAGGGAGAAGAGGAAGGAGAGGAAGGGAGGGGAGGGGAAGAAGAAGAAGGAAAGAGGGAAGGAAGGAGGGAAGGAAGGAAAGGAAGGAAGGAAAGGAAGGAAGGAAAGGAAGGAAGGAAAGGAAGGAAGGAAAGGAAGGAAGGAAAGAAGGAAAGGAAGGAAGGAAAGGAAGGAAAGGAAGGAAAGGAAGGAAGGAAGGAACTCCATTGCTCAACTGGAGCTTGCCAGTTGGGTCTCCAAAGGAATAGCTCTTACTCACAGAATGTTGATTGTTGTTTGTCCTTCCTTCTCAAAGAGGACCAAGGCATAAGGAAAAGAATGTCATGACTTGCAGTGAATTAGATTTAAGTGAAACAGGGCTCTACAGAGTCACCAGCCTCAGACTCTCCTGCAGAGCCATTTTGTCCAGTGCCATGAACAACAGTCAGAGTCTCACATCAAGACCCTGTTTGGGAAGCTTCAACAACAAGACCTCCTCTATTTGACCCTTCAAGATTCTCATAACCTGGGTCCAACTTGTCCTTCCAGACAGATGTCAGATTACTTCCCTACACACACTTTATGTTTAAGTCAAATGGACCTACCAGATGTCCTCCATACATGACGTGTTGTTTCCTGCCTTTGCACAAGCTGATCCCCATACCTGGGATTCTCTTTTTCCTCCCCACAATGTTAGAATCCCTAGCTTCCTTAAAGGCTCAGCTCATGTGCCATGGTCTGCATGAGATCTTTCCCAGTCCCCCAGCTTGTTAGTTTCTATTACATAGTGAGATTTACTAGGCCAGTGAAGTGAAATTTTCCCTTTATATATAAGGGAGCTATTAAAGTGATCCTTATGATCTAGTCTGTAGCCTTGTTAATAGTTTCCTGGTGGAAAAATGTTAGCACACCATCATACCCGGGTGACCCCATGGAGATGCTAGCTTAGTATAGCCTAATTCAGCTGTTTCATTTAACTGTGGGGTTTTTTTCCTCTTGATTTCTATAAAACATGCTTTAATGGTGCTTTTGGTCCAGAGTGTGCTGGTTAATACCAAGAACTGGACTCTTCTATGAAGAAAAAACTGTACAGATAAAACACATCTCAAAGTTTAATTTGCATCATTAACATTTTCTCCATCACTTTTTAAAATCTAGACAATTAACAAAACAATAAAGCAAGCTCTGATTCATAGCCAATTTGCCCAATTTCCAAGGTATAAATACTTACACTGCAATTTTTAACAATCAACTCCAAACCTATTAGATCTAGCTCCAACACACCCCTGAGTTTCTTTTGTATCACAGTGATTTCTGGGGAAAATACCCACTCCTTCCAATAGATTGAACCTTCTATTATAACAAAGAAAAACAGCTACATGAAAACACCTGATGGAATGATAACACCTGAAGATGCATACAGCATTCTATGCTAGTCAATCCCATTGCATGGGCCTGCCATCAGAAGGAAGGTAAATTTCATCACTGTGTCTATTTTCTGGGACCATCACTGGCTTTTTGGTTGCCCAGAATTCAGCCTTCATTTTCCATTTGGCTTATTGTTTTCCTTCAAGGAGAAACAGTATTCCTGATCCCTCTTAATTCTAGAGCCTTCCCTCAATTGATTATTTCCAATTTATCCTGTATATAGCTTGTTTGTGCATAGTTGTTTGCATATTGTCTCCCCCATTAGACTAAGAACTCCTTGAGACCAAGGAATACTTTTACCTTTTTTTTTTTGTATCCCCACCACTTAGTGCAATGCCTGACACATAGAAGGCACTTAATATTTACTGATTGACTTTACTGACTTTGTCTTTGGGACCTAGGGAAACTTTGGGAAGATTTTCATTAGGCTTCAATGTCAGAGAGCAACTTTTAAAAAGCCCCTGAGTGACTGCTTCTGTGGTTGTTCCAGGACAACTAGTACTAACATAGCAGTCATTGCAAATAAGCTCATAGTGCAACCCTTGGCTCAAAGAGCTAATGGCATGGAATTCTCTCTCTTTATTAGTGGAGATTGATTACTCAGTGCCCACACTGGCATGAGGGGTAGGCTGGAGTCGGTGAGAGTAGGAGAAAAGAGAGATCCCCTGATCACTTGGGGCTTCCAGCTGAGGCAGAGAGAGAGAGAGAGAGAAAGAGAGAGAGAGAGAAAAGACATACCATCCCAACCTTTTTTCTGATCACTGAAAAGAGAAAAAGACTCTAGGAAAAAAGCCAACACATAGAGGAGATAGCAACTCCTACCATGTCCTTATCTATTCCCCAGTTTGCTATACTAGATACTTTGGAGCATTTTCCCCTGGGTGTGATCTAGGATTCTCTCTCTTGGTTTAGCAAAGTTATTTCACATCCAAAGGGAGAGTTCAATCTTTATTATCTGGTGTGTCTTTGTGTGTGTGTGTGTGTGTGTGTGTGTATGTGTGTGTGTGTGTATTTCCATTTCACTATCGACTTGTGTTCATTGTGGAAATGTCATCTGGTGGGAAACATTAGCTATATAGCTTGAAACACTCCTTTCCCAATAATGAGTAGTAATCAGGAGTTTACCTTGAACCTACAGATTACTTCCCCCCTGCACTAACAACATTTGAAAGAGCAGTGGATATAATTCTATCCCAGTAGAATGGCC
This sequence comes from Dromiciops gliroides, assembly GCF_019393635.1. Classification (NCBI taxonomy): domain Eukaryota; kingdom Metazoa; phylum Chordata; class Mammalia; order Microbiotheria; family Microbiotheriidae; genus Dromiciops; species Dromiciops gliroides. Next base: position 245,255,177 of record NC_057863.1, on the reverse strand, counting down.
ACCCTCTGGCCCCAACCTCCTGCTCCCCTTTTTGGGAAGGAATCAAAGTCTCCTTTGGAGAAGGGTGGGAGAAAGAGATGCTTAGAGCTGTCCTTGCCTCCTTTTGAGCCACATCTAGGAAATTATGTTGTGGTTATGTCTGGACACACATAATCTACATGAGGAAAACAATAGGACCGTACACCCTTACAATAGAATGACAAGATCAGAGGACCATAGGCTCTGAGAGCTGAAAGTGTTTTTAAGCTAATCTGAGATCAGTAGTTCCTACCACTTGCAGATTCTTTAAAAGTACCAGTAGATCAAAGGAGAGCATCTAATTGTTTTGACTCTGTTAGGGATGAAATTTTGCTATAGTTATTTTTGTTTAAGAGCCCTAGAAAATAGAGGGTCCCAAGGCACTGTACTGCATTTTTATTTTCCTGGGTCAGGAAAAGGGGCAATCAAGGCAGAAGCAAAGGTCTCCATCTTTTCATTCCAAAATTAGAAACTAAAAAACAAAATTAGAAGGGGCTACACTTGATCTTAAATCAGTCCAGCATGGACTTGAAGCTCAATTAAAAGTTAATAAGATGGGAATACTTTTGGGAACTGGGGCAGAGTAAAGTATTTATAGAAGAATTTATAGAAAGACTAAATATAAAGGAAAAGAACTTTGAAAGACTTCTGACCAGTCATAACTCCAGAAGACTGATGTGAACAACATCACTTCCTTCTTGGCAGAAAGGCTTTGGACAAGAGGTGCAGAATGAGAGGTCCATTTTCAAACAAGGCCAATGTACAAACTTTTTTTTCCTAACTAGACTTGTTTGTTACAAGGGCTTTAATTTTTGAGAAATTGAGTTGGAGTAATTGTTGGGAACCAGGGAGAGTGACACAAAAAAAAAATCAAAGAAGCATTTTAAAATATACAGAGGGAGGGGGCAGCTAGGTGGTGCAGTGGATAAAGCACCAGCCCTGGATTCAGGCGTACCTGAATTCAAATCCAACCTCAGACACTTGACACTTACTAGCTGTGTGACTCTGGGCAAGTCACTTAACCCTCATTGCCCCACCCAAAACAAATACACAGAGGAAAGCAGAAGCAAGTTTATAACAGAACACAAATGAGTATGGCAGGATTGGTACTTTCATGTCAAATTTAATGTGTACTTTGAAAGAACACGCTGTTCATAATGAAGGTTCATGATTTTATAATTAATCTTTTTCTATTCTTTATATTTGGAGATGCTCGTATTTGTCATTATGAAAAAGAAAGGTTTGGTTTTGTTTAAGTTTGAGAAAGACAGAGAAGTGTGCCAAATAGTAGAGACCTACAATATGACATGTGTGAGTTGGAGTGGGACTGGGGGAATAGAAGGGATTATGTGCATGCTCCATCTGGAGGGGTCAGCCCTGCCCACAAAGCTTCAGCAGACAAGAACCAAATGAAGAGCTAGGGGAGAAATGATACTGGGAGCAGCTGGCACTGGAGCTTTGGGAGAAACAGGAGCTAAGTAAAGGCAAGTATTCAAACAGGCTGAAGAGTGTCCAACTTCCCCGTCCTAAGGCTGTTGTGGCGAGGACTGGACAGGAGCAGGGTCACACAGAGCATAAAATAGCTGGCAGTGAAACGTCTCCAGATTGCTGCTGGTTTATGAAAAGGAACCAGACAAGCCAAGTTACCCCAGATCAGGATTTTCCTTAAGTTTTGACACTCCTGGAAGTCATGAGTAGAATACTGAGGCATGTTTGCTCACCCCTGGTGGAAACAGGCAGTCTTGGAAGCTAAGTCTAAAGGTATATAAAATGTGTCCAGAAGTTTCTGGGTGTGGGAGACATGCTCATAGGTCAGTCAAGGGATACTTATGCCTAGGAGAAGCTATTGGCACATTGCCCTCAAAGTGGCCATTTAAATATATTTTTCTTGCATTTCTCTTACTTCTTTGGTCATAAGTAAATACTATATACAGTTAAGCCATGCCTGTGTTTGGCTCTATTAAATCACTTTCTCGTTTTTGGAGTTCATTGAAGTACCATAAAGCAGGGAGGAAGGCAGTTTTCCCTATGGGTTGAGGCCCTGACACCAAGAAAGGGTGGAATCAGAGAATTAAAGTTCCCTGTTCTCTGACAACCATAGAGAGTTGAGTATTTTCCTCCAAATACCTTCTGGTTTGAGGGGAACACTACGTTGCTCCCTTGACTATGGGATTTCCCCCAAATAGAACAATAGATCATAAGCTCCTTGAGCCATAGACCATTTTTTTTTTTCTTTTTACCTCCCAGTGAAGTACCTAGCACATAGCAAGAATTTTTCAAGTGTTTGTTGACTGACAACACCCAGGCTCTCATCCCTATAAGGGTTATGCTCCCTGGGACTTAATAGACTAGACAGAGAAAAGCCGAATACATGCTAGGCCTTAACTAATCCAGAAGCTAAGCCAGTGGCCCCCAACTTCTGATAATTGCAACAGCAAAAAGGATGACTGGGGAGTCTTCACATATGGTTCTAATTTCTGCACAAACTAGAAAAAGCAAAAGCCCTTAATAGACCATGACAAGAATCCTAGAAAATTATCAGGAAAAACAGCCCAGGTGGCAAAAATATTTAAGGGAATTCCTAGATGTTGTTAGGAATCCAGGACCAGAATCATAAGGTGAACAGGACAGCCAGTGCTTTGGCTTAGGGCCCTGAAATGTGCAACTTCGACCCCTTCAGTGAGATCCAACATGGAACAGTGAATAATAGATAGTTGGTCTCAGAGTCAAGATAACCAGGCTTCAAGCCTTATACTGGCTAGAGTTTCTTGGATAAGCCACTTAACCTCAGTGGCCCCAAGCAGCCTTGTAAGACTGACTAGGTATGAGCAGGCACCCAAATGCATTGTCAGAGGTAGCTTGCTCATCCAGAATTCCTATACCAATGTTATCACAGGTCCTGGCCCTTATTCACTCACCCTTCCCGCAGGTAGAAACAACTCAGTCAGCTGTTGATTAAGGTAAAAAGGAAGCAAGCGGTGGTAATTCTCTCCAGCCTGACCCTGCCCTGCTGTCTTCATAATAGTAGCCTCTCCTGCAGGGTCTCCTAGTGTCATGAAGTCTCTGGTCCAGAGTCTCCAAACAGGAAGTTGGTGTGGCAGGGTCTCTGTCTCCTCCTCCAGTGGGTAGTGTTTCAAGATATTTCTTCTCCATGATTCCTTGCTTGATAAGGTCTAAACTCTTTCATTGAGGTTTCCTTCACCCAACCACTTGGTCCATAAAAGAGCCCACAATAGGCACTGGCATTTTGTGATACTTTCCTAAAGTACCAGAACTGCAAGTTATAGCTGCTTCACCAAGAGACTGGGACAGTCATGAATACAGAATCATGAGCTTCACCCAGGGAAACACCTATTGTTAAGTATAGCATACCTTTCCTAGGGTAAGGGATACTAATAAAGGTTCCTAGACATTTCTAATTTAATTTCAAAGCACCAAATATGAAATACATTTGTCTCACAAACTGTAATTTGACATTTTAGGTATGAAGAAATTAAATATTGGGTGATATACTATTAATGAATTTCAAGGTTATGAGGGAATAGAAAATTATTTTAATCTAAATCTAATTACCTATACTCTATTATTTGAAAATGCATCCAGCTGGTAATATTAGACTTAATTATTTAAGACGTATTTGATCTTCATTGTGGATAATAATTGGTGGGCGGTGATGCCATGCTTTTGCAGGTGTGACATACTGATAATCATGGTAGTTTTCTTAAATGTAATTTTATTTCTTTCAATTAACAAAAATCTACCTTCTCTCCCTCTAGGTCTCCTCTCCCATTGAAAAAGAAAATAAAACTTCTTATAACAAATATACAGTCGAGCAAAACAAATTCCCACATTGGCCAAGTCAAAAAAAAGAAAAGAAAAGAAAGTCCCAATCTGCTCCCTGATTCCATACCTGTCAGGCAATAGAAACTCAAATTGTTGTTGGTCATTGTGTTGGTCAGACTTAAATCTTTCAAATTTGTTTATCTTTTTGTTTTGTTTTGTTTTGTGGGGTAATGAGGGTTAAATGACTTGCCTGGGTCACACAGCTAGTAAGTGTCAAGTGTCTGAGACCAGATTTGAACTCAGGTCCCCTGAATCCACCTAGCTGCCCCCAAAAGTTGTTTATCCTTAAATTACTATTGTTATTTTTTAAATTGTTCTCCTGGTTCTGCTAACTTCACTCTACATCCGTTCACATCTTCCCATGTTTCTTTGAAACCAAACCCTTTATTATTTCTTATAGCACAATAGTATTCCATTACGTTTATATATCATAATTTGTCCAGCCATTCCCCAATCAAAGGGCCACTCCATTTGTTTCCATTTCTTTGACACCACAAAAAGAGCTGCTCTAAATATATTTGTCCATATGTATTCTTTATTTCTTTCTCTGATCTCACTGGGGAATAGATATAGTAGTAATATTGCTGAGTCAAAAGGTATGAAGAGTTCCAAATTGATTTCCAGAATGGCTGGACCAGTTTATTTCTCCACCAGTAGGGTTAATGAACCTGTTTTCCCACAGCTTTTCCAACATTTGTCGTTTTCTTTTTCAATCTGATAGTACCTTGGAGTTGTTTTAATTTGCATTTATTTGCAGTGCTCCCTACTGCTCTCTCTTCTAGTTTTATTATCCATTCAAAATACCTGCTAACAGTTCTTGATCTCTTCCAACCATAAGATCCCATTCTTATCCTCTTAAAACTGAACCCAAAACTTACTCCCAGTTGCCTTAGCTCAGCATCCTCATACCTACCCTGTAACTATTCCTACTACACATTTTTGTGACTGCAATCCCAGATGTTCCATTAAGGCTGTGATGAAATAATGAGATTTAGCAGATACTCAAAGACCCACCTGGAGATTAATCTAGACTGATTGAATCAAGTGAGAGTGATTAACTGCTGATTAGCCTACTTCAAGTTAACTGGATTGTAATCACACCTTGAGAACACCTTCAGAACCAATGGATTTGGATGATGCCAACCAATCAGCTTGAAGCAGCATGTAAGGACTGCCTCTGTTCCAGACCTATAAAAAGCTTCCACAATCAGTTTGCTAGAGAGAGTTCATGATTGAAGCAGGCTTGTGGCAGAGGACTTGAGGAAGAACCAGACCAGGCTGGAACTCTAGGCTAAATAGGCTTTTTTCTTAACTTTCTGAACTCCATGGGGATATCTGTATGTTTTAATAAATGTTTAATGCCCAAGGACTGGTGCTAAAGCTTCTAATTTAAGGCGACCACAATTTAGATTTTAAACATCACAAGGTTTTAACTCACATCATGCATTTTCCTAAGTCTTAGAGGCACTTGGAGTACAAAAGTAAATATAAAAGCAATTTTGGGAAAAGTTGAAGCACTAAAAAACCAGAAAAATCGGGAAGGGCCTCTTATAGGAATTAGCACCTGAGCTGATCCTTGAAGGGGATTCCAAGGATTCCAAGAGTCAGAGAGAAAGCATACATGATGGGGTAGTCCTAAGCAAAGGCATGGAGGTGAGAGATATGGTACCATATATTAGAAAGAGCAAGTAAACCATTTTGGCTGGAACTTAAGAGTGCCTGAAGGGAAATAATGTGAAATAAATCTGGAAGCCCAGTGAGAGCAATATTGTGGAAGTTTTAAATGCCAAACAGAAGAATTTGTACTTTATCCTATAGGCAATAGGGTAACACTGAAGCTTGTTGAACACTCGATTGACATGTTCAGGTCTATTTTTGGAATATCAAATTGGCCACTATATGGAATAAGAATTAGAAAAGGGAGATCATAGAAGGGAAGACAATTAGGAGGCTGTTGCAATATTCCAGGAGAGAGATGATGAGAATATAAACTAGGGTAGCAGCCAGACAGTGGAGGGGTTGGGGTGGGGGAGAGTAACTAGGAAAGGGGCCTAGAAGTGAGAGATCTATAATAATAATGATAATAATAATAGAGGTCAGCTAGATGGTGCAGTGGATAGAGGACCAGCCTTAGATTCAGGAGAACCTGAGTTCAAATCCAGTCTCAGATGCTTGACATATATTAGCTATGTGACCCTGGGCAAGTCATTTAACCCTCATTGTCCTGCATAAAAAATTTAAAAATTTTTAAAATGTTTAAAAGATAATAACTAAACTAATATAGCATTTACTATGTGTCAGGCACTGAGATAAGTGCTTTACAGATATTAAATCATTTAATCCTCACAACAACCCTGGGAGGTAGGTGCTATTATTATATCTATTTTACTGATGAAGAAACTGAGGAAAACAAAGGTTAAGTGATTTGCCCAGGATCACACAGACAATAACTATACTATGAAGCAGTAATCTTCAAAATTATTTGTTGTTTTTTTTTCTAAAAGATAGCTACGAAATTACTGCCACAGTGCTTACTGGTCATGTGGGCATTCTTAAGATAAGGAATTTTGTTGTGTCTGTGTTTGGAAGTGCGAGGGCAGAAAAAACAGATACCTTCAGATAGATACCTTCTCTGCAACTTGGAGTCTTAGAAGAGCCACTTAAATCAGAGGTGTTAAACTCAAATAGAAACTCTTATATAAAGATCCCTGTGGGCAGCATATTGATTTAGAAAATTACATATTAACAAATATGTGTTCTATTATATTTGTATTTATTTTGTTAAATATTTCCCAGTGACATTTTCATCTGGTTTGGGCTGTTCTAATGAGTATTGGTGGTAGAGAGAGGGTTGTTTGACACTTCTGGCCTAGACTACTGAGAGGGTAAGTAAATTGCCCAGGAAAACACAGCCATTATATATAAGATGTGATACTTGAACTCAGATTTTCCTGACACTAAGGCCTTCATTCCATGCCACCTGTCTATCAACAACAAAATGGAGGAGAAAAAAACTACAAATCACCCAAGTAACATAAATAACAAATTAAAACATGCTCATTAAATTGGCAAAGATGCTATTGTTATTGCCATTTTCTAGATGGAACTACTGAGAAAGGCAGAAGTTAAGTGATTTGTCCAGGGTCACAGCTAATAAGTACCTAAGGCTGAGTTTGAACTCAGATCTTCCTGAAATCTCCATTTTGTAAATGAGGAAACAGGTTCAGAGAGACTTACCAGATAAGGGTCACATAGCTTAGCAAAGGTTAGAATGAAAGCTCAAGCTCAACTCCCTACTCCAAGACCAGTGTTCTCCCCACTACACCACTAGTTTTTATTTGTCCTTAATTCTCGAAGAGGATCATGACATCAGGGTGATGTCATGACTAGCAGTGAATTGGATTTAAGTGAGGGAAGGCTATGCAAGGTCACCAACCTCACTCTCTTCCTCCAGAACCATCTGGGTCCAGTGGCAAGATCTATATCAAGACAACTGGAGATGGCCCCAGATGTTTGTTTTTCGGGTTTTTTAAGGCAATTAAGGTTAAGTGACTTGCCCAGGGTGACACAGCCAGTAAATATCTGAAGTGAGGTTTGAACTAAGGTCCTCCCAACTTCAGGGACAGTGCTCTATCCACTGTGCTACACACCACTAGTTATCATAGATATACTGTGCCTGGGGTGGAATCTGAAAGCACTAAACACCACACAAGTGTATGTGTCCAATTGGAAACCCTGAGCTGAAGGGAGAGGAGAGCACAGCAGAGACTGACACACAAGAGTAACAGAAAGCCATGAAATTAATGCCACAGTACTTACTGGTCATGTGGGCATTCTCAAGATTAGGAATTTTGTTGTGTCTGTGTTTGGAAGTGCGAGCGCAGAAAAAATAGAAACGGATGCATTTCTCATGCATAAAAGTGCTATAACTGGAGACTGAATAAGAACAAATCTGAGAGCTGATAATCATATTCTTAACACCTGTCAGCCTCAAGATGTTTTTACAACTTTAATAAATCCTCATAGTCTTCAAAAGGTATTGAATACTCTTCTCAGGGAGAAACAAGTACAAAGGAATAAGTTTCCCATGGCTACCATGAGGTAATGTGGAAATCTAGAATTTTCCAGACCGGTGCCCGCATAGATGTTCTTCCTGGGTCATCTCCAGTTGTCCTGATCTATATCTTGCCACTCGACCCAGATGGCTCCGGAGGAGAAAGTGAGGCTGGTGATTTCACACAGCCCTGCCTCACTTAAATCCAATTCAGTGCAAGTCATGACATCACCTCCCCAATGTTATGATCCTCCTCAAGAATGATGAACTAACAAGGCAGCTGGGTGGCACAGTGGATAAAGCACCAGCCCTGGATTCAGGAGGCCCTGAATTCAAATCAGGCCTCAGAAATTTGACACAATAGCTGTGTGACCCTGGGCAAGTCACTTAACCCTCATTGCCCTGAAAAAAAAAAAAAAAAAGAATGATGCCCTAATAATGAATGAATGAACAAGTCTGTCAGGTCGGGTGTGCGTTAGAATGATCAGAGTTCAAATCCTGCCTTGGATCCTTCCTAGCTGTGTGTGATCCTGGACAAATTGATTAACCTCCCAGACTCAGTTTCCTCATCTGTAAAATATGGATAATATTGTCTACAGCATTTAGCACACTACGTAGTTAAGAGAGTTGTTGAATGTAATGATGTATATAAAGCACATTGCTACCTTTAAAACACTAAACATCAGTTCTTGTTTCTAAGTTTTCTGAACATTGTATTATAAAAAGATACATAATGAATTTGATCTTTCATATATAATTCTTTTTTTACTTCTTTATTACTAAAACATTGCTCATTTTTGAAGATTAATAAGTTCATAATAAAAAAGTAGAGTAGCTAGGAGTCAAGCCTGGAGTCAGGAAGATTCATCTTCCTGAGTTCATATCTAGCTTCAGAGGCTAGTAAACTGTGTGAACCTGGACAAGTCACTTAGCCCTATTTGCCTCAGTTTCCTCATCTGTAAAATGAGCTGGAGAAGGAAATGGCAAACCACTCCATTATCTCTGCCAAGAAAACCCCAAATGGGGTCATGAAGAGTCAGACATGACTGAAAAACAACTGAACAACAACAAAAGAAAACTCAAAAAATAATTAAAGAAAAACTTATGTCGTAGACCTCCTTTTCTCATTTTAACGTCAGGCCAAAGGAGGCACTCCTCGTCCCACGGTGGATTATAGTCTCTCTACCTCCAGTCTTTCCCCCTGGCAATACTTTCTGGATAGGGCCACCAAATTAATCACCTAAAAATACTGCCCTGATCCCTTCCCTCCCCCTCTTCTCTGTTCCCTGTGGAATGAAGTCACTGGACAAAGACACTGTAACACCAGCCTCAGTTTCCTCATTTGTAAAATGAAGAGGTTGGAGTTCATGGCCTCTAATGTTCCTTCCAACTCTAAATCTATGATCCTATGGCCCTAAGAAAATCTGTTACCTGACATTCAAGGTCTCCTACAATTTAACCCCAATCTACCTTGCCTCCCTATTCCCTACACAAACCCTCTATCCTTGATAGTAATCTACTCACTGCCCCCCAACCCAAACCTTGCACCGTATGTGTCATTCACACTTACGTCTTTACTCATGTTGGTTCCAATGCTTGGAATAGCCTCCTCCCTTATCTGAATTCTATCCGTCTTTCAAAGCCCAATTCAAATCCCATCTCTCCAATGTCTTTTCTGACCATCTTACCCGCGATAAGTCTCTTCTCTGAGCTCATATGATCATAGGACTTAGATATGGAAGTGGTCTTAGACATCACATGAAACAACCCCCTTCCTTTTATGTTTAAGGAAGATAAAGGCTTCCATCTCAAATCCATCAGAATGGCAAAAATGACAAAAGGGAGAAATGGCAATTATTGGAAAGACTGAGGTAGCACAGAGACATTCATGCACTATTGGAAGAGCTGTGTATTGATTGAACCATTCCAGAAAACAATTTAGAACTATACTCCAAAAGTCAAGGAATGTACAAACTCTTTGACCCTGCAATACTACTATTAGAAATATACCCCAAAGAGGTCAAGAACAGAGAGAAAGGACTCAAACTTAAAGGATATTTATAGCAGCATGTTCTATTGTAGCAAAAAATTAATAATAAAATGTGTCAATCAATTGGGGAATAGTGAACAAATTGTAGAATATGAATAATCAAATTCTACTGTGCCTTGAGAAATTATGACTCTGACAATATAATATACATTTATGAATCACCTACTATGTGCCAGGCACTGTGTTAAGTACTAGGGATACAAATAAGAAAAAGAAAAACAGTCTTTGCCCTCCAGGAGTTTGCAGTCAAACAAAGGAAGACAACACACAAAAGGAAGCTGAAAAGGGGTGGTAGAGGAAGGAGGAAAAGGTACCCAGTGGATGACGGTGGAGAGAAATCCAAGGAGTTCAGATGGTGGGAAGTGAAGGAATGAGAGAAACATGGAAGGGCTTGAGAGGCATTGTGGTATTTTATGTATATACACATGCATATGCACCCTTTATGTGTGCGTGTATATATAAAAATAGAGAGAGAGACATGTATATGTGTTTACGTATATGTACACACACATATACATATGTGTTTATAAGTGTATACATAGGAATGTGTTACAATGCTATATGCATAAACATGTAGCATGTGTGTGAATGCGTATGCATGTCACAAGGTAGAACTTCATAGGGAGAGGGGAAGAAGGGTTAGTGGGTAGTGAAGAACATCCAAATGTTTTTAAATGCACAAAGGAAGAAAGATAAAGATATTTAGAAGGGGACACAAATAGAATGATTTTATTACTACCTGAATTTCTTTTTTTGTACCTTTGTGAGGTAAATTGGCATTAAATGACTTGCCCAGGGTCACACAGCTAGTAAGTGTCAAGGGTCTGAGGCCGGATTTGAACTCAGGTACTCCTGAATCCAGGGCCAGTGCTCTATCCACTGCGCCACCTAGCTGCCCTTCACAATGTCTTCTTACAACCTTCTTCCTTGTTCTCTGTATCTTGAAATGTTTGTGTTTGTTAATATTTACAATAAATAAGAAACATATTTTAACGGGGCCAGAAAAAATTGTAGGATCATAGGTTTAGAGTTAAAAGGGACTCTAGAGGCTGTCTAATCCAACCCTCTCATTTTACAGATGAACAACCTGAGTCCCGAGTAGTATAAGTAGCTTGCCCAAGGTCACATGGAGCAATTAAATCGCAGGGTAGGGATTCAAGTCCTGATCTCTCAATGCAAAATCACCAATCCTCTTTCCAATGCACCATAGGGCTGCTACTTTACAATACTTGTTATTACCACTCATTAAGTTTCTTGTATTTCTAGGGGTTTTTTAATTCACATATAATATCACCCCCAATTAGATTATATAGAAGCTTACTGACAACAGAGTTGTCCTATATTTATTGTATGTATCCTACTATCCTTTCTCTTCCCCTACTGTGTCTAGCAAAATGTCTTGCTCATGGTAGGTGCTCAATAAATGTTTGTTATTTAACCCCCACTTGGATTCTCTGGATCCTAGCTATGCAACTAAGCTTAATCTAAAGCACTTGGGTTTTAAAGCAATAACTTGCACTGAGATCACCAGGTCCTCAAGGATCTTTAGAAAAATTTGTATCCAAGGGGGGCAACTAAGTGGCACAGAGGATAAAGCACCAGCCCTGGATTCAGGAGGACCTGAGTTCAAATCCAGATTCAGACATTTGACATTTAATAGCTATGTAACCCTAGGCAAGTCACTTAACCCTCATTACCCCACCCCTCAAAAAAATAAAATACACACACACACACACACACACATATAGGTATCCACAGTCCACATCTCATTGAATACAACTCATTCTAGACTTTGCATTCAGTCATTCTACTTTTTCCTTTGCCTAATATTAATCAGTTCGAAATATCTTTGAACAGATCATCTGAGAAAGGATTTACCCCCTTTGTCCTGTCACATACTTCCTTCCTCCTGGCCCATATATCCTTCCTCATCTGTAAAATGAGGATAATAATAGCACTTCACAGGGGTGTTGTTATGATAAAATTATATACTATTTGTAAAGCACTTTGCAAACATTAACGCATTAAATAAATGTTAGTTACTATTACTACTATTACTACCACTATTATCACCACTACCTCTCCTGTTATCATCATCAAGAGTACCTGATAAGAAGGCAAAGGAGGAGAGAGTAGAACAGGTGCTGTTCTTTCTGTTTCGTCTCTTGATCATTTCAATCACAGAGATGATATTTTTGCCCTTCACAAAACTTATAAGACTTCTGCCACTACAATCTCCCAGCCCACCAGGCTTCTGGGTATGATCCAATCAGTGTAATTGAGAGATTTAAAATGTCAAAGAGCCAAACCATTCAAAGCCACACATGTCCTTCAGCAACTGCTATTTAATTGCTTAGAGAACATGAGTGTGTTTTATCTTTCACCATATTCTGCAACCCAAGTTCTTCTTTCCTAAAAAAGTGCCTATAAGCTATGGGAGGTTCTATCTTTGAGGCTCCTATCAAGCAGGTAAAGTCTCAACCAGAAAATTGCTTTCATTTAAGCTTTTTGTATGCAATGTATTATTTTGTATAACTGTTCTGGGCCATGCCTTGGAAGGGCCTGGTTTGGCTAGATATCTCCCTTTCACAAACAGGCATTTCCCAATTAATGATCTTTCCATCATTCACTTAATTTTCCAGTACAGTGAATAAATCATTGCCAATATGGATGGAAAATATATTTTTTCAGTGAATATTTTAAGGACTAGCTCCTTAAAGGTCTTTAAAATCTTTTGAAGGAGCAAAAGAGCCAAGAGGGGGGAAAAAATAGAGAGAATAGAAGTGGGCTGCTGTGAGAATTCTTTCGTTTTTAAAAAAAATCACTCCAGCAATCAATTCTCTCCTGCTTTAGCAGTGCTAGTCTATGACTTTTCAAAGGTCCTGGAAAAAAATGTTCTAGTCATTGAATTTCCCTTTGTGTTAAAAAGCACTGATTATTCTATAAAGCTTTCATTAAAACATTGAATTATTTATGGGCCTGTCTCAGGAAGGAAACAGTTATGAGCTCCTATGCATTGTATGTGGTCCTCAGGACTCATAAACCTTAAGGATAGCTAAGACATCCAGGATCTCAAGGGGGAAAAAACACTCCATGACCTGTCAGTTAAATGAAACAGATATTAATTAAGGCCTATTATGTGCAAGATACTGGAAATAATACCAAGATGAAAAATCAGTGTATGGGGGCAGCTAGGTGGCACAGTGGATAGAGCACCAGCCCTGGAATCAGGAGGACCTGAGTTCAAATCCAGCCTCAGACACTTAACACTTACTAGCTGTGTGACCCTGGGCAAGTCACTTAACCCCAATTGCCTCATCAAAACCAAAACAAAACAATCAGTGTATGGTCCCCATACTCAGGAAGCTCACATTCTGGGAGAGGAGAATGAAAACACAAACAAATACAAGTAAAACATCCAATTCCATTGGGTCAGTCCTCCTGCCTTTAGGTGAAAGGAAAAAAGCCATTTCATAGTTTTCTGACACCTTCCTGGTCTCGTGCCTTTGGGGGAAGTGGAGAATCACCAATTCCTTCAGCTTTCCCCACTGTTCCCCTCATCTGAGCTGCCTAAACCCCAAAGAGGAGACCAAATCCCTGTGGACAATGAAAATCTCCCTGAACCATTCCCCAATGGTTAACAAACTCTCCCTTGATCATACCTTCCCCGTCCCAGTGATTTTAAACCTTCAGTTGTCATCATTTAAACCCCATTCACCATTCCCTTATTTTCATCTCTTTCAGACCACGCCCCCCCCCCCCCCACTGCAAAGCCACGCTCTAAAGCTGCCCCACATCCACTATGTTTTCTGGAATATATCCTCCTCCAAAGGTAACAAATCTGCTTTCATTTGAAAGTTTTTCCTTACCCATTCCTTCCATCTTCTGGCTTTCACTGACACCTTGGTCCCTCCTGTACCTCCAAGAGACAGAGCCTCCCTTTCTAGCACTAATTATACTTTCACTTATTTCAACCCTTGTCCCATGACACTCATTGAATCAAGAGGGAAATTTGGAATATTCCTTGTTACCCATTGCCACTTCCTGGTCCCTCAGCAATTTCTCTTCCTTTGAGTTTCAATCCATATCTACCATCCAATCAAAATTCTGGTACCAGTTGTCTACTGAGCTGACACTTCCCTCTTTTACTTCAATGAGTTCAGTGCCTCACAATCTCTTTTCCATCTCCTTCCTTCATACTAGAAAACAACTTCAACACGCACATTAATATGCCCTCAAACACCCTAACTGCACAGTTCCTCAGTTTACTTATTTCATATGATGCTCTCCTCCACCCCACCTCAGCCACACCCAAAGATAGTAATACCCTTGATCTTGCTTCCATGAATGAATGAGCCACTTACAGATTTCCTGAACTCTGAAATTCCCTTATCTGATCACAATCTGTTGTCATTTCACCACTCTCTGCTTTCCAACTCCAAACTTTGTTCTTCAAGGTGACCTCTAACTCCTTACCTCTCAGGTTTTTTTTTTTCCCAGACCACATCATCCTTGTACTGATTCCTTGGTGAACCAGTTCAACTTCACGCTGTCTACTTTAATTTCTTGCCCCCTTATCCTATCTTGCTCTGTGGAGCCTAAACCCTGGATTACTCCCACAATCCACTGCCTTCCACTCTACTCAGATCTGCTAAAGAAAACCTTGAAATCATGATAAATGAGTCCACTACAAATTTAGGTTACATAAGCTCAACTGGGCCATCACTGCAGCTAGGAAATTCTTTTATACCTCTTTAATTACCTCGTTATACCATTCATCACAGTGACTCCTCTTTCAAATGTTTTCATCCCTCCTCAAGCCTTCCATTGCCCCCCCACACACACACACACACCCTACCCTATCAACTAAGAACCTTGTTTCATATTTCACTCCAAAAATTAAATCCAGCCACTGAGAGCTCCCTCTTCTCCCTTCCTCTTCATCCCATTTCACCCATTTGCCTCCTGCCACCATCTTTTCCTTAACTCCTGTCTCAAATGATGAGGTGAAGCTTCTCCTTGCCTAGGAAAACATCTCTATGTGCACAAGTGACCCTATTGCATCCTATCTTCTCCGGCAGATTGACCCTTCTATCCTCCCTACTTTCTCATTTATTTTCACTATCTTGCTGTCTACTGACCACTTCTCTACTGCCTACAAACAAGCTCATGTCTCCTCCATCTTACTTCGGCTTTCCATCGTCACTATCGCACAATAGTTCTCCTCCCTTTTGTAGCCAAACTCATTCAGAAGGCAGCCTACGATAGAAGACTCCACTTTCTCTCCTCTGGCTCTTAATTCTCTACAGTCAGGTTTCCAATTTCCTCATTCAACTGAAACCACTGCAAAATGAACAATAATTTCTTTACTGGTGACTCTAATGGTCTTTCTCAATCCTAATTCTTTTTGACCCTCTGAAGCCTCTGATACTGTCCCTCTTCTCCTAGATACTTTCTACTCTCTAGGTTTCCATGATATGACCCCATCCTCTTTCTCCACCTACCTTTCTGATTTCTCATCATTCTCTTTTGCTGGATCTTTGTGTGGGTCAAACCTGCAAACTGTGGGTGTCCCTCATGGCTCTGTCCTGAGCCTCTTCTCTTCTCATCAATTCCTAAGGATTCAATTATCACCTCTCTGCTGGTGATTCTCAAATCTACTTATCCAGCCCTAACCTTTCTCCTAATCTCCAGACTCTCATCTCCAACTACTTATTTGACATCTTGAACTAGATGTTCTGTAGACATCTTAAACTCAACATGTCCAAAACTGAATTCATCTTTTTTTCCTAATCCCTCCCCTCTTCTGAACCTCCCTATTATCAAAGGCATCATCATACTTCCAGTCATCCAAGCTCAGAACTTGTGTTGTCCTTGACTCCTTACTCTCCCCTTCCCAATATCCAATCTTTTGCCAAACTTGTCCATTTTAATTTTATAACATCTTGTATATGCCCCCCCTCTTCTCTTATCTGACATGGCCACTGCTATTTTTAAAATTTATTTGTGGAGGCAATTGAGGTTAAGTGACTTTCCCAGGGTCATACAGATAGTAAGTATCTGAGGCCAGATTTGAACTCAGGTTCTCCTGACTCCACGGTCAATGCTCTATCTGCTCTATCCATTCTGCCACCTAGCTGCCCCTAACCTCCACTATGTTGTTGCAAATTTTTATCACCTCATACTCTGACTATTGCAGTAGACTGCTGATTGGTCTTCCTGCCACAAGTTTCTCCCCACTGCAGTCAATTCTCTATTCAGCTGTGAAATTAATCCTGCTAAAGTATAATCTCACCATGTCACCCCCACTAAATCAACTCCAGTGTCTCCTTTTCATCTCCAAGATCAAATATAAAACCTTCTATTTAGCATTCAAAGTCCTTCACAGACTAGACCCCTACTGCCTTATAAGTCTTCTTATGCCTTACCTTTACCCACTCCCCAATATACTCTGAGATACAGGGACACTGGCCTTCTTCCTATTTTTCTCACCAGACACTATCTCCCAGTTCCAGAACTTTCAATGGCTGTCCCTTGTGCCCAGAATCCTGTCCCTTCTCATCTCTACCTCCTGATTTCCCTGGTTAAGTCCCAAATAAAATCCTACTTTATGAGAAGCCTTTCTTGATTCCCATTAATGTTAGTCCTTTCCCTCTATGGTAATTTCCCATTTATCTTGTATATCTCTATTTTTATATGGATGTTTGCATGTTGTCTCCCTCATTAGACTCTAAGCTCCTTGAGAGCAGAGAGTCTCCCTTTTAAAGCCTTTCTTAATATCCCCAGCACTTAGCCCAGTGCCTGGCATACAGTAAGTGCTTAATAAATGCTTACTGACTGACTTACAATAGTCTTTTCAAATATGAACTTTTCAAATAGTGTAAATTCTGTTATAACATGTCAATTATTACTTTACTATAACTTGCTAAAATTATAAGGATGAATTTGTGTTGTTTAATATATAAGTAAATGTTATTTTTTAATATCTCCTCACCTAAAAGAAATATAACTTGCAGATTAGGATTTTTAAGAATTCAACTCTTGAAATTCCAAATTGTATTCACAGATTTTTTTGTGTTACTTTGTTAACCTTTTTCCCTTAAAAATACATAATATGTTGTAGTTCTTTTTTTTGGGGGGGGGAGGCAATTGGGGTTAAGTGACTTGCTCAAGGTCACACAGCTAGTAAGTGTCAAGTGTCTGAGGCTGGATTTGAACTCAGGTCCTCCTGAATCCAGGGCCAGTGCTCCATCCACTGTGCCACCTAGCTGCCCATATATGTTGTAGTTCTTAAAAAAAAAAAAAAAGAGGGAGCCAAGTGAGTTGCTCTAGGAAAACATGAAGAGGGAGAGAACACTTTCAGCTCAGGGAAGGAGTGAGCAGAAAGAGGGAATCAGAAAAGGCTTCATGCCAAAGACAGAATCTCAACTAAGTCTAGGAAGAAGAAAAGGATTTCAACTGGCAGAGATGAGAAGAGGGTGAATCCCAAGCATGGGAGGCGGGGAATAGCATGTAAAAATGCAAAGAGGCAGATAAATGTAGGTTGGGATAGGGAAGTGACTAGTAGTTGAATCTGGCTGGGGCACTGTGTACATGGAAGAGAATGTTATGAAATCAGTCTGGAAAAGTGCGTTGGAGCCAGATTGCAGAGAGCCCTAAATGCCATGTTAATGTATTTCTATTTTATCTTATAAGGAGCCACTGTTAGGTTTTTGGCTGAGCATGAGCATGGTCAGCCCAGCACAACTATCTAGAAGAAAAAGGATCCTGTAGGAAAGGACATTATCTTAGATCTACATAGTAACTCATAGGGCCCCCCACATCCAACTGTTAAATAGGCTGCTAAACTTCTCAAACACTTTTGTTTTTCCTTACCTTAACTCTCAAAGGCAGTTAGGTGGTGAAGTGGACAGAATGCTGAATCTGAAGTCAGAAAGGCCCAAGTTCAAATGCTGCCTCAGGCACTAACCTTAGTGTGATCCTAGATAAGTCACTTAACCTCTGTCTACCTCGGTCTACCTCAGTCTCCTCAAATTAGAAATAATAATAGCACTCACCTCCCAAGGTTGTTGTAAGGATCAAATGAGATGATAATTGTAAAGTACTTTGCCTGGCATAAAGTGAGTGCTGTTTCCTTCCTTCCTTTCCTTCTTTTGCCTACAATACAGTAATCCTCACTGCCTTCATGCTTTCCAAAGTAGCCAGCAGTAGGAATGGACATTTTTGTTCTGACTACCCTGTTTTGCCTGTGCTAAGAATGGGTCATGTACATGACTTTACAATCTTCTTCCTTAGTGGGACTGGAAGGTCACAGAGATATAATCCGACAGAAGAAGATTCTTTCTCCAGATTTTCACCTAGTGTCTCCTTGTTCCTTCATATTAACTTCCAAACCCGATGAATGTTCCCTTAGGAATGCTATTTATGACTTTCAATCTGTTCACTCTTTATTTTCTATAAAAATCCTGTATCTCAATACCTTCCCAACACTCAGATCACAGCATCAGAGAATGTTAGAGCTGGAAAGAGATCTCACAGATACCTCTAGTCTACCACCCCCCTCCCACAAAGGAAAAACAATTTGTTTAAGGTAAGAGAAGAGTAAGGGATCCAAGGCTTGAATCCAAGTGTCCTTGCCCTTTTTCCATGCCCTTTCCACTCCTACCATGCCAGCTCAGAAAACCTATTCTAAAATATAATTTCTTTGGTCTTGTTTTGCATAATATATACTATTGTGCTTAGTAAAAACTTAGTAAAAAATCATTCAAATATTAATTTAAGTGGCCTGAACGTTATACCTCCCACCCTTCTTACCTTAAAGAATATTTTCATTAAAGCCCTTAGGAAGACCAAGAAAGTTTCTTTCAAATATTTGAAAAATCATGATGTGATAGAGGTTAAACTCTAAAGGTGTCACTCCAAAGAACTAGGAGTAGCGATGAAAGTTACAGGGAGGAAAATTTCAGTTCTAGTATGAGAAAGAAACTTCTTCCTTCTTCCTCTTCCTCCTTCCTTCTTCCTCTTCCTCCTTCCTTCTTCCTCTTCCTCTTCTTCTTTTTGAGAAAGAAATTTCTAATTATAGCAACCAAAGATGGATCAGGCCACCTCTAGTCTAAGGTCATGAGATCCCTGTTAGTAGAAATGTGCAAACAGAGGCCAGACAACCAGTTGTGAGGGATGTTGAAGCAAGGCCCTATATCAGATAGGGAGTTGGATTAGATGAGTTTACCTGTCCCTTCCAGTTGAAATTTTCCAATTTTCCCCTCAAAAATATGCACTGAGTAGTTTTCTAGTCAATCCAATTTGGGGGGGGGCATTAGATATAATTCTTGTTAATTTGAAATATAAAATCCAAACTCCTGGGCCAAAAGTCTTTAAAAAAATTTTTTTCTCCTCAATTATGAAGCATTTTTCCCCCTCCTCACTCACTAGAAAAGAAAGAGAAAATAAAATCCTCCTAAGAAATATAGTCGGGGCACCTAAGTGGTGCAGTGAATAAAGCATGGGCCCTGGATTCAAGAGGACCAGAGTTCAAATCCAGCCTCAGACTCTTGACACTAACTAGCTGTGTGATCCGGGGCAAGTCACTTAAACCTTATTGCCCCACCAAATAGATAGTCAAACAAAACAAATTCCCATAATGACCACTCTCATTTTGCATTTTTAGTTCATTGCCTCTCTGTCAGGAGGTTAGGTAGCATTCTACATTATCTATCCTCTAGAATCACGATTGGTCATTAGGTTGATCAGAGATTTTTTTTTTTTTTTTTTGCGGGGCAATGGGGTTAAGTGGCTTGCCCAAGGTCACACAGCTAGTAAGTGTCAAGTGTCTGAGGCCAGATTTGAACTCAGGTACTCCTGAATCCAGGGCCAGTGCTTTATCCACTGTGCCACCTAGCCACCCCATTGATCAGAGATTTTTAAGTCTAAAAGGTCTTGTTGCTCATGCTTCAGTGTCTGAAGATGTATATGCTCCTGGAGATGTCAGAACAAAATTCCAGAGGGCTAGTACCAAAGAACAACATGCATGTGACTTCACAAAGTAATCTTAGTGGGCCATGACCCTCAGCTGATGAGACAGGACTATCCATGAAACAGACGTAGACTTCAATATGTCTCCAACCAAATCCTCAAGTGTCTTCTCCAAAAGGTTAGAAACTTCCTCAGAGTTTCATGCGTATAAGCACAAGGGATCAAAGAGCTGGCCATCACATGCAGAATCATCAGCAAGAAGGCCAGGCTTCTAGCGTCAGTGTGCACAGAAGGGGATTGTTCAGAGATGAATATATGTTTTTTCAGGCTAGCATGAAAGGCAAATGATTCTTCAAAATAAAGTATCCAAGTATCCAACCCATCACTATATTGTGGTCCTTCCACTAACTGTGAAACTGTAGAACAGGCAAGAACCAGGAAAACCAAATAGTTCCTCTTCTGAGAAAGAAGAGGCAAAAACACTGCCCCTAGGTGGAATTTGGCCATACTCAATATTGCAAAGTAGGACAAGGTCAACAACAGGGGTGTCTGATCATCTTACAGCTTTAGTTGTTTGATAAATAAATAACACCCCCTATTTTCTACTCATATGGTCACTATCTTAATTCGAGCCCTTATCACCTCTAGCCTGAATGATATCAAAGGCCTTCTGCTTGATTTCCTGCCTTGTCATTAATCCATCCTCAACACAGGTATGGATGATTTTCCTAAAGCATAGGTCTGGTCATGTTATTCAACTATACAAAGTACAATGGCTTCCTATTATCCCTAAGATCAAATACAAACTCATGTGTTTGGTTTTTTTTTTATTTAAGACCCCTTACAACCTAGCTCCAACCTACCTTTCTAGTCTAATTATATATTACTCCCCTTCACTCATTCTATTGTTCAGACAAACTGGAATGTTAGCCAGTGAGTCAAGAAGCACTTATTTAGCCCTTACTACATCCCAGCCACTCTGCTAAATGCTGAAAATTCAAAGAAAGGCAAAAGCACAGTCCCTACCCACTCCATTTCTCCAATCTTATCTTTCATACTGCCCTTAGATAGTCATGTTATTCCCCTGACCAATAATTTTCAGTAGCTCCATATTGCCTTACTTAGTAAAGTTTAAACTCCTCTCCCTCCATCTGGTGCCATCATACCTTTCCAATCTTATTGTCCCTTCATGCACTCCCTACTCAAGCAAAATTGTAATACCCTCTGTCCCCTAAATTTTTTTAAGTAATAAACATTTTTATTTATAGTTTTGGGTTTCAATTTTTATCTCTCCTTCCCTCCCTTACCCCTCCCCTCCCTGAGATGGTAAGCAGTCAGGTATAGGTTATACATATACAATTATGTAAAACATTACCATATTAGTCATTTTGTATAAGAAAACTTGTCCCCTAAATTTGCTCTATAGTCTCATTCCCCTTGAGACTTTGCTCATTCCATTTTCCATACTTAGAAATGTCCTCCCTGGAAACTGGGAAAAAACCTTTACACCAAGTTTCTCTGATAAAGGCCTATTTCTTAAATATGTAGGGAAGTGAACCAAATTTATTAAAATAAGAGCCATCTCCCAATTGTTAAAGTCAAAGGATACAGTCAGTTTTCAGAAGAAATCAAAGCAATCACAATCATGAAAAAAAATGCTCTAAATCACTATTAATTAGAGAAATACAAATTAAAACAACTCTGAGGTACCACCTCATACCTATCATATTGGCTAACATGAAGGAAAGGAAAATGACAAACGCTGGAGGGATGTGGAAAAATAGGGACACTAATGCATAGTTGGTGGAGTTGTGAACCAGTCCATCCCTTCTGGAAAACAATGTGGAACTATGCTCAAAGGGTTATAAAACTTTGCATATCCTATGCATACCAGCAATAACACTTAATAATAAATGTATTAAATAAAAATAATAAAAATGCTTCAATGACCTTCATGCCTTTCTTTTCTTTGTTTTTTTAAAATAACTGTATAACTATCATCCCTTCTCCCCTAGTAAAAAAGAAAGAAAGAAAGAAAAACACAATAATTGTAACAAATAAGCAGAGTCAAGCAAGTAAAACCATACATCGGCTATAATCAAAAACATGTCTCATTCTAGTACCTAATATTTTCAACACAAATTTACCTTAACCTACAGAAACTCATGCTATTTTGGCAGCTCCTCCATTTTCATGTGAAAATAATAACAACTTAAAAAGAAGACTATGACATGTGGCATGTGGATAGGAATGGGAACCCCACCTAGGATGTGCTTTGGATCATCCATGCTATTGCTTTTTTGTTGCAAAATACTTCAATATTCAAGCATACTGGTTAATAGAAATCAAGGAAACAGAATCTAGCAACATAATGGGCTTCATGAGAATGTGAGAAGAAGGTTTTCAAAGTTAAAATAGCTGGCTTGGACCAGAGAATTTTGTGTTATCAAAAAAAAGAAGGCATTTTAGTTAGGCACGGGGCAACCAGAATTCTATTCTTATCTCCATCATTATATGATCTGAGCCAAGTTATGTTATCTCTGGGTTTCAGTTTCTCCATCTCATTAATTTCAGAAGGCTTGGTGTTTGGGGTTTTTTTTTTTCTAAAAAGCAAGTCTCCTAATTACCACTGTTCCCTATGGCCACTCAACAGGAAGTGAGCATGTAGAGAGCCAAGAGCTTCCAACAAGAGGGCTAATTACCAAGAGGCATCTGTGGGTGGCATTCTGCAGGAAATGTAATTAAAAAGTACATCAGCATTAGAGTGACTAATACATGGGTTGTGATAATACTCACTTTACAACGTTACCTAGCTGAAGACACACTCCATGATTTCAGTGAAATCCTCCATTTCCAGAAAGATTCAACCAATTCTGGGTATTACTGGGGGGCCAGGGATCCCACTTACCTCTGCCCAACTTTCCCCTACCACAATCCACCCCCACTACCATGAAATTACAGAAGGGAACTGCTAACAGAGAAACAAGGTATTAATGTGTCCACTTCCTATAACCCCTTTAGGAAGGGCAAAGTTTTCCATGATGGAATTAGAGAAGCTGATTGCCACTACACAGCCAAAGACAGGCCATGCCTCTGGTCTTTAAAAAGCAATCTTGCCCATTTACTAGCTATGTGACCCTGGGCAAGTCACTTAACCCCGATCGCTTCACACACCAAAAAAAAAAAAAAAAAGCAATCTTGCCTATCCTGAGAGACAGCTGAGAGAGTCTAGGGAAGGAGCAACTTTGCAGACTGCAATCCCTGGCCTCCACCAGAAGGCATAGGATGGTAGAGAGAAGGGTAGAATGGCTTTATCTCCCCAGCTCCTGGTCATGGTGTCTTGCAGTAGATCTGTGATGGGGAGGAGACACCAAATTTGAATAAGTCAGTGAAAGCTGCTTCAGGGAGTATGGTCAGGGGCAACAGAGAAGAAAGCCAACTACAGCTAAGGAAGGAGACCTGGGAGTCAGTAATCAAGCTGTCGGGAGCCCAGCTGAGCAATCGACCCCACAGCGATGGGTCCATGAATGAGCAGCATGAGAACACCATGAGAAGAAAAGGGGCAGCAGAGCCCCATAGTACCAATGGCAGGGTGAAAGAGGAAGGAAGAGAAGCATAGAAGTAGGAGGGATTAACTTGGCAAGAAGGGCCATCTCTTCCTCTGAGACCAGAGTAAGGGAAGAAAGTACATTGATTGTACAAGGGTTCTGAGTTACACACAAGAGGAGATAAAGGAACTCTGAATGGGGAGCTTTGATTTTTCTAAGTGAAATAGGAGGCAAGGTCATCTGCTAAGAGAAAGCTTCAAAGACAAAGGAAAAGGTTTGTGTACAGAGGACTGTGTTAAAGTCAATCAGAAAAGGGGGGCAGCTGGGTGGCGCAGTGGATAAAGCACCAGCCCTGGATTCAGGAGGACCTGAGTTCAAATCCAGCTTCAAACACTTGACACTTACTAGCTGTGTGACCCTGGGCAAGTCACTTAACCCTCACTGCCCCGCAAATAAATAAATGTATGGATGGATAGATGATAGATAGAGATGGATGAATGGATGGATGAAGAATGAATGAATGAATGAATGGAGTCAGAGAAGAATAAAGGAATTGCCATGTTGCAATGAGGACCCAGTTAAGACTGAACTGGCAGGGTTATATAACGTTTTTCAACAGCAGCATTCAGGTCACAGTGAAGAAGGGAAGTGGAAGGGTGACCAAGGACTGATAATTGGCAAGTGATGAACAGTGGTAGGACAAAGAAGGCAAAGGATTCAAGGCAAGAGTACATCAACTACAGAGTCAAGACTGTGAAGAGAAGAAACTGAGGCAGGGGGAATTGTTTAGAAGAACAGAGTCACGGTGAAGATGAAGACTAGTATTGGAAGGAATAAGGTAGAGAGGGAAATGGAAAAAAAGGAAATCAAGAATTCAAGATCCTGGAGGTGACACAATTATGGTGATATTAAGATCCCAAATTTGATAATACCTATGAGTAGTTGAAGTGAAAATAATGAAAATTGAGAAGGATGATTAAATGGGAGGTTAGGGTATCTGAAAAGACATGGACATACGTATTAACATCTCCAAATATGAGGACAGAAATGGGGGTGTAGAGGAAGAATCAGGGACAAAACTCCTTGAGAAAGGAAGAAGGGTAACCTGGACAAACTTAAGAATTAAAATAACAATATTTTAACCTGAAATCTATCTATAAGGGAAAAGACAAAACATGACCATTATATGCAAATACATTTGTAGTAATCTTATTTCTGGAGACAATGTTCGGGGCAATTCTAGTGTATTGCAAAGCTCCCAAAATGATCTCAGACAACAACTAAAAATAACTAAGGAAACAGCAAAATCTATTAAGCTATTATAGATAAAAAAGTTACCAGAATACAGAATCTATGAATTCTTCTGAGCAAAGTAATCTCAAACATATCAAGAGAGAAGATACACAGAGATTAAGAAGTATTGGATTGAATCAAGCCAACCTAACCAAGACACATGGGTGGAAAAAAAATTAAATTGCAAGAGATAAAGATATAAATTAGAACAATGACTGGATCAAGATTATCACTGACAAAAGTGGTTAAGGTTTGAAGATGAAAAGGAGAAGCTTGAATCTAAAAAACTACCAGAGGGTCTATGGTTGTAAAAGTAAGGCTGAATCCTTTTAATTAATGCCTCACAGCTCCACCATAAGTGCTTTGGCCTTTCTAAAAGCAGGTGTCAATTTTCACTCATTTTTCCTCTACATAGAGGGAAATTCTGGAACTTAAGTGATGGAAACATCTTGAATGTGATTTGAAGGTCACAAATGAAACACCATAAAACAATTTTGCAGCAAGGAGATATCAAAGAACAAGTCTTCCAAGGTCAGATTTTTTTAATTACAATGCTCTAAATGTGTTTGTGTTTTTTAAGTTCAGGAGATAGAAGGTGTCCACAACCACTAACACGAGACTTCTTAACCTGAAATTCCCAAACCCATCAATAGATTTCTAGGGGTCCAGAAAGATGGATGAGAAAACAATTATATATTTATTTTCACTAAACATTAGTTAAAATTTAGCATTTTCCTCAATTATTTTAAAACATTATTCTGCAAAGGGGTCCATAGCCCTTCTTCACCAGACTGCCAATGGGGCCCTTTTCTCTCTCTCCCTCCCTCTCCCTCCCCCCCCCCCACACACACACACACACACACACACACACACACACACACACACACACACACGATTAATAATATAATAATAAGCCTTCTCATATCAAATCACCATTCTTGTGCTCTTAATGAACTGCTGCAGGATTTTCCATCTAATGTTAACATATTATCAATCAACAATTATTTCTTAATTACCTACTATGTGCCAGGTTCTTTGCCAGATGCTAGGGATACAAAAGACAAAAGCAAAACATATTTTCCCCTAAAAGAGCTTATATTCTAACAGGTACAACGATATAGATATAGATATATTATATGTAGTTCTATATAAAATACATACAAAGCAGATAAAAGGTAACCTTAGTGTAGTTCTTAACCCAGGGACCATGATTTTTTAAAAATATATTTTGATAACTATTTCAATATAATTGGTTTCCTCTGTATTTTCCAATATTTTATGTATTTAAAAACATTATTCTGAGAAAGGGACTCCTGACAAAAGATTAAGCACTCCCTCCATTAGGGAGAAAGTATGAGAAACTGGGGGAACTAGTAGCAGAGGCCTTGGGAACCATGTGGTACTTAAGTTCAAGCTTGAAGAAAGAGGCACTCAGAGGGAAGGAGGAAGAACCTTCCAGGAATGGAGGAGTATGAAGGCAGAGAAATGGGAAAGGAAGTGTTGTGTGTGGCGGACGGTGAGGTCAGTTTGTCTGCACTATTGTGTTTGTGGAGGGGAATAATGCGTATGAAGACTGGAAAGGTAAGATGGGGCCAAATTGCAAATTCAAATCAAGAAGAGTTTATATTTAATTCTAGAGGTAATAAGTGGCCACAGGAGTTACGTTAGTAGTAGAATGATACAGTCAGACTTAAGCTTTGAGAAAATCAATTTGGTATCTGCAGAGAGTATTGAGTGAATAAGAAAAGATTTTTTTTTTTACTTTTTTTTTTTTTGCGGGACAATGAGAGCTAAGTGACTTGCCCAAGGTCACACAACTAGTAAGTATCAAGCGTCTGAGGCCAAATTTGAACTCAGGTCCTTCTGAATTCAAGGCTGGTGCTCTATCCACTGTGCCACCTTGCTGCCCCTGAATGAGAAAAGATTTAAAGAAACTATGCAATTATTGCAATATCCAGGTAAGAAGCAATTAGGGCTTGAACTAAAACAGTAGCTGTGTGAATGGAGAGAATGGAACATACATGAAAGATGTTGTGGAGATAAATATTATAAGATTTAGCAGTGAATTGGATATATTGATCAAGTACAGAGTGACAATGAGGTTGCAAAGCTGGGAAGCCCTAAGGATGCTAATGCCCTCAAAAATAATAGGGAAATCCAGAGAAGTGATGGGTTTTGGGAGGAAAGAATGAGTTTTGGATTGGATATGTTGAATTTGAAATATTTATAGGACATCTAGCACAAAACATCCAACAATCCTGTGTTGATATGAGTGCTCATAAAAGAGATGATACATAGAAAGACAGAGAAGATAGATAACTAGGAATCATCTATATCGAAATATTAACCGAACCTAATGGAGCTGATAGGGTCACCACGTGAGAGTGTAAAGAAATGATAAAAGAAAATTAAGACAGAGCTTTGGGTTACACCTACATCTAATGGGACATCGAAGAAAATTCAGCAAGAGATTTGAGAAGGATCAGTCAGACAGATAGGAGGAGAACCAAGAGAAGAACAATGTCCTGAAAACCCCGAGGAGAAAACAGATTCAGGGAGGATAGAGTACTCAGAAAAAAAGTTTGTTCAAAATGTCAAATGCTGCAGAGACATTAAAAAAGATGAGAATTGAGTAAAAGTCAGTAGATGTGACATTTGAGAGATCACTGGTAACTCTAAAGAGTTTTACACTTGAGAGATGTGGTTGGGAGCCGGATTGCAAAGGATTAAGGAGTGAGGGAAAAGAGAAATGGAAGCAACAAGTGAAGCATAAATTTATAGTACAACCTGACAGCTTTCACATCCAGTTATAATTTGAACCCTAAACTTAATGCAATATCATTTCATTCCTGTTAAATTCAGTGATGATGTCAATGACACACTTTATGTTGAATGCCAAAATCATTCTGAAATGAACTGATTATTTTCCAAATAAATTGTTTCAAAGCTGCATAAAAAGGAAGAAAGAGAAAGAGAAAAAAGAAGGAAGGAAGGAAGGAAGGAAGGAAGGAAGGAAGGAAGGGAGGGAGGGACAGATTTATCCTATAATTATTTGGATTTACAGGTACAAATACATATATTAAAACTATAACTAAACCATATAAAAGCACATTTTTAACAACTAAAACCCACCACAGTGGGGAGATATTGGAAAAGTGGGAGGGAAATAAACAGGTATTACTGTAGTGAGCAATTAAAGCCAAATAAATTATCCAAACTTTTTAGTTCAAATTGTTAAACCATAGCACTTGGTTGTTACCATCAGCAGGTTTCAATCCCCACAAAAGTATTTTTATAGCATATATAACCCTGGAAACAAACCTAAGTCATTTTTTCATTCAGTGGTTTCATGCAATACAGTCTGGTAAAATACAATATCATTCTGTCCATTAAAACCAACAGCTGAAGGTTCTTAGCATTATTCTAAGAAAAGTTGGTTTCTCAGTCATTAAGGAAAGGCTTTGAAAGCAGCTATTATTCAGTTGAACAGATTACACTTAAATCAGAAAACATTTTCTGGAGTGCTAAGCATTGTATATTCATAACAATATTAATCTTGTGCATATCTGAAATGCTGCTTCATAAAAAAGCTTTTTTAAATTTCTGCTCATTAAAAATCCAGTCTTTTCATCTGACTAGGTTATAAATATACACATGTACCCATACCTCCCACTCTACCATCTCTCTCTCTCTCTCTCTCTCTCTCTCTCTCTCTCTCTCTCTCTCTCTCTCTCTCTCACACACACACACACACACACACACACACACACACACACACACCCCATACTAATATGGAACAATTAAAATATTTTCATTTTACCTGAAATTCTGATGAATTTTCTTGGAGAATTCAATTTAGGAAAAACCCTAACTGGTAATTTCTAAAGGAAGAAGGAGGGGGGAAATTTTAAAAATTTTCCTCAACTAAGTTACCAGCATGGTGCATTTTGAGTAATCAAAGAAATCACAGAAGAATTTGCCTCAGCTCTTGGTGAACCCAGCCCCTCCTATTTCTAAGGAGGAGTGACCACCAACATATACATATGTAACTGAAACAAAAATTCATAGGTTTGCTCTCATGTGATCCCAATTTTGTGGCCAGCCCTCAGAGTCAATGTCATCACTAATATCCAGTGTCTTAAAACAAATATCCTAATCAAGAGTTAATTGTTTCAGGTGGAAAAAGAGAAGAGTTAATTGTTCCATCATCTGAAGTTCAGTCTTCTGTGATTATCTAACAAAGACAAGATTAAAACAAGTAAAGAAAAAGATCTGAGTTTAGTATTCCACAAGCCAATGTCTTCAAGTTATGATATACTAGAGAAAAGTCAGTTTGACAATTATCTCTTTCTTTGAAACTCAGTGACCTGGTTTTGGTTTTAATCCCCATACTAACTTTCAAGCCCCTGATCTACACGGTATTTTTACAGTTGTTTTTAATTGTATTTATTTTGACAGCTTATTTTAAGCCCCCACCACTGCCTTGATTTAATCTCCTTCAAGTAACCGAAATGCAGTGGGGAAAAAAACTGAAGTTCACATTCTTCCTACTTTTTTTTCTTTTCTATATAGTAAAAGAATCCTCCTCATGGAATTGGGCATTTTCCTATCTTTTCTTTCATTTGTCATGATCTTGCTGACTGGTTACCTATTCAATAGACAAGGAAACAGAGCAACTGTGGGACCCACCCTCTCCCTTATCCACACGAACTTTCTCAGTCTCACCTCTTTGTGAAAGTTCTAGACTTAACAGTTTTGTCCACAACACAGAACACACCCCCCACCCGCCCCCTGCAAAATTGCCTCTTTTAAAAGACCTAAATAATTCTTATTAGGAAGCTTCACTGAAACATTTCCTATAACTGGAGAAAGATTAAAGGACTGACTTGCAAGTGTTAAATAAAATAATAATAAATGTAGCTAATTACAGTCAAGGTTCTATTAGAGCACTCTGAAAAATGAATACATTTGCCTACCTTGCCACACCAGTGGAACATTTGCAAATCTCTCACTCTCACCCCAAACCACAGTTTACACTAAATTTGGAAGAAGATCCTGTAGGTATACCAGGACTGTGACCACAGCTAAAGTATGGAACCCTAGAGCCAGCAAGAAAGAGAGCTTGAGCTCTCTCACAATATTGTACATGGATGAAATCTCCCACAGATTTACTTCATCTGCTTCAGGATGACAATGTGCTACACCTGGCCAGAAGCACATCTCAACTAGAAAAGAGATTACCAAGTGTAGCGTTAAGAGACCCTTTGTGTAACCTCAAACAGGTCACTTAACTTTTCTTTGCCCTAGTCTTCCAATGGGGATAATCCCTGCCATATCTAATGGGACTGGTTTTTAGGATCAAGGGATCTGGGAAATAGGAAAAAGCACTTTGACAAGTTAAAAGGCAAATACAAATGTAAGATAGTGGCAAATTTTCTGAATAAAGATTTTGCCTTTTTATTGATCTTTTCTTTTCACATCAACTTTATTTCTGAATACACATCCATCTTTCTTTCCCAAGTCAGTGTAACAGAGATTAAAAGACCGGGGGGGGGGGGGGGGGGGGGGGGAGAGAGAAATTGTTCAGCAAAACCTACAAAATAACCAAGTCTTACAATACATGATATTCTCCACACCCAATGCCCCATCAAATCTCTGTTGGGTTTTTTTAAGTATATTTTCTCAACTCAGTAAGATTTTTTAAAATACCAGACTGTTGTTATTCAGTTTTTCAGTCATGTCTGACTCTTCATGACCCCAACTGGTGTTTTCTTGGCAGAGATACTGGAGTGGTTTGCCATTTCCTTCTCTAGCTTATTTTATAGATGAGGAAACTGAGGCAAATAGGGTAAAGTGACTTGGCCAGGGTTCACATAGCTAGTAAGTATCTGAGGCTACATTTGAAATCATGGAGATGAGTATTCCCAATTCCAGGCCCACCACTATCTAGTGCACTACCTAGCTGCCCATACCAGAGTGTTGCCCTCCTTCAAAATCACTACCTTTGCAATTCACTGATACTCTCCTTGCCCAAAACATTTTTAGAAGCCGCTCTTTCATAACTGCCCTTAGAGACTGTGGCATGTTTGTGTTTTTGTTTTTATAAATACTCTCAATAGTGGCAAATCTTCATCCTTACAGGGAAGAATTTGAATGGTGAAGTCATTTGGCAACAAAGCTAGTGGGGCATCAAGATGAGTACTACCCTATTTGGCTAAATACAGGATATGTTAAGTAATGACACTGACATTCTTGTGTAGCTTATAAACTGGCCTTGTGCAATGTTAGCTCAACTGAAACATACTAAGTTTCCCACCAGGACTATTTGGAAACTCATTTGCCCATGTATAAGTTTTGGAATGTTTGCTATAAAATCGATCACATCACATTTGTAAATGTCAGTGATACACTGGATAGTTGTCTTCTAATTCTTTTAAGACAGGTTTCAGAATCAAACCACAATCCTTAGAGGCAAACAAAGTACTTAAAGGTCCTTTATCCTATGAGTAGCCGAATAATATTCCCTTGAAATCACTCTGACCTGCATATTATTTCCTTTCCTCACTTTCTGATCTCCTCAGAAGCCCTACACCATTTTTTGGAAGAAGAAAAAAAAATAACTGCCTGGGATGTTAACTCAGGACTTGGGAGGAAATTGAATAATGATGTAGTAAAAAGAGCACTAAATTAGAAAACAGAAGACCTAGGGTCTTCTCTTAGAGCCATCATTAACTCTATATGGCCGAACTGGTCACAGCCTCTTGGAATTTAGGTTTCCTCAGCAGTCTATAACTTCTAGCCAACATCATAGGATCAGGGCAAATAACAGAGGTGAAACTGAAATACTGGTCTCACTTCCCTAAGTCCAGAACATTTTCACTAAGTCTGGCACTTAGCACAATGCCTAGCATGTGTTCAGTCCTTTCAGTCATGTCCCACTCTTCCTGACCCCATTTGAGATTTTCTTGGCAAAGATACTCGAGTGGTTGCCATTTCTTTCTCCAGCTCATTTTGCAGATGAGGAAACTGAGGAAAACAGGGTTAAGTGACTTGCCCAAGGTCACAAAGCTACTATTGGGAGCTGGATTGAAACTGAGAAAGCTGAGTCTTCCTGACTCAAGGCTCCAGGCTCTATCCACTGCACCTCCTAGTAGAAGTTTAATAAACATTTATTGTTTTTGGTTTTTTGTTTGTTTGTTTTTTTAGTGAGGTAATTGGGGTTAAGTGACTTGCCCAGGGTCACACAGCTAGTAAGTGTTAAGTGTCTGAGGCTGGATTTGAACTCAGGTCCTCCTGACTCCAGGGCCCGTGCTCTATCCACTGCGCCACCTAGCTGCCCCTAAACATTTACCGATTTCCTACTATATCATTGGAGTCCCAGGACAAAAAATGTATGTGAAATTGTGAATTGAGGTGAAATAAACTGAACTGTAATGCACTAAGCATGGTCCCTGGTAAGTAACAGGAACTAGATCACACTAAGATCAAAAGCCCTAAAAACACATCTCTGGCAATGGAGCAAATGTCTAATTTTCACTGCTTCCAGCTTGAGCACCCCCCACCCACTCACCTCCATACCCCACCCAGACATTCCCACCTCCATTCCCATTCCACCACACACACATACTCCTTTGCTTCTCCTATCCCAAAGACTAACATCAAGAGAAACTGAAATAGATCAAGCAAGAGTCTTTCCTTCATTGAATAAATGGCTATTTAGAAATGGAACCATGGATTTCAACATTCTCCTTTCAGGAACCCTTCTCCAGTTTCTCCCATCCCGCCCCCACCCCCCACCCCCCTTTCCCTGCAGCTATATTCCTCAACAATTTTTTCTGGACACTTCAAGTGTCCTCTTCATTGGGCAGATTACCTCAGCTAACAGACCTAGGCAGCCAGTCATCCCCTTCTCAAGACAAAGTGAAAATTCATACCTCCGGTGACAGCCTCACCCATATTCTTGTACATAAATGCAGGTGAATTTAGAGCAAACATGTCCTATTGAGTAAGAAGGGATCTTCTGTCTAAGCTCTCCTCCTGCTATACTCCATTATGCAAGGATCATTTAGCTTAGCCTCAAATGAAACAGGTTTCTGCATTCCTGACAGACTTTTCCTTGTGTGAGGGTTGTGTGCTGAACCAGAAGGGATAAAGAAGAGAGGAACCCGGGATTTCTGCCATGTCGGAATTCTTCTGATGATTCGGCTGAGGTGAAGAGAATAAATAAAAATTAAACTGAAAAATTCAGTTTGAAAAAAGGAAAAGGATGGAAACCGTGCCATATTCTAGCAAAGGGCTGCATTGACTTGTTTACTAATGGGGGCTAAGTATCTTGAACCACAACAGGAATGTATGAAATCCCTGGAAGACTTCTCAAATTCAGGTTTGCAATGAGTAGCACTTAATGTAACCAAAACACTGATTCCTTATTGTCAGCCTGACAGAGGGCATAGGCCTTTAGTTCATTTGGGTTTGGGGAAAATACTGGGTTACATGAGAATGGTTTCTAGTTACTGTACCTTTGTACCAGGGAAGTCATTTCACACACGAGAATATGAAGCTCTTTTACCATTAGAATAGGTTAGCCAGCTTCCTATTTAATTATCAAACACTGATACAATACTATTATTTCATTTTACAAATGAGGCATTTGAGGCATAGGATGTACATAATATCTTGTCTAAGGGTCATTCATTTAGAATCACAGATGAGACCTGGGAGATATCTTAAAAATCAGCCAGGGGGCAGCTAGTGGTAAGAGCACCGGCCCTGGAGTCAGGAGTACCTGAGTTCAAATCCAGCCTCAGACACTTAACACTTACTAGCTGTGTGACCCTGGGCAAGTCACTTAACCCCAATTGCCTCACTAAAAAAAAAAAAAAATCAGCCAGTATAGTATTTAAGTTTGACACCTACAGTTCTAGTCCAAGCTCTTCCTTTTACAGATGTAAGGAGGCCCCAAAGAGGTTAAATGACTTATTCAAAGTCACATGGGTATGAATGGCAGAATCAGGGTTTGAAACTTGGGTCCCCTGATGCCAAAACGAGGGCTTACCACTATACTGGAGGTAGCTGGGTGGCCCAGTGGATAGAGTCAAGAAGACCTGTCTTCCTGAGTATTCTCATCTGTAAAATGGGGATAATAATACCTACTTCACCAGATTTTTGAGCTTCAACAAGAAAACAAGTTGCTTTTGCAGCTTGTGTTGCAAAAAGCTATATAATGCTAACTATGATTATTACCACGTAATACCCAAGTCATTTGGGTGATCCTGCCACTGTCCTCTCCAAGCATATTCTGTGAGAAAGATCAGCACCTCCCTCGTCCAGAAAAAGAGAAATGCCAAATATTGAAGAAAGGAGAAGGCAGGGAGGAAAGATATAGAAAACATGACCAATTACTTATTATTACTTACATGTGAATTATGTATCTTTTCCTAGGGTTCCTGAATAGCATTTGTGGATAAATGCCTTGGGGAAACTTTCCTGAAAATTATCATTTTTTAAAAATGGCATTTCCACAGCAATCTAAGATCCTCTCTTACACAACAGGCACATTATTCCATACATAGTCCAATCTCTGCTGCTCATTCTCTTATCACTATCTAAATCAGAGAGGGGGACATAAGGGAAGTGAGAAAGGTGGTACTGGCTGAACGGAGTGACCTTCAGATGTGTAGCATTGACATAACCAAAGCTGCAACCAGGTAGTAAGATGCTGACAGTGACAAAGAATGAAAAGCTGAGAGAGACACCTGCAGTGCCCAGTAATGACCCTGCTTGTACACCCTATACACACACACAGACACAGACAAAGACACACACACACACACACACACACACACACACACACACACCAGGGTGTAGTAACAGGAACTAAACCTGATACCCCAATGACAAATGTTCTTTGTTTTGACAACCAGATATGACCATAACTAAAACACACAGAGTTAATTTGCCTAATGAGCCTTTTAAACAAACTTTCCATAGGATTAGGGATGTAACAGTACACCAACACGTAAAAGTTATGGAAACAATGGAGTTTCTGATGGAATTCCACCCACCCACCTAAGACCTACAAAGATTAGGAATATGCTTGAAAGGAGACCAGAAGAGTACTGTGATAGAAGTAAACTGCCTGACCTGATTAAAGCTGGACTCTTTAGGCATTAAAGGAATTTTGAATTGAGCATTACCCCCTAAAGAATGAAATATTGAAAGAATGCACTGAAATCTACCCCAAAGCAATGAAATAGAGGTCTAGCCAAAAATTCAGTCTTGTGATTCTGCCTTTTAATCAGCAGAGCCTTTACACACATTTGCTAAACCAGCCTACTAGCCTTCTTCGGCTCCAGCCCTGCCATTGGTCACTTCCCATTCCCAAGCATCACATCTATATACCAGTCTGAAGTATTCAAGAGGACCATGCTGGTAGAAGCAGAAATGCTGCTAGGCAACAATTTCAATCACAAAAGAAAAAGGTATTATATATTTATTAAAACAAGGAAATGCAACCTACTGTTTATTAAAAAGGGAGGAGGGGCAGCTAGGTGGTGCAATGGATAGAGCACTGGTCCTGGAGTCAGGCAGACCTGAGTTCAAATCCAGCCTCAGACACTTAACACTTACTAGCTGTGTGACCCTGGGCAAGTCACAACCCCAATTGCCTCACCAAAAAAAAACAGAAAAAGGGAGGAAATTCTTACCAGTGGTTGTTGGGACATAAAGCCTAAAACAATGAAATGAAGTCTTACTAACAACTAAGAAAAACACAAAAACACGTGAATAACAGAGATACCCAACAAGAAACCTAAACGAGTAGGTAAGCTACAATTTTGTTGGGCTCCTAAATACTGGTTCTCACATGACTCATGCTTAATATTATTCCCTGGTCGTTCCCACAATATTGAAATTTCAGAGTCTTAAATAATGTTCGGGGCGGGGGAGGGGGGCAGCTAAGTGACCCTGGATTCAGGAGGACCTGAGTCCAAATCCGGCCTCAAACACTTAACACTTACTGTGTGACCTTGGGCAAGTCACTTAACCCTCATTGCCCCGCAAAATAAAATAAAATAAAATAAATAATGTTCTGGGAACCTACAGAATAGTTACAAATAAATTACTTGGCCCCAATAAACAAGATATGAGTCCTGAATCCTTTCCATCTCTCTAGACAAAATAACTTAGTAACACAGATAAATGAGTTATCTGAGCCTGTGATATATAAGTCAAAATCCAAATAATAAAGAATCATGAGATTTCAGGGAACTGGAAAGAAAGGTTCCAGACTTGATAGCGGAATTTCCCATTTTATGTGATTTGTTAGATACTTTTTTTTCTTAACTTCAAAGGCAAGATCAGGTAATCTCTAGCTCTATGGCTCACACTATGTGGATGTCATGTTAACAGTAAAATATGTGTGAAATAAGATTAAACAGTCTCATAAAAAGCACTACAGCACTTCTAAGAAACAATCCTTTGATCTCAAGAGCTTATGTTCTACATGCTCCATTAACTAAATTCAGAGTAACTCAAAACTGACTTTTCTTGAAAATATCATATACTTCTCTCCTACTTAACTTCTCTACCACCACAAAATTAAAAGGAGCACCTTTTATTGCATCTAAGTTCAACATGATCCAAACACAAACAATTCATTAAAGATTTTTCCTAGCATCCCTGATAGCTTCCCAGTTGAGTTTAAGAAAACCTAGAAAATTTTAAACTATTAAGGTAATATGTAAAGGTATATTATGCTAAATAGAGGATGAGTGACCTGTAGGAATGGACCAAAGGCAATGGGGAAAAGAATTCTCCACCCTCCTCCCATGCCCAGGTCAAGCTACATTGTAGCAAAGATGACAAACCTTTGAAAAGGAAGCATTTTCTAGAAGGTATAAAGAATTTAGGTTTGAGGAAATGGCCCTAAGAGTTTCCTAAAACCATTCAGCTTTGCATTTAAAATATTTCCAAATGAATATGTTTGGAACTGAAATTTTTACTAAGAAACTATAAGCTGAACTGCTGGACAACTAAAATACTTAGCAACTTGTTGACCACCTCCTAAATGCACAATGCTTGGTAATGAGAAGAAAACAAATATGTACAGACCATTATCCATGAGCTCAACAGACTTACAATTTAGTAGAAAAAAATAAGATAGGTTCACAACAAACAACAATAGGAAGCAGCACGTTAACTACTTTGAAAGTGGCATGAACAATGAATTAAGAGAGGAAAGATAAGGAGGAAGTCAGATAAGATAGGAGACTATTACAATTACATATGTATATGTGATGAAGGTCTGAACTAAGGTAGAAGCAGTGGCAGTGAAAAGGAGACACAATCTACCTGTTAGAGGTAGACTAGACAGGCCTGAGCAACTTGGATGGGAGCTGGGATGGTGATGAAGGGAGAGGGAAAGATGATGACTCAAAGGTTTCAAAATGGGTGCCTGGGAAAATGGTGGCACCTTCAACAAAAATAGATTGTCAAGAGGATAGATGACTAGTTCAGGATCACACATGTTGAGTTTGAAATGTCCTTCAAGCCACTGGAGGGTTCAAAATTTCAAGGGCATCCAGGTGACCCAGTAGATAAAAAGGCCAGGCCTGGAGTCAGGAAGACATTGAGCTCAAATCCAGCCTCAGGCACTTACTAACTATATGACTATGGGCAAATCGCTTAATCTTGTTTGCCTCAGTTCCTCATCTATAAAAAGAGCTGGAGACCACTCTAGTGTCTTTGCCAAGAAAGCCCTAAGTAGGGTCATAAGGAGTTGCACACAACTGAAATGACTTGAATAACAACAGGAATGCAGCTCAGGTTATAGATTGAGATATTATATTTGAGAGTCTTTTGTAAAAAGACAATAAATTTTAGTTATGAGAATTGATAAAAAAAAATGGTCTCCAGTGAAAGTGGGGAGAAAGAGAAAAAGGGCTGAGACAAGAGCTTTCAGTGATTCCCATATATAGGGGGTTACAGAAAGATGCAGAACCAGTGAGAGACCAAAAAGAAGAGGTAAGACAGGAGAACAATTCTTAATGAAGTAAAGGGAGGAGAAAATATTAAGAGAGAAGGATAATCAACAGTGTTGTACTATACAAAGTTCAAAGAGGATGAAGACTGAAAAAGGCCACTAGATTTGACAAAGTTGGAGGTTGTAGGTCACATAGAGAAAGCCGTTTCAAAAGCATGTGGGGACAGAAGCAAATGTAATAGGGGGTTAGGAATTAAGTTCATACAGAGCAACAAGTAAAGGCAGAAAAAGTTGTTATGTTTGGCAGTGAAGGAGAGGAAAGAAAAGGTACAACAATTTGAGGAGGTCACAGGATAAGTGAAAGTTTCTTTTGGATGGAATAATAAAAATAATAACCCAACAGTGTCCCAAAATTTATGAAATGATTTTCTCATAAAAAATCTAAATTGGGGCAGTTAGGTGGCGCAGTGGATAAAGCACCAGCCCTGGATTCAGGAGGACCTGAGTTCAAATCTGGCCTCAGACACTTAACACTTACTAGCTGTGTGAACCTGGGCAAAGTCACTTAACCCTCATTGCCCTGCCCCCCCCCCCAAAAAAACCCTCTAAATTATCACAAATATTATCATTTCTCTTTTACATATGGGGAACACAGATAGTCACACAGCTAGTAAATGTCATATATGAAATATAAACCCAATGCTCTCACTCTAAATTCAGTGCTCTTTTCATTTCACCACATTTCCTCTAGCCAATTTTCTCAACTGCTGAATGTGGAGGCAGAATTAGATGATCTAACAATCCCCTCCAGTTCTAAGAATCTATGACTTTTTCACAGAAGCAGCTAGTAACATGGTGGATAGAGTGCTAGTTATGGAGTCAGTAAATCCAAGTTCATATTTGGCCTCAGACACATACTAGCTATGTAACCCTGAGCAAGACACAACCTCTGTTGCCTCAGTTTCCTCAGCTGTAAAATGAAGATAACAATAGCACTTACCTTGCAGGGCTCTTGTAAGGATCAAATGAGATAATATTTGGAAAGCAGGCACTATATAAGTGCTTATTCCCGTCCATTCCCTTCCTTCCCCCTTCATGTAGGCAATGGGGAGCCACTGAAAGTTGCTGAACAGAGGAATACGCATGGAAATTTAATAAGGTAGGAAAGATAAGGGGAAAGAAGTAGAAGCACAGAGATCAACTACGTTTTTGTAATAATCCAGGCATGAAGTAATAGAGGGCTTGAACAAATAGTAGCTTAAATGAAAAGTAAAGGACTGATGTAAGAAAGAATGTGATGGGGGCAGCTAGGTGGCACAGTGGATAGAGCACCAGCCCTGGAGTCAGGAGTACCTGAGTTCAAATCCGGCCTCAGACACTTAACACTTACTAGCTGTGTGACCCTGGGCAAGTCACTTAACCCCAATTGCCTCACTTTAAAAAAAAAAAAAGAGAAAGAATGTGATGGCCAAAGCAAGATATATTCATAGTTGATTCAACAGGAGGGAATGGAACAGAAGGCAAACAACTCTGAGGTTTGTACCAGCAGGCAAAGCAACTGAGAATCTATTGATCGGATATCCATTAATGATGAGGAGGAGGAGGACGAGGACAACAAATAGCTTATGTTTACATGAGTCTTTATGGTTTGCAAAGTGCTTTGCAGGTTTTTTCTCTGATCCTCACAACAAACCTGTGAGAGAGATGCTATTATTCTACCCATTTTACGGATGAGAATACTGAAGTTGAGAAAAATGAAAAAATGTGCCCTGAGTCATACAACTGCTAATTGTCTGAGGCAGAATTCAAACTCAGGGCCTCTTTACTCCAAGTCCAAAATTCCATCCACTATGCTGCCTAAAGTTTCTGATGCAGTGTGTTGCTTCCTCTAAGCTAAGATTACACAACACATGGGTTTTACATGGGGGAAATACCATAATTAATCCTGATGGTAAGAATTATATGAAGTTTCAATAAAACTACATACACATACACATACACATACACACTACAGCTGAGAGCCTAGCATCACTACACATTCACTGATAGATTCCTACACAAATTGGTAACGGAACCCATAATTTCTAGGGTACAGAGATTTGCCTAAAGTAAATATGCCACTGAAATATTTTCAGAGTCAGATGATAAAGATTAAATAATTCTTATCAATGCCACTAGTTAAAAACTTATACTGCCAAAGTTAATATCTGCCCTACTAATTATTTTTCTTCCTCTAGTAAAGACTTCTGCCATATATTACTGACTTTGAGCAGAAATACTGTAACCCTGCCAGAATTTACTAATAGGATCAAGGTAAAAAGTCAGACTATAAAGGATACAAATTACTGACCTAAACACAAATGATGAAGATGTGACCACCTTCTGTATTAGGCAAATTTTACATTCTTCAGAGAAAATATATCTACTCAAATAGGTTTTAGGCAATTACCATGTAGAAAAAAAGTAGCTCTATAAAATTCAGGCTATGGTGGAAATAAATCTGGCTATACCCTGGCTTGGTCACGAGTTAAAGAAGGCAGGTCTGCTACTAACTACTTGTGTCACAAGTTATTTAACATCTCTGATCTTGGTTTTCTCATTTGTAAGATATGAGTGGACTATATAATCCCTAAGAAGTCGCTTTTTCAAGTAAATTCAAGAGAAGATTGATTTCCCTATTTTTGTTGTTCATCTGATATAGTACCTCTTCTGTCTTAATAAAGTACCTTTCACCAGAAATAAAACACTTTTGCATTCTTGGAAGTTATAATATTTAATATCATTTTCTCAATATGTCACTCACCAGAAAGGACTGACCATTGCTGTGTTAAAGATTACTTTTGTTTTGAATAGTAAACGTTGATGCTATTCTAAGCAGATAAGAATTTCAGCCTAAATTCTTGTGACGGATGGTTTATTTGAAGGGAATAATAATTTTTGCATATACATAGCACAAATTAATTATATACAGTACACTTTCCATGATAAAAGTTATGATGCTGTTCACAGAAAGGTATCAATTTAAGATACATAATACATAAGCTAAAATATACACATGGGGAGAGGAGTGAGAACCAAATGGTCTTTTTTATTATTTAATAACCTCTGGATGTATTTCAAGGAATACTGATAATTTAATGTTCAAAAAGTTTTTAATAAACAAACTTCTAGTAAAGTTAATCAAAATATTTATAATACTATTCAATAGTTGCACAATATTTCCAATATACAATCAAGAAGATGCACAGTACAACACTTAATAAGAAAAAAAATCTATTGCACCCACAATCAAAAATGTTTCACTTCCTTATTTTTTGGATGCTGCACTACCATATTTATATAAACATTTACAACACTTTAGTAAACACAAAAGTTCTAAATGTAATGCAGCATAATGAGCGAAGGAGGGGTGAACCTCACCCTTCAAACTGAATGTTAAGTGTCCATATACAGTGCCATTTACTCAAAGCTGATTTATAGGTTATAAACCATTATTCCTATTGTGAACAAACAACACACTCTCCCTGTCCCATGTTAAGAAGACTCACGTCCTTTGTTATACACAACTGGTATTCAGCACTCCTAACAGTCCTGTTGCAGAATGCCAATTCGGCTTTCTGTCTCAATGCTTGACACAACCTACTGTCTTGTGACAACATACATATTTCTCATTTCAGTGTCCTGTTAAATAATCCTGGGTAGAGTCCGACGCAAATGAATCTGCATCTTCATTGTCTGAATCATCACTGCTGTCATCAGCAGCTGGTTCTCCTGTGAGTGCTATCCGGGCATAATCATCAGTGTCTATAGACTTGCAAAAATGAATGGCATATTTCAGTTTTTCCTCTAGTACTTGTTTACAGGAATACCTGGGTAACTTCAGCAAAAAGAAGCATGTGTATGATTCTGGAAGGAAGTGGTCAGGTGGATTGTACTTATCTAAAACCTATAAATGGAAAAAAAAATTAACTAAATAATATTCAGTAAAATCAGACCACATAATAAGAATAATTATGAAATTCAGCAAACATATTAAAAATCCATATCAAGCATAGCAACGCAGAAACCAATTATCTGACTTCATATAAAAATAAAAGATGAAATGTAAGAAGCACAGTATCAGTCTCCTTTTTTTCCTTGGTTCATTTTTCTCTGTTTAGGACTAACTAGACTACTTGGACATAGGGACATTTTTATTAGCTATACCATAAGGTTGGTGCTATGAATTATTCTATTTTCATTAAACTCTGGACACTGGAAATTACAATGTAGAAGGAACTGAACTTATAGGCATAATTACATTTTTTTAATGGTAACTATATTAAGCTAATTTAAAAGCCTATGTATTAAAATTGTATTTGTGGCTAAGTAAAAAAAACCTCAAAAAAGGGGCAACAGGGGCCGTTAGATGGCACAGTGGATAAAGCACTGGCCCTGGATTCAAGAGGACCTGAGTTCAAATTCGGTCTTAGACACTTGACAGGCACTAGTTGTGTGACCCTGAGCAAGTCACTTAACCCTCATTGCCCAGAAGAAAAAAAAAGGGGGGACAACAAACAGTAAATTATTGCTCCTGCTACTTTATTCATATCAAATACATGAAATGACAGTGAAAGTCAAATGCTTTCATTACTTAACTTCTTGCTTGCATACCAGGGACCTTCTAATATATGGAAGATACCAAATACAAAAAGTAATATCTTAATTCAAGTGAGGAATATTTGGAACAAATCCCCTCCATTTCAGTCTCCCATGGCTGGGGAAAGAAATATCATGGAAACCCTTCCATAAGAATCAATGAGCTCCACTGTCATTCCTGCCACTCAGAAATCTAGGAAACAAGCTAGAGAAGTATGTGTAGAATGGAAATTGGATACCCCTCGAGAGGGAAGCCCAATTATTTCAAAGCACTTACTGATTTGGCAAGACTCTTTTCAAAATTGTGGTCTTTTGGAGGACCTGATAAAAGGATAGTTTGACAATGAGGAATCAGGGAGCACAGATCTCCTAGCCAGGAAAAAAGTGTCATGAAGTATTTTTGTAGAGTACTCTCAGATATGATCCTTCACTAGATTTATTTTTCCCTTCTAAGTGAATACCATTAGATAAATTTTGATGAGGTCTGAGGACAAGGTCATCATATCTTAATTTCACATAGTCTCAAAAGCCTTAGCATGAAGATTTTGGGGATACCCCATATAATTTTTCTTTGCAACACAACACCTGGTACATAGGAGACACTTAAAAATGCTTGACTATTTCATTTAACATAACATCCCTGTGGATAGGTAAAATTCATTTTACAGCAAGAGAGAGTATGGCACAGAACTTATTACAATTAACAATAATTCAAACACAAAATTAGTATTTTCCATAGCCTTCTGATTTTCTAGGTCAAATGATCTATGACTCTGAATGGAAAAGAATGCATTAAAAAAAATAAAACATATAGAAAACATATACATCTACCACTACTACACATGGTACCTTAACAAAGCTGCAAAATTTTAAGTGTATATTGACATCAGATTGTAATTTTAACCTATGAAGGGTACTTTCATTACAACCAAAGAGGGCACGTTGTGTATCTCCATTTTACAGGTTAGGAACCTAAATTCTAAGAAGTTAAGTGACTTGCCCACGACCACCTAGCTAGTCTCTGAAACGACCAATGTTTAAGTTGAACCAAGGTGTTATGATGTCAATCTATCCCTGACACCGTGATATCTTCTAAATGGCCAGATAAATTGCAAAAAGGTAAGGGAATGGACTTATTCAATCTTTTCAGCCTTCTAGGTTTACCAAATCAGTAGGGGTATGTGATGTTTTCCTGATGTATTAAACTTTAGGAAAGAAGAGGAGATCCAAAAATTTAAAAATAAATTAAGGGGCAGCTAGGTGGTACAGTGGATAGAGCACCGGCCCTGGAGTCAGGAGTACCTGAGTTCAAATCCGGCCTCAGACACTTAATACTTACTAGCTGTGTGACCCTGGGCAAGTCACTTAACCCCAATTGCCTCATTTAAAAAAAAACTTTTTTTAAATAAAAAAAAGAAGAGGAGGAGGTCCAAAAATACTGAAGAAATGTAAAAGATTAAAAGGAACTAGTCCTAATCTGTGAGATCCAACAG
Source organism: Dromiciops gliroides (assembly GCF_019393635.1). Classification (NCBI taxonomy): domain Eukaryota; kingdom Metazoa; phylum Chordata; class Mammalia; order Microbiotheria; family Microbiotheriidae; genus Dromiciops; species Dromiciops gliroides. The sequence goes on along the minus strand of NC_057863.1, from coordinate 245,211,286 downwards.
TGACAACAGTCTGTTAAAAACTATGTCAAGATATGAATAGCCAAAATAATGGTTACCTTTCCATTTTCCTGGGAACCTAAATGAATTCAAAGTAATTCCTGAGGCATACTGTTATTTATTAAATGAATTTTTAAAACAACACCCTCCCATTGTTACAGCATTCCTGCTTTCAACCACCAACACCCTCAGCCTTACCTGAATAACAAAGTCTCTGCCTCTGAAATCAGCAATTGTTCTAGGAAGTCGTGTTCTGCCCCACACAAAACGGAGGAAGAGAGAGCGCTCTGTATTAGAGAAGGATTCCATCACTTCCCAGAACCACTGGATCAAAGAGGCAGTAGGTTCAATTCCTTTATATGTAGCTACAGATTTTAAAAGATGAAGTGGAATATCAGGGCTTCCACATACCTGGGAAAACAATGTCTCATTAGAACCAATTGAAAATTTTCAAGCTTTTATATTTTCCACACAAAAAACAATTCTCTTCTTCCTTGAAAGTCTTATGTGACTAACAAACATTACCAGATATTATTGTGAAACATTTAACTGCTTGACTCCAGAGATTTAAGTATTAGAGACATGTTGTATTTAAAGTCAATACAACCCTTACATTTAATTTTTCTTTTTGTTAGAACTATCCATCCAGTTTAACTTTGTTTTTAGCTTCAATTAACATGTGTGCATATTTTAGGCCTACAAATGAAAAGCTTAAAAAAAAAAAACTAGAGCTCATCAAGATAGGTTCCACCTATATTCCATAAGAAAAAATTCAATGAAAACAGAAAACAAAGAGGCAAACATACCATAGTTTCCAGTTCATATCCAGTAAAAAGTGAAAGAAGAGGAACAGGGACAACTCGAGCCATCCCTTCCCGTACTGCCGCAACTTGTTCATCAAATTCATGGAGCCTGAATAAGAAAGTATACATTATGATTGATGCTGGAAATTCCTGCCTTTAGTGGATTTTTCCCTTAGTCATATCAAATGCTATAATACTGGTATTTTATTTCCTTACCATATTACATCTTAACTAATAAAAGACTTTAAATAACAATCTTTTTGATAACATTTTGCTTATTTAAGATAGTACAGAATTATTATTCTTAAGAAAAGATGCTGCTGTGGAAAGCTATATAAAAAGATATGAACTTCTAAAAATCAAGCAATTGACAATATTCATTTAGACCCCACTGTGTACAGAGCCTTTAGTAAGACACAAGGAACAACAGAAAAGAAGTCCCCTCAAAAAATCAAGGACTCTCCATTTATTTATATAAGTACCAAATAAGAGGTTAGTTATATATGACAGAACAAATGTTTTAGATCCAAAAGGTAAAAATATCTGCCAGAAAGCCTACCTAATTAAAAAAAAATCCATCTACAGATATTTACTGAATACCTCCTATGTAGAAGGCACTGTGCAGAACAGAAAATATGAATCAGGGTAGTTGTCCTCAAAGAGCTTAAAATCTAGTATAGGAGACACGAAATGAGTGTAGTATGTTATTACACTAAGAAACATTTATTATCAGCTACAGGCCCCAAGGCCATATTGGGGTAGATGCTGATGGGAATTCAAAGAAATAGTCTCTTTTTTCACAAAATTTCCTTGTAGACTAGATGACCTCTGAGTTCTCCTTTCAATTTCTATACTATGATTCAAACTCATAAAGAAGTATGCATAATTGCTGATATAGTTTTACCTTTAGTCCAGCTATTCTAAGAAATTCGAAATGGAACCAATAACCAGAAAAACAGCTTTGAGGATATAAATCATAAATAGGCAAACAAACACCAAAACATTTACTACTAGCTAAGCAGAGGGCCTCTATCTAGCATATTCTACTTGCAACTTCAGACAAGCTGCTTAACCTTCCTGGGCCTCAGTTTCCTCATATGTAAAATGAATATAATGAAATAGATAGTTTGGGAGGTCCATTCCATCTATGACTCTATGATCTTGGGAAGTTTTAGACTTTGTCATACAACCAAAACATTTTAAGAAATGGTGAATATTATAAGGAAGTCTAAACAATTAGGAAAAATAATTCCCACAAACCTGTAATTTATTGCCAATCTAACATATTCAGCACGGTTATCCAAAGTAATGTGAGTATATTTAGAGCTCAATTGAATATCCTGACCACTTGCACTTGGCACTGTGAAAGGAAGGCTCATTGCTTCAAACTCTTCAGAAGTAGCTTCATTGTCCCGGATATACATCAGCCCAGGAATAAAGTCTTTATCAACCTTTCAAAAGAAAACAATAATCTGCATAGTAAACCAACCAAGTTACTTATCCCATACTAGTAAACACTGATTCACATAAAATCATATACTTTATCTAGCACACTTACAATACAATCTATTTATTAGTACTCTGGCCTATCTGTGCTCATAAATACATTTTTTTTTTTTGGCGGGGCAATGGGGGTTAAGTGACTTGCCCAGGGTCACACAGCTAGTAAGTGTCAAGTGTCTGAGGCCGGATTTGAACTCAGGTATTCCTGAATCCAGGGCCGGTGCTCTATCCACTGCGCCACCTAGCCGCCCCCATAAATACATTTTAAATTTTTTTTTAAAAACAAGTATTTCATCCTGGAAGAAAATACATTCATTTCATTCAAAAAAGCTTCTCCAAATTGACTTCTGACATTGTACACAGTAACAGCAATATTGTGTGATGAACAGCTGTGAATGACTTGGCTATTCTCAGCAACACAAAGATCTAAAACAATTCCAAAGGACTTATGAGGAAAAATGCTATCTACTCCCAGAGAGAGAGAAGTGATGGAGTCTGAATACAGATAAAAGCATACTATTTTTTACTTTCTTTACTTTTTTACATGGGTTTTTTTTTTGGGGGGGGGGTCTGTTTTCTTTCACAACGTGACTAACATGGAAATGTTTTGCATGACTGTACATGTATAACCTACATGAAATTGCTTGCCTTTTAAATGAGGGAGGAAGGGAAAGAGGGAAAGTAGAGAATTTGGAATTCAAAACTTTTTTGAAATGTTAAAAATTATTCTTACATAGAATTGGGGGAAAAGAAACTACAAAAAAGAAAAAAAAACAACTTTTGAGAAAGGAAAAACAAGTTTTAAGTGTGTTGTCTGTCAAAAGGAGGGATCTAGACTTCAAGACCTCTGAAATATTTTTCAATTCGGATAGAATAAGAATCTATGACTCTGTAATTTTAAGGTACATAACTACTAGCTATTAATTTCCCAAATAAACTACTTTAGCTACAACCTAGGCTATGCCAAAAAAAAAAATCAAAATTAAAGAAATAACACCATATGTCATTTTCTTAGCCACATGTCTCTACTTGACAAGAACACATTTCTTTCACAGCTCTACCTTTTTTTTTTTTTTTGCTATCCTTTTGTATAAATACAATATGTTATATTTTACCTCACTGAGATCAGCAATAGTAAGGTTCATCCCTGCAAGTTGCTTCCAGACAGGTTCAGCAAGATTGAGGCTTAATGGACTCCCAGTTCGAATGGCAATGCCTAGCAACACACCTAATAATTTTTGAAAAGAACAATTACAGAAATATTTTGGGATAGTGTCTAAATATTTTCCTTTGTGAATTATGACAGCTGAATTCACTGGGATGTTAGGACTTTACTAATGCTATCTAAGTTCACATCCCATACATTTTGATTTTTGTTCACAGTGCTTTGCCTCAATTAAAAAATCTGTAAATTGAGCATCTTTTATTTCTGTAGTGATTTGCAATTTTTTGACAGACACTGGTCATTCCAAATTTCAATTTTTAAAAAAATCCTAAATGCTATATTTTTAATGACTAGCAACTTTTCATGCTTTTTTCACCAAGAGAAAAGAGTTAGACACATTTATTATCACACATCTATTCTAGATACAAATGGTGGAAATCCTATTTGTAAGCTATATTTAGGTTTACAAAGTACTTTCTCCACAAAGAAAATTGCAAGAAAGAAAGTACAGATATTATTTTTATTTTAAAGATGGAAAGAATGAGACTTAGGCAAGGTTAAATGGAGGGGACTTTCCTACAGTTACAAAGGAAGTATTAGGGATTGAGGTCTCAAACCTAAGTCCTTTCCTAAATTAATAAAGTATTAGATAGTTTATCACAACTTACCCAGGAAACGAAACATATTTGTATGCAAGGAAGATTTAGCAGCTGGGTTCAATAAGAAGCAATCTCTATTGGCTCCAGATTCATCTCTGCCATTTGGAGTGACAATTAGGAGAGGAGTAAGTCCATTCTGAAGTTCTTCACACATTTCTGCTATTGACTCACTATAACCACCTCCACAATCATCCACAGACTCACCTTGAAAGGAAAACAAAAGTTGATAGAAATTCAGAGATTGTAATTTTAAAATATACATATTCACACATATATACACCCGTATACAATGAACATTTCTGATATCTCTCATCAGTAATGACTTTTTCCTCCTAGGACTTCAAATAGCACTTTGTTTCTGTACTCATCACTGCTTTGTATGAGTCACAATCCTCTACTAGATGTTGAACTCCATGAGAGCAAACTATTTGCATTTTCCCCATACTATACTCTTAGCAGCTAACAAAGTGGCAAATGTTTGCAGAATTTTAACTTTTATTCTAAAACTTTAAAATTTAACTTTCTACATTTAAAAAATCTTTTTGCACTAAGCTAAATATTCACTGGAGTCAATAACAATATAAATTCATGGTACTCACGTGTAGGTCCATTTACAAAATATTTTGTCTGCTTAAGTAGCATGTCATCTTTGTTTTTTCACTTTTTGTGACAGATCAATATATTATAGCACATGCAAGATAAGTTTTAAAAAATCATAGAGAAAAAATTCTTACCAACAAACTTGACTTTCCACACTCGATGAGGTAGGAGGAGGCTATCTGGACTAAATGAACTCATTTTCGCGCACATTTGGCCAAAAACAGACTTTGTACCATCAGGGCCTGCCAAACCACCCTTACTCCTTGATCGTTTTACCTAAAATATAAATAGATGTATTCTGTAAGGGTGGTTCAACAAAAATCTGTACAGTTCAATTTTTTTTTGTCCACTAGGCAAAAGAACAAGTAGACAAAGGGTGGGCCAAAAGTCACATAGAGGTCTGATGTTTTGATAACTTTTTGAAAATTATTTTCAAATAATCCGTGCCATTTACAAGATTTTACCCCTTCATTATTTTTGGCCCACCCAGTACAAGATATACTACATGAGGAAAGATGCAAAATTTGGCTAGAAACAATTTCATTATACCCATATTCTTTAATGGAAGAATTACTCCACATTTCTAGCCTATGTCTCACCTCACTGTTTCTTGTTACAAAACATCTCCTGTACCTAGAACTTCTAATTCAAACCTATAGCCACAACCTTAGTATGAGGTTTTGGTTATCTCTCATTTATTTGTTTCTGTTTTTCTTTCTTCGTTTTTTCTTTTATGGGGCAATGAGGGTTAAGGGACTTGCCCAGGGTCACAAACCAGTAAGTGTCAAGGTCTGAGATTGGATTTGAACTCAGGTCCTCCTGAATCCTGGGTCAGTGCTTTCTCTACTGCACCACCTAGCTGCCTACTCATCTCTCATTTAGACAACATTAGTCTGCTTCAATTAATACTCCGTGTCAAAGTTGGTTTTGTCACCCATTATTCTGACCATATTGACCAATTAGAGCTTCCTACTGAATTACAGATAAAATTGAAATTATTCATCTTCTGATTTGAAACCATTTAACAGGATTCCTAGTATTCTTCATTTCTCACATTTCCTACTACAGCCTAGCATTTTTGCTTGTCTCAGACATGAAACTCCTTTAGTTCATCCACAGCAATTCTAACTTCAAAACTTCCTTCTTTTAAGTTACACCAAATGCTTATGGTATTTTTTCCTTGAAAATATTCCCAGTCACATTTCTTCTATCACTTAATAAGCTCTTGGAAACAATCTGGATTTGTTCCATGTAGACATGGAAACTACTACAGTTACTCAATGTAACTTTTACCTTAAAATCATTTATTCTTTTTTTTGTTTGTTTTGTTTTGTTTTTTTTTGGTGAGGCAATTGGGGTTAAGTGACTTGCCCAGGGTCAGACAGCTAGTAAGTGTTAAGTGTCTGAGGCCGGATTTGAACTCAGGTCCTCCTGAATCCAGGGCCAGTGCTCTATCCACTGCGCCACCTAGCTGCTCCAAAATCATTTATTCTTGATATGAATAACTGTAATACATTCCCATCTTCTTGTGTATTAGTCCATATTTTCATTCTGCTGGTTTAAAAACAATTCTGCCCTATCACACTGTTTTACTATAACTGACTTTTATATAGGTTATTAAGGTTAGAAAAGTGCTTTAAATATATTATCTCACTTGACTGTCACAACAATCCTGTGTGGCACATTCAGATATTTAGAGATAATGGATGGAGGAAATAAAATTATCTTCATTTTTACAAATGAGAAAACTCAGGTTCAAAAAGGTTAAGAGACTTGCCCAAGGTCACAAAGCTAATGTAAGAGTCAAGAATTGGATTCAAACCAAGGTCTTCCCAATTTCAAGTCTAGCACTCTGCCCCTATCCTACTCAATGCATCTCAGTGCTGTCTTTATAATTCTCTAGTTGACAAATACCATATCCTTTTCATAGCTAGTCCATACTTCTTAGCATAATATTATTTGCCAATATGTCCTATATACAGAGACAGAAAGAGACAGTGTATGAAACAGTCCACACAAATAAAATTTCCAGAGAACTGAAGATCTGAAAAACCAAAACTTTAATAAAATTCTTCCTGTACTATAATAAACCTATTCCTATCTTAACAGAGTATAATGCCTAGGACTTAACCTCTCCTTGATGCCTCAGGGTCATCATGTTACGTGTTAATTATTATATAGTGGTACAATATACAGTGTTGCTTTCAGGAGTTCCTGGAGTGTACAAGGCTGTTTGTCCCATACTAAATATCCCTGAAGGGCTATCTACGCCATTTAGAGTTCTATCTGCTTTTCAGTTTTTGTCTATTCCTTTGTTGTCAATCTGTCAACTGATACTTATTAATAAGAACACCCAAAGTCCTTATATCCCAACTCTGGGCCCCCTACTACTACTATAGGAACTGAACTAAACAGAAATAGCAGGAGTGAGGGCCTCTGCTGTAAGCCCACAAGCTTTAGTTCATGAACTTCATGTACCAATTCTATTTATTCAGGTATCTCTTTTGCTCACTCTCCTGCACTGGGGAGTGAGAACTGCTAGAAGTGTGACCTCCAGATAAGTAAGGTTTTATTGCATAGATTTTTTTCAGATGATAGTTTGGTGATTTTAAGTGGTGTTTTCCTCTCCTATAGTAATGGGGCTCTTTAAGGTACTATTCAATGGATTAAAAGTCATGCTAATTTGAAACTACACCCAAAAGGCTATGGGACTGTGCATACCCTTTGACCCAGTTATACCACTACTAGTTCTGTATCCCAAAGAGATCACTGAAGAGGGAAACAGACTGACATGTACAAAAATACTTATAGCAGCTCTCTTTGAGGTGGCAAAGAATTGGAAATCGAAGGAATGCCCATCAATTGGGGAATGACTCAACAAGTTGTAGTATATGAATGCAATGGAATACTACTACGCTGGAGGAAATGAGGAGCAGGCAGATTTCAGAAAAACATGGAAAGACTTAAGTGGACTGATAGTGAAGTGAGCAGAACCAGGAGAACATTGTACATAGTAACAGCAACACTGTGTGATGATCAACTGATGGACTTGGTTCTTCTCAGCAGTGCAATGATCCAAGACAGTTTCAAAGAACTCATGATGGAAAATGTTCTCCACATCCAGAAAAAAAGAACTGTGGATTCTGAATGCATATTGAACCATACTGTTTCTACTTTTTGGCTGTTTTTTTTTTCTTTTTTGAGGTTTTTCCCTTGTGTTCTGATTCTTTTTTCACAATATGACTAATGCAGAAATATGTTTAATGTAATTGTACATATATAACCTATATCAGATTGCTTTCTGTCTTGGGGAGGAGGGAAGGAAAGGAGGGAAAAAATTTGGAACTAAAAATCTTACGAAAACAAACGTTGAAAACTATCCTTACATGTAACTGGAAAATAATAAAATACCTTTATGATTTAAAAAAAGCTCATTCTATAAATAAACTTTCTCTTGTTAAATGCTTGTCTTCTTTAGTTCTTTAAGTATAATAAGATTCTGTGTGCTAACTAGCATTCATTAAAATAATTAGCTCCAATAATGTAATTAAATCAGTTACTACTTACCAAATCTAATGAATAGCAGATTTATAAATTTACTATGAGTGATTTCTAAAGCTAATAATCATACCATAACATATCCATGTCTTTTTTCTGTTGAGCTTTTGAGAGTTATAACACATTTTTATAATACTGATCTTTTTCATACTTCAAAAAGCCCATGATTTCTTAAGTATGTGTACCTTTTCTCTCAACACAGAATATAATCCCTCTGTTTTAGTAAACAGTTTCTACAAGCAGTGACCAAAAACAACACCCCCCCCCAAAAAAAAAACCCTAGTAACCAGCTTTCTAAAGATGACCAGCCAAACTTAGACTATTCTTCTGAGAGAGACACATGTTCAATCACCAGAATGACACTTAAAACCTTTCCATATTACTGGTCACAATCATACAAATTGTGCCTTTCATATTACTTTCAAAAATAGAAAGGATTAAAGCAAACTTTACCAAGGTTCAGTATCATACTATTGCTTTAGAAATCAGTCCTAATATGACAAATTCAAGTATCTTTTCTATAGACCCTCAGTGATAGCCTTTGACCATAAATTGAGAAGCACCAACAGGTCAGGGTATTTCTACTGATAACGATTACTTTTCTATGGTCCCTCACTCACATTGAGGCCTTTGACCTTAAACCAGGAAGCAGCAACATGGTAGGATATTTCCCTTCAGTTTTTTCCCCTAACAGCTGAAAATTTTGTCTAATTTCAAAGATTCCTAGATATAAAACTAATTTTAATATAGTTATAAATGAAATTATATTTAAGTCAATCTAAATTTTCACAGACTATAAAACCTTGGCTAACCTAAAAAAGCTATCTTTCCGTTGTAACTGAATTCTTAATTAACCATAAAACTTTGTTTTAATCTATGCTTAATATCTTTTATGTCTACATTCCTACCTCAGTTAAGAACTGAATATTAAATTTAATTTAAACTTGCTTTAAAAGCTGATAATTTATCAAAAGTTTCCATGAGTCTTCATTATAAATGAATTATATGATTTATAAAATTGAGCTGGATTAAAATTAAGTTAAATATTTGTTAAATATATTAATCTATTTTGATAAGGCCTCAAAGTTCTTTTTTTTAAGAGGTCCTTGATATTCTGTTACTTCTTTCATAAAAACCTATTCCAATGAGCTTTACAGAATATAAAGGAGAACATGGAAATTCTCTTATTTTACACAGTTACAATGTATTGTTTATTTCAAAATTTATTCCAAAAGTGAAATTTGAATTTGAAAATGAATGTGTTTTAAAATAATTTTAATAGTATCTTTTGTTTTTATATGGCCTAAATTTCTACCTGTATCTCTCACCTTCCCCTTTCCAAAGAACCATCATCTTACATGACAAATAAATGTTTAACGTAAAAACAAAAAAGAGGAAAAAAATCAGCAAAATGTATCAGAACATGAAAAAAAAAATCTGATAACATGCAATGGGGAATATCAATTCATAAAGTTAAAAACCTTTAGGAAGGTCTAATGAGAACAAGCTGTTAACAGAGCCCTAAACCAAGGTAGAAAGAATTATAGTTCTAGTGATGCCTCTGCACAAGAAGAGTTAGCCATGACGTGAGTTTTATGACCAAAGCAAACCAAGAAACCATCTAACTAAGGCATAATGATGATGATGTTCTATACATCAGGAGGTATATCTCACAATAAATAAAATTGTGACTCTTTAGAAGGCTTTTGTGTTTCTGTGTGAAGAAAAGAGAAATTCTGATTAAATGAGGGCTGTGATTAGGATTTTGTTAACAGCAGGGTAAAAAATCATGTGTTAATATGAAAGATATCTAAACAAAGGACTTTCTCTTTGCACAGTTTCCTTTTAAGAACTAAACTGGAGTTAGAAAACTATGTGAAGAGTAGACTAATTTCATTTGTACATTAAAAGTCAAGTAACTTTCAATTGAAGCTTCTAGCTTGCTTCAAGTGAAGTACACCTTTACAAAATTCTAAAGTGCTATTTTCTTTGCAAAAAAAATAAATTAAATGCCCTTTGAAGTGAATAAATTTAATTATATAGCAGCCACTAGAGTTCCTGTTTTCTAAACTGTACTGTTTATTATGGTTACAAAGACTTGTATCAAAATGATCTTAAAAAGAAAAGGCCATTTTATTAACTGAAACAATGCATTAATAATGTAGAGCAAATATTTGTGGAAATAACTCCACTGGCCTCTGGCATAACATTAAATATTCCAACGTCAGTGAACAGGAAAAGAGCCACCCATGACCACTTCCATCAATGTGGTCACATGTGTTATCCAACAAAGGACAAAAGTTTAATAAACTTTATTCAAAATAACCCCAGTACAACTGTGGAAAGACTTCTAGTCATGTAATCAACAGCAGGGTAAAAATCATGTGTTAATATAAAAGTTATATAAACAAAGGATTTTTTTCTTCATATTATCTGTTTCCTTTTCAAGAATTTACTGGAGTTACGAAGATATCTGAAAATTGGACTAATTTCATCTGTGCATTAAATGACAAGTAACCTTAAAAGCAGCCTGTCCTTATAAAGAGTGTTGGGCTTGGAGTTAGGAAAACCTTGTTTCAAATCCCACCTCTGACACTTCATGGTAGCTATGTAATACCAGGCAAAACAATGAATCTGCATGTGCTTCAGGCAACTTCCCATGACTTAAAAATCAAATACAACTACAATTTGCCTTAGTGCGGGGAGAATCTATCTTTAAGAGTTTCTCAAAAACCAAGAAAAACACAGATTAATCTCATATTTATAGTAATCATCAACACTACAAACAATAATTTTTATCATTTTTTTTCAACAGTAGGGTACTATAAGCCTACTCGATGTCATCAGAAGTTCAATATTGGAAACAAGATGTAGGCAGGGGGCAAAGAACCACACACATCTAATAAAACTATTCCTTTTTTCCCAAAGGATTAATGAAGTGCCTAGGAGAGACACTTGTTCCCAATATCATCTTTTCTTTACTCCTACCATCACTGTGACACATAATTCATCATTTGCGAAACATCACAGAAAGTTCCAAGTTCTGTTACACTTAAAAGCACACTTTTCTTTTACCTGTATTCTGTTTAACTCTACTACCGGACCATGTTGACGATCTCTCACCATAGTTGCTTGTACAACTTTTCGGAAAGCTGCTTCCTGAAAAATGTCAAAACGAACAAATTTAGTATAAGATATAGAAGGCATTTTTAATGACATAACATAAAAACTGCAGAGAAATCACTTCATATTCATTTAACATTTTTATGAAAGTTTAAATGCTATAAAAATTATGTTCTGCTAAACTCAGACAATAACTAGAAGTTATCTTTTCATTGTAGTTTAAGTCAGACATAAGTTGGAGAACTATCAGAGTATCCCTTCTAATTATTAATATTACATATGGATACAAGGCAAGGCAGGTATAAAAAATTAGAAGAAACATATCAAATGAGTAAAGATATTGTGAAATTCCCTTATGAAAACACAAAAGATTTCATTCTGGTAAACCAAGAGAGGGGTGTCTGTGTCTCTGTGTATAAATGTCTTTCTGCTCTGACCTGCGGAAGAAAAAAGATGCAGGACCCATTGGTATTCAGAGGGTTGACTAGAAGAATTGATAAGCCAATCAAAAGTTATTAAATATTGACCTTGCTCCAGGCACTGTGTTTGGCACTGGGGATAAAGGATTAAATAGTTTCTACTTTCAAGGAGCTTGCATTCTACAGGAAGGACATGTATAAGTATATACAAAATGTATATGAAGAGCATAAACAAATAAATACTGGATAATTAAATATCAGGTAGTTGGGGGTAAGCATCAGCAGCTGGGGTAGGAAGATCAGGAAGGGCTTCATATAGGTAGTGTAGCTTAAGCTGGGATCTGGGAGAGAAAAGAGATGAACAAATGCATTTCAAGCATGGAGAATAACCAGTGCAAAGGCACAAAGATGGGAGATTAAGTTCCATGGGTAAGAAAGAGGGAAGGCCAGTTTAATCGGACTACAACGTGGGAAGGGGAGTAATGGTCCAATGAAGTTGAAAAAGGTCAGGGGGACCCAGGTTGTGAAGAACATTTTAAGCTAAAGAGCAATGTATATTTATCCTAGAGGTACATAATGACTTGAAGCCACATAGCATCACCAGAAGAAAAAGTGATGTTAAAAATAAGGGCCTTTTGGTTCTGGGAGAAATTTGGGGATTCATAGAAGAAACTGTGTAATTCCCAAAGGCATTCTGGTCTATTTTTCTCCTCCTGATCTATTCTGTGCCCAGTTTATTGTTCATCACAGTGTTTGTCCAAGATACGAGGCACTGATAGCTTTCCATCCAACTGCATACAGTGTCTAAACAATAAGTATACATTATCTATACTTTTATCTATACATTTCCTTTATGTAGATTTAGACCAAACCATATGCTATTATACATGTCATTTAGGATGCACTATAATGTTCCAGGGCTTGATGCAAAGCAAAACAATGTCATCTATGTATAGAAGCAACTGGGACCAGTCGTTCACTCAACTAGCATTATTAAATGCTCACTATGTGCCAGATACTGTGCTAAGGGATACACCCCACCAACTATCAGGAATTCCTCTTCCACTTGTACTCTTCTATCTGTACTACATGGATATCTGCAATGACAGTAGCTAACACATTTGGCAAGTACCCATCTCCACTGTTTTGAAACCTTATATTAATCACGAGAATCAAAAAGATTTCATTATTGTCACATCTTCAAGAACTCCCATAGAATTTTGACACATTCATGAAAACAATTTAAAGGAGAACCTTTAAAGCAGTATTTTCTCTTTAAAAAAAAATTAGAGGGGCAGCTGGGTGGGACAGTGGATAGAGCACTGGCCCTGGAGTCAGGAGGACCTGGGTTCAAATCCAGCCTCAGACACTTGACACTTACTGGCTATGTGACCTTGGGCAAGTCACTTAGCCCTCACTGCCCAACCAAAAAAAAAAAATTAAAAAACACCAAAAAAAAAAAATTAAAAATATTATAGTCAACAAACCATAAGCAAAGTCTTATATTCTCTATATACCTTTTTTTTGCTATGATGGGCTATTCTGTAGAAAATCACTTGCAAAAGCCTACTTATTCCTGCTTAATCCCTTCTCATACAACTTCACTACAGATGCCTTTTGGGCCAGGGGTAGTACCCACATGCCTACAATCCCAACTACACCAAGGGACCAATGGAATGATTTAGCTCTCAGATTGGTGGATTGATTGAGCTCAGGAATTCTAAATTTCAGTGTGTTAATCTGATCAGGCATTTGTACTGTCTGGCACCAATATGGTGAACCCCTGAGGGCCACCAGGCTATCTAAAAACCCAGGTCAGAAACGGTACAGGTCAAAGCTTCCATGTTGATCATTGTGGGAGTGGGCCAATGAAAAACCAGTGCACCTTAATCCTGAACAAGACAGGGAGACCCAGTCTATTTTTTTTTAAAGATGTCTTTGATGCATGGGTAGATTACTCATAATTTTTTTTAACTGAGGTTAGAAAGTAGACATATGAGTTGGTAGATAGTGATAGTCTCTGAATCACCTTGGTTTGGTGATAAGGCTTGTGATTTTTTCCAAGCATCTAGAATCCATCCTCCTGTTTTTTCAGATATCTTGGGAATCAATCTCTCAAAGTCTTCAAATTTTTATTACCTACAGTATAAGCTTCCTTTGTGTATATATGGAAAAGTCCATTTGTTCTTCCCAGTACCTGGAACATAGCAGATACTTATTGTTGTTTGATCACCTTTACTTTCTTAAGCATTATTTCTACTTCCCTCATGTAGCACATCTGGACACTGTGATGTTAATGTGGTGATTTCACTGTCCTTGATGGCAGAAGTTTGCTATAAAAAGCTTAGCGGTTCTTTTCCATTTTTAAATCTGTTGTCTTCCTTTCAGTTTGAACTTTAAATGCTTTGGGGATGTTATGACTTAACTCGGTAAGTACTGTAAGTACTATTACTCTCAGGAAGCTTAAAGTAAACTTAGATTAAGTGAACTGTCCAATGTCACAGAGCTAATGAGTACTGGAGGTGGGATTTTTAACCTGGGTCACCCTTATAATCTTAGTACTCTTTCTGCCATACCACACTACCTAGGTAAGTAAGGTCAACAGACTTGTCCATTAGAAACTTGAACATCAACAAATACTGAAACAGCTCATACACTATACAGCTCCTGAAAATAACAATAATCACAATACTCTCTGCAAAGAGTAAAGTATGTCAACTAATCTTTTGGCTTCTGTGATTACTTATACATGAGCCCTCTCAAAATGACACTAAGTTTAAATACTAGTTAAGTTAATTTCCTGCTCTAAAAATACAACCTGGGGGAAAAAATGTCTAATTTTCTTTCTAATAACCTGTATTGCCCACAATCCTAATTCAATCAGATCTATACATTTTAATGAATATTTCTCTTAGAAATACTTTTCTTATTTCTTCAAAAACCATTCCCCAATGGTAAAAGGATATAACAGTTTTCAAAAAAAAAGAAATACAGAATAGCCATGATTATATGAAAGAATGTTCCCAACCACTAGGAGAAATTTAAATTAAAACATTTCTGAGTTTTTATCTAAAAGATATCAGACTAGAAAAAACGACAAGACAAAAACATTGAATGTTAGAGTGGCTATGGGGGAAAAAGACACACTAATGTACTACTGGTACAGCTAAAAAATGGTCCAAACGTTCTGGTAAAAAAATATGAAATTATACCCCCAAAGTCATCAAACTGTACACACTCTTTGAACCAGTGATACTAGTACTAGGCGTATATCCCAAGGAGGGCACAGGGAAAAGTCCCATACATACAAAAAGTTTAACAGCAGTACTTTTTTTTGTTAAAGCAAAGAACTGGAAAGAAAATGGATGGCTGAACAAATCATGGCTTAAGAAATGTAATGTGTTATTGCTACACCAAAAAAATTATAAATATCAAAAATTAAAGGAAAGTTGGAAGGCCTTTTTTATGAATTAAGACACATAGAAAGAGGAACAGCAGAACTATATATATGTGTGTGTATATGTATATACATATATATATGTATATGTGTGTATAAATATATATACATTTAAGCGTGTGTGTGTGCATGTGCTATTTTCTTTTACACTACTGTGGCTAGCTAGAAAATAGCACTGAAAGATTTTAGACCTCTAGCTAAGGCCATGACCAATCACGACCTCAGAAAACTGAAGGTGAAGCACAGCCCCTGCCTCTCTGAAGAGATAGGAGGTTCAAAGGGTGAAATAAAGTAATACATGTCAAACACAGCCAGTGTGCTGGTTTGTCTTTCTGCTTCACTTTATAGAACTTTATGGTTTGCAAAACGCTTTCTGTACATTATCTCATTTTAACCTCACAACAACTCTTCAAAGTAGGTGCTATTATTACCTCCATTTTACAGATGAGGAAACAGATTTAGAGAGGTTAACTGACTTGTTCAGAATCACAGCTACTAAGTGTTTGAACGAGGATTTGAATTCAGGTCTTCCTGACTCCAAATCCAACACTAAAAAGCTGCAATTCAAAGAGAAATATAGACTATACTTTTATATACTGTAACTAGATTTTATGATCTTCTAGAACCTATTGCTGGACATTCCCTGTAACAATGACTGAACTAGTTGTGTAACCTGCCTTGCAACAGTCTCTGATAAACAGTACTTAGCACAGTGTCTCACAAGAGCCTTGTCAAAAGGTTTTAGTGATAATGACAATCTATAATAATAATAATAATATTATTATTATTATTATGAGGCAATTGGGGTTAAGTGACTTGCTCAGGGTCACACAGCCACTAAGTGTCTGAGGCCAGATTTGAACTCAGGTGCTCCTGATTCCAAGGCCAGTGCTCTATCCACTGTGCCACCTAGCTACCCCACAATCAATTATTATTAAATGATATTGAAATGAGAAATTGTTTTACAGTATTTAGCAGAGCAGAGCAATAATACATAGTAAAGTGAACTATGTTTTACTTCATTTGTAGTCTTCATGTTCTTCAGTTTATAATTTTTGTAAATTACATTCAAGTTTAATCAAGTAAAGGTACCATTTAAAAAACAAAGACTATTACAAGTACCTTTCCCTGAGATATCAGAATTCCCCGTAATGTGTCAAATCCAACTGAAGGTCCTTGACCAGTTTCATCAAGACGCCCTTCAAGGTCAAACATGGGAATGCATGGACAAAAGAGTTCTGATATATGATGTAATAACAACAGTCTGTTTCGCAAAGATATTATTGGAATTTCCTGTAAATGGTTGTATTCCATAGGAACCTGGGAAGAAGGAAAATTGAAGAATCAGCTATGCTTAAACATCAAATGTTTAAATATAAAATATTCAGAAGATTGTATAAAAGTCCATCAAAAGCTATCAAATTGATCTTCCTAAAGTGAAAGACTGACCTGCCCATACCATGTCATCCCACCAAACACCTGGCCCTGCCATCTAATAAATTCCAGTGGTTCCCCATTACCTGAAAAATCAAATGTACAATCTTTGTTTGGCTTCCAAAACCTTTCATAACTTTCCCCTTTCAAGCCTTTCCTCGTACTAATTAAAGTTAATATCTTCCGTCCAAGATTTTCTCAAATTCATCTTGTATCTATCTTCTGACATATAGCTATTTATTATATTGTCCACCCCCCCCAAGCCCCAAATGAGATTGTGTAGAGAATGTTTGTATCCCCAGCATTTAACACAGATGATTGACTTATCACTTCTTGTCTCCTGTATTTCCATTTCAAATTGTCTACTCAATTCTGACCTTTTCATAAAGAATACTTGGAAATAATCAATTTCACTACAGTTCTATTCGCCCCCCCAAAATAATTATATTTAGTTTTGCCATAGAGGTAGGTGATCCTTGCTTCTAAGTCTTTATCTTTGCTTTTGGGAATATTGGATTAATAAGCTCTCTTTCATAGCAGAAGCTGCCAAATCTTGTGTGATACTTACTGTAGTTCCATAATACCTAAACTCTTTATTACTGGCTACATAAAGTATTTTTTCCTTTTACTTGGAACCTCTGCATTTTGGCTAGGATATTCCTGGGGGTTTTCATTTAGTGATTTCTTTCAAGAGGTGATTGTTGGAGGCTTTTGACCTCCATTTTACCCTAATTCAAAGAGTTCTGAACAGTTTTCATTAATAATTTCTGAAATATGATATTCTGGCCTTTTTTTAAGGGCACAATTTTCAGACAACTTGAAAATTCTTGGATCGTTTCTCCCTGACCTATTTCCCAAGTCAGTTGTTTTTTTGAAGCTATGATTATTTTTTTCCCCAGTTTTTTTTATTTTACTATTTCTTGTAGTCTCACTGAGTTCATTTTTTGTTTGACTCATTCTAATTTTCAGAGCATTCAGTTATTATAAGGTTTGCCACATATAAAATCATCTCCTGGCTTTAAATAAATGTTACTTATTAGATTAAGGAAAGGTATTTTATGTTGGATTTTTTTTTATTAAAAGCTTTTTCTTCATTAATTGATATGTCTTTTATTTGTTTTGTCATTGAATCTCTTACTGAACTAATCACTTATTCCTTATAGAAATTCAACCTAGTCATTTTATATAGTTATTTTAAAATATTATTATACATACTTTATTAATATTTGCTAAATATTAATATTGATACTTATGACAGATATTAGATTGCCATTTTCTTTCTGGCTGTTATCTCATTAAAAATTAAGAAAATATATGCTTAATAGAAAGAATTCAGTAGGACTCCTTTTCCTATTTTTGCCAACAACTTAGGTCACATTGAAATTAGGTCCTCTTTGAATATTTAACATTCACTTTGGGGGGGGTGGCAATTAAGTGACTTGCCCAGGGTCACACAGCTATTAAGTGTCAACTGTCCAAGGCCAGATTTGAACTTAGGTCCTCCTGAATCCAGGTCCAGTGCTTCATCCACTGCGCCACCTAGGTGCCCCTGACATTCACTTTTAAATCCATCTGATTCTTGCAGTTTTTTTTCCTTTGGGATTTCATTTACAGCTAACTCTTTTTTTGAGAATGGGATAATTAATTTCTCTATTTCTTGTTGTTTATTAGTTTAATTAAAAATTTCATACTTTTAGACACATCAATCTCACTTATCAGTTTTGTTGGTTTATGATTGGAAAAAATAGTTTTTAATAATCTCCTTTAACCCACTGTTACTTTCCTTTCCTTTTCATTTCTGATATTACCAATTTGGTTTTCCTCTTCTAAAAAAACTGGCTTAATTTTTTCACCTTTTATTAGTTTTTTCCTCTCAAAGAAACATATTCTAGCTTTATTCACCAATTCAAAAGGATTTTGTTCTTAATTTTATTTCTTCTTTGATTTTTCAGAATTTCTATTTTGGTATTTAGTTATGATTTATTTTTAATTTAATGTTTTTCTACTTTTTCTTTTTTTAATTGGACACTAATCCAGCGATTCATTCCTTTTCCCTTTTGTTGACAAAAGTGCTTAGAAAGATAAATTTTCTCCTGTTTGCTCTGGCTACAAATCAGAAGTTTTGTTATTTCTTTTTTTCTTGTTATTTCTGTGTTGAAATTATCTATTGGTAATACGAGTTGTTCTTTGATATACCATTTTTTAAAGAATCAAATCAGTCTTTATTTCAATATTTCTTCAAATGTCCTTTTTCCAAAGTTTCTTTTTATACTTTTTTTAATGCCTTTATTATGATCTACCCTCTGAAGTTAATGTTTGCTTTGCTTAAGAATATTTGCTCCCTGAATCTAACTGTTCCAGTACTGAATTTATCATATTTCTACACCAAACTCTCAGGGGAGGAGGGGGAGAAGTGGGGGAGAGGAAAGGAGGGGGAGAAAGGGAGGAGAGACAGAATGTGAAAAAGAGAGAGAGAAAGACAGAGAATTAGAAATGAAGTTCAAGTGATGCCCACTCTTGTAACACCTCATTTTCCAATTTTTGTCCATTCTTCTTTTATACACCAATTTTGGGAAATAAGCACCCCCACCCCCCACTTCTTGACCTTTACTTTCCTAGTGTATTCTCTCTTCCTTTTTATCTTTCTCCTCCCTTAAGACCACCACAACCTAACAAAACACCCCATCCCCTGTGCTTATCTTATTTAACTGTGTGTTAACATATGTGAT
Organism: Dromiciops gliroides; assembly: GCF_019393635.1. Lineage (NCBI taxonomy): Eukaryota > Metazoa > Chordata > Mammalia > Microbiotheria > Microbiotheriidae > Dromiciops > Dromiciops gliroides. The sequence goes on along the minus strand of NC_057863.1, from coordinate 245,191,839 downwards.
ATGCCTTCCAAAAAAATGATGGATACTAATATACAGATTTTTTTTGTTCTGTTTGAAAAACTCCATGTATGCTTTATACAGAAAAATTAAAGCACATTGTACAGTGACAACAGCAAAGTGTTCTTTGGCATAAATACTGGAGTTTCTTAAGAATAACTCTAACTATCTTCTAATAGGCACAGAAAAACATTTCTGAAACTGTGATTCAATTAAAATATGTTAGCTTTAATGCAATTTTTCAGTTACATAGTTCTTAAAAAGCAAATTTAAGCTGCCATGGTCTTTATCTTTTCATTTCTTGAATTCAAAATTTTACAAATGTATTATCTATAAATGGGCACTTTACCTGTGTTGGAAGTTTCCCAGCATTGGCAGGTTTACTAGTGGACCACGCTAGGGTGTGTGCTGAACCACAAGCCACTCTGTTTATCTTTTTGCCCTGAAGTGCTGCAACCAACCGAGGTCTCTGGATTGCATTAGTTGTTCCATCCCCAAGTTGCCCCTCATCATTGTCACCCCAAGTATAAACTTCACCTAAATAAAGATTAAAAATTACTTTTAACATAAACACTCATCTAAAGGAAAGATTTACCTTAAGGGCAGTTTGCTTTAGAAGATATAAATGAAGGGTTAAAAGCTCTAGGATTCACTTAGAATTAGAACAAAGCTTATAAAAATATATGCTCTAGCTAATCGATAATTTTAGGTCCTCTCTTATTTGTTGTATACAAGAGAAAAACTAACAAAAGGAAAATCTGTACTAGTGGATCTTCCAGTTCTCTTCTATAGCTCTAAATGTAGCTTTTACCTTCTAAAAAGAAACCTTGAAAGTATCATTTGTTATATGACATGGCTCTCCGGGCGGGAGTTAGAGGAGAGTCACTGAGAGAAATTCTGGAGAGAAAACAGCAATAAAATTTATTTAAAATACTAAAAAAAAAAAAAGGGGGGGGGCTTGATTTATTGGTACCCTATCATATTTCACAACATAAGTAAATATGCCATACTAGAAACCAATAATGCTGAATATAATAAACATACACTAAGGATATAATTAGTAACCATGTTCATGTTAGAATCTTATTAATAGCCATGTAAAATCTAGACTATAAAATCTCAGCCTATAATAAAAATCGTTTACCCCTATACAAAGGTGACACTATATTATCTGATATCCATATACATTCTGTAGCATACTGATGTTTATTTTATCAAATATTAATTTATAATCTCTCAATATTTCCACAATGGGTTTACCTAAGAATAATAAATGATTTATTTATAAGAGAAATTTTAATGAAAAACATCTATTTCTTTAATTATGGTGTCTATAAACATTAAAAATGCCCCAAAGTCTAGAGTATTATAAAGTGCAGTTTATTTTAAATTAGTATTATTGGATTTAGAGAAGTGACTTTAGAGATCACTGAGGCCCAGAGAGAATTAAAGTAACTTGCCTAAAAGACAAAAATTATGTTGGTAGTAAAAAATAACAGAACTAGGATTGGAATCGAGGATTTACAATTCCAAATCCATCACTGTCTTAGCTATATAATGCTGAATTCAACCATCTTGAATACATTATGAATGTTAGAATAATAACTGAAAACTATTCTTGCCACCTGAGTAAGTACTTTACTTAACATTGGTTGATTTGTGATTTGGAACATTCTGAGTTAGAAATGAAGATTATTTTTTCCACATACATACCATCTTCAGTGCAGCACACACAGTGTAAAGAACCAGTAGCAATTGCAATTACTTTCTTTCCCTGTAAGCCTTGCACTTGTCGAGGCCGTCTAACATGGTCATCTGATCCATGACCCAGCCTGTGATAATCGCCTTTACCCCTGTGCACAAGTAAAACTGATTATTTACATATCTTAAACTATATCCTGTCATTCCCACCTCCACTCTCAGTCACAAATTACATGCAGACTAAAGTTTTTAACTATTTACAAGTTTACTGCCTGATACAGGAGTGTTGTATCATCATTAAGCTTAGGGGTGTTTTTTTCCCCTAAAGTTAAAGAATCCCATAAAACTGAACCTACCAAGTATAAACTGCTCCAGACTTGGTAAGTGCAACAGAAAACTGAGATCCACACTCTACTTTAACCACTCCAAGACCTGTGAGAGAATCAATCTAAAGAACAATAAAACAATTAAATGAGTTTCTATTGTATGAGGCTACAACCAAAACATAAGAGAAATACCTTACAATGAAGAACTGTGATCCAAGACAATTCCAAAGGACTCATGATGAAAAATGCTATCTGCCTCCAGAGAAAGAACTGATTTTGTCTGAATACAGATTGAAGCATACTATTTTTCACTTTCTTTTATTTATTTGTTTGAGTCTTCTTGCACAAAACAACTAACGGGAATGTTTTACATGATTGCATATGTATAACCTTTATCAGAGTGCTTAGCATCTCAGGAGGGGGAAATGTTAAACAATTGTTTTTGCATGCAATTGGGGGAAAATATTTTTTTTAAATGAGCTTACAACAAGATATATTCTCTAATAATCTCTAACTTTAAACTTGACACTGATCTATAATACACAAGAAGAAAGGAGCAGCTTGTGACAACAGCACAAGTTTCTGAATATTAAGTTCCTTCCTGAAATTAAACTGATTCACCTTATGATAATTCACCTTAAATCAGCACCCGAGAGTTACAAGATAGTAAACTCTTTTCTGGTAATTACTAAGTCAATGGTTTACATGTTACAGAAATAAACCTGAAATACCTTCATTGGCACTTTACAGCCATCACTGCCTCCTCTGCCAAGTTTTCCATAGTCCCCATCACCCCAGGACCACACAGTATCATCATCAGTGAGGCAAAGTGTCTGTGCATCCCCACTGCCACAGGCAATGTCAATAACTCGATAGCCTTGGAGAGCTTCCACCTTATGGGAAAAGAAATTATCCTACATTTGAACTTGATATAGATACAGTTAGCGATCCCATTGAACCACAGATAAAACAGTCAGAATGCAAAGGGCAGAGCAAATTTCCTAAGTTTATTTGACAATTTTAAAGTGATACAATGGAAAAAGGTGATACCTAGAAAGAAGTAGGACTAGAAGAGGCTAGGCTATGGTCAGATAGAAGAATGTCACTTTAAATGTTGTTGTCAACATACGCCAAGATGATGTATTTTAACTAGTAATGAAGTCTCTGTAATATACTGATATTGCTTCCTTTTTCCCCGTCCCCTTATCCCCACTCTGCCAAATCAGCCTAACTCCTTAAATGAGAGATAAAACAAAACACAAATTTCTTGGTTTCACACGATTACTGAAGCATCTTTCTTACCAGCTTAGGTTTTAACTGATCTTCACTATCACCATGACCTAGACGGCCATATCTTCCTTTACCCCATGTATAGAGGTCACCAGCTGCTGTAATACATGCACTGTGGGCTCCACCTGCAGCAATATCAACAACTTCTATTCCTCGCAAAGATTCAATTACACGTGGACGATCACAGGGACTGCAAAAAAAACAACCAAAAAAACAAATAAAATATATATCAAAACAAAGTTACAATATGTGTGTATCTCTTAATTAGATAAATGCTAAACATGAATGACATTTTGTTTACTAGTTCAGATAGAAAGATGACCAACTGTATTTTCAAATTACCTTACTGCCATGTGTTAATTAACCACAAAGAATGAACTATTTTTTCAAGACCAGCTAAACATTTAAAGTTTTATTCCTTTAAGTCATATTACTTTAAACACAAAACCTTTAAAACTTAAAAGGGCAACTGTTACTAGGGCCATAAAGTTTTGATATACAAAAAACAACACGTCAGTTACAATGAATAGATAGCAACCATAATAGCACTCTAGGATTTTGCTAACCCAAATAATTTGCACATACTAGTAATGCCTACACATCAGATTAACCACAATTTGGGGTAAGGACTGATTAATATACAAAAGTTGTGATTAAATATTTAAACAGGACATCATTCCTCCACACCCTTGTTTGGGAAAAAATGTCTCCCAACTGATATAGCTGTACTGAGCAAAGTTTTTCTCAGTAAAGCATACAAGAAGTCATAAAAACAAATCAATGTCTAAGACACATACATCATCACCACTCCCTTCCTTAATTTCCTCAGTCCCAAGTTTCTTAGACATTTTAATTTAGCCATGCTGCTGAAACATAGTTGCTTCCATAAATAGGTATGTAACTGAACAGCTACTTTAATACGATTCCAAGCAAGTAATGCTTTCATGATGTTTTATATAAAAAGATTGTATTTTAACATTACAAATGTTAACACTATTTAGGTGTAATTTGTATTCAAATCCGTAAAACAATGTTTATGTGTATTACCTTCTGTTTCCGTGCCCCAATTTTCCATCTTCTGCCTCACCCCAGGAATAAACCTCTCCTTCTGATGAGAGTGCTAAGCAGTGCTTTCCTCCAGAGTTCACGGCTACTTTCTTTATAAATACATGCTGAATAGATTCAAGCAAGGTTGGAGTAGAAACTGACTCAGTTCCTCCAATTCCCAATCTGCCACCTGCTCCATACCCTGTAGCATACAGCTAAAACCCCAAAAAGAAGAAGTTATAAATATAATGAACTAAAATATGCTTTCAATTAAAGTAGTCTTGCAATTGGTTAACAAAAAAATCTAAGCAATGATCCTGGACGTATTCAATATAGGAAAAAGAAAACTTAAAATGCTAAAATCAGGTAAATAATCTTCATAAAGAATATTTTATAAGAATAACCAAACCAATGAATATTATGAAATGCAAAATGGATCATATTGATTACAACAAATTAAAAAGGGTTTTCACAGACAAAACCAATGCAAAACAAGATTAGAAGGAAAGAAGGGAAACAATTTTTACAGCCGGTGTCTCTGATAAAGATCTCATATCTAAACTATATAGAGAAGTGAATCAAATATATAAGAATACAAGTCATTCCTCAATTGAGAAATGGTCAAAGAATATGAACAAGCAGTTTTCAGATGAAGAAATTAAAGCTATCCACAGCCATATGAAAAAACGTTCTCAATCATTATTGATTAGAGAAATGCAAATTTAAAAGACCCTGAGGTACCAACTTCATATCTATTCAACTGGCTAACATGACAAAAAAGGAAAATGATAAATCTTGGAGAAGATGTGAGAAAATTGTAAGACTAATGTATTATTGGTGGAACCATGAACTAATCCAACCATTCTGGAAAACAATTTGGAACCAACCCCAAAAGGCTATAAAACTGTGCATACCCTGTGACCCAGCAAAACCACAACTAGGTCTATATCCCAAAGAGACCATAAAAAAGGAAAAATGACCCACACGTACAAAAATATGTATAGTAGCTCTTTTTGTGGTAGCAAAGAATTGGAAATTGAGGGGATGTCTATCAGTTGGGGAATAGCTAAACAACTTGTGGTATATGAATGTAGTGGAATATCATTGTACTGTAAGAAACAAAAGCAGGTAGATTTCAGAAAAAACCTGGAAAGACTTACATGAATTGATGCTGATTGAAATGAGCAGAACCAAGAGAACATTATACAAAGTATCAACAACACTGTGGGATGATCAATTGTGACAGACTTAGCTCTTCTCAGCAATACAATGATCCAAGACGATGCCAAAAGACTCATGAAGGAAAATGTTCTTCACATATAGAAAAAAGAACTATGGATTCTGAATGCATATTGAAGCATACTATTTTCACTTTTGCTGTTGCTTTGTTGTTATTGTATTATCTCCATTTTACAGAAGAGGAAACTGAGGCAAGCAGAGGTTTAAGTGACTTGCCTAAGGTCACACACTTCATAAGTGTCTGAGGTCAAATCTGAACACAGGTGTTCCTGACTCCAGGCCAGGTGTTCTTTCACTGTGCCATCTAGCTGCCCCAATTACAGAATCACAGAATTTCTGGGTTACAAAGCAGAAACGACCTAATCCAAACCATAACTAAAAGGAAACCCTATAATAAACCCAATAAAGAGTCATTGTCTGTTCATTAAGACTTCTTTTTTTTTTTTTTTAGTGAGGCAATTGGGGTTAAGTGACTTGCCCAGGGTCACACAGATAGTAAATGTTAAATGTCTGAGGCCGCATTTGAACTCAGGTCCTCCCGATTCCAGGGCTAGTGCTCTATCCACTGTGCTACCTAGCTGCCCTTCATTAAGACTTCTAATGAAGGGAAACCTACAACAGCTTCATGCTAACCATACCATTTTGGACCCTACTAATTATTAGGAAATTTTTCTCTAACAATCAAGCCTAAACTTTTCTGTTTGCAACTTCTCCCAGTGTGCTTGTTTCTGCTTCCTCATGACGACCTTTGAGAAACAAAGCTAGCATGTTATCCGGGTTGTTTTCTCTTCCGCAAACTAAACATCACCACATCCTTCAACTAATATGGCAGAAATCCAAAGCCCTTCACTACCCTGGTTACCATTCTGTTATTTATCACTGCACTTCTTCATTTATTGATGTGTTCCCTAAACTGTGGCACCCAACGGGACAGAATATTCCAGAGTGATCTCATCGGATCAGAGTAAAGTAAGGCTTCACCTTCTTACCCCTGAAAGTTCTCTCTCCATGAGGTCCCAAATCACAATAATTTTTGGCTGCCACATATATCACACTGATGACTCATTCCAAGTGCTTTAAAACCTACCATTTTTTTTTAACCATACATTCCCAATTTTGAACTTGGGGTGGTAGTAAGATGACAGTAAGATTAAATTTAATAGGGATGAAGACAGAGTCAAACCACTGCTAGAGCCTGTTCAGATGTTTCTAGAGAGTTATTATCCAGATTGTTAACTTTCCTTCCCAGCTTTTTGTCATGTGAAAATCTAATATGAATGCTACCTATGCTTTATCAAAATCACCAATTTTTTCCCTTTTAGTCTAAACTTATAATTTGATTGGCACGGTACAGAAGTTCTTAACTTTTTTGGGTCATGAACCTCTTATGCAGTCTAGTGAAGTCTGTGGACCCCCTTCTCAGAATCAAGTTTTTGAATGCATAAAAAAATACAAAGGATTACAAAGGAAACCAATGATGCTGAAATACAGCTAAGTTTTTATTAAAGTTACTGGATCCCAGGTTAAGTACTCCTGGTATAGAATGTGCTCCCAAATAAGGATACAAAATGGGATCACTCTGCCTATGTAGAATTGCCCCTTCTCTACAATTTATAGTCTTAGAAAGAAGCCAAGAATTATATGTCTGAGATTGCAGAAGAAACCAATTCTTCCTGCTTATAAGGCTAGCTCTTTATTCACTATGACACCTTGCCTCTCATTGATAAAAATTTTAAATAACAGGGGTTCAAGCCTAGATCTGAGACACTCCTCTATAAACTTCTTAACAAGGTGACATTGAACCATTAAAAACTACTCTTTGTGATCAATCATTTAATTCAACAGCATTTTTTTTTTTTGGGTGAGGCAACTGGGGTTAAGTGACTTGCCCAGGGTTACACAGCTAATAAGTGTCTAAGGCCGAATTTGAACTCAGGTCTTCCTGACTCCGGGGCCGGTGTTCTATCCACTGTACCACCTAGCTGCCCCCAATTCAACTGTATTATTAACTAGCCCTTATGTCTCCATCTTTTCTACAAGAATAAAAAAACTAATTATAGCAATAAATATTTACTATGCACCAATCACTACAGAATATGTCTTAAAAGTGGTCTTCATCATTTCAACAACTCACTGACTTTTGCATTTATTTCCCATGAAAGAAATTTAGTTTTTACAGTCACTTGTTATTTCCTAGGGAGCATGCTGCAAATAGGATGATAATATTATGAAACTTCCAGTTACTAAAGAAACTCAAATTTTAAAATTATGTTCAGGGGGCAGCTAGGTGGCGCAGTAGATAGAGCACCAGCCCTGGAGTCAGGAGGACCTGAATTCAAATCCAGCCTCAGACACTTAACACTTACTAGCTGTGTGACCCTGGGCAAGTCACTTAACCCCAATTGCCTCACTTAAAATAAAAAATTATGTTCAGGACTTAAAGTTTTAGAAAGCCATTGGTTTTCAAACACACCATTTCAAAGTTAATTCTAACGGAACTTGTGATACAACCTGTGCACACTGTGCTACAAAGTTGTAAAGCGCAAACAAGTCATAACTCTGTCTAATCTTTAACTCAAAAGAACTAAATACATCACTTACAGGAATATAAAAGTCTTACCTTCCCATCAGCGGTTACCGCAAAGAGAGTCTGTTCCCCCCCAATTAACTGTATGGGCCTCAGCGCTGCAAGAGCTTCACAAGGTGTTGGAACTTTCACTTTTGCTCCTTCAATTCCCCCAAGCTGACCTCGGTGATTGTGACCCCAACCGTAAATGGTTCCACTGCCTCCAGCAGAAAGAGTCCAGTCATCTGGTCGCCTACAATGGACACAACACTTTATGGAAAAAAAGTACATACACACAAAACACAGCTCTTACCCACATTAAAGTCACCTAGAGAAGCAAATAAGAAGATAATAACACACCATTAATTTGTTTATATTATAATAACCTGTTCATCCATTGGACAAGTTGCTCATCTTGTTCTCTCTTAAAAATGTCATGGCTCTCATGGAGAACATCCAGATTTTCACTGTCAGCCATTAACTCCCTGATTTTCTTTGCCACCTGGTCAAAATTATAATGATATTAGAAATTATACATTCTCTTCTAGTTTAACAAGGGCAACAATAAGAAAATAGGAAGAACCATGAAATTTGTACCTCAGAATAAAAATATGAATATTATTTTTTCATCTAGCATCCAAATCAATACAATTCTATCAAGTCAAAAATATTAAAAATGAAATCTTTTAAAAAATGCTATTTAAAATTCTTAGTTTTCTTTTCACAATTTATTTGTTTATATATTATTTCTTGGCAGAAGTATATCTAGAGGGGCAGCTAGCTGGCGCAGTGGATAGAGCACCGGCCCTGGAGTCAGGAGTACCTGAGTTCAAATCCGGCCTCAGACACTTAACACTTATTAGCTGTGTGACCCTGGGCAAGTCACTTAACCCCAATTGCCTCACTAAAAAAAAAAAAAGAAGAAGTATATCTAGAGTTTTAAACAGTTACCTTTCCACACTACGGCAAAAGATTTGAAATTTCATGAATTCAAAGTGATTTTACAAATTATTTCAGAATAATCTATAATACCTCATCAAGGAAAAGGCGAGGTAATGGTGTTCGTTTGTCCAAGGCTACTGCAACTCTGGAGGCCATACAGTATCTTCGAAACCAAGCCCATTTGTGTGTCTCAGCACAACAAGGAAGAGTATCCAGTTCTAGGTCACAAGCAAGAGCTACCAGTACCTGCAACCATTTAAAAAAAAAAAAGACTTGAGAAAATAATTATAAAAATAACTTTCTTATCAAAGTTATATTTTACAAATTCACCAAGAAGACTAAAAACATTAAATGTGAGCACCATTCATCCCTTCCTTTATACTTCAGCAAGACTGCTCTACTCTCTCTTCCCTCTGGTTTGAGAAGATATATCTCTACTCATCATTAAGCTAATATCTCTACTTGTGCCTTGATTCTTCATAGTCACAAAATCCATTTGCATTATTTCAGTCTTATTAAAAACCTATGTATAAAATGACTAATATGATAATATTTTATATAATTATAAATGTATAACCTGTATCTGCTTACCACCTAAGGGAGAGGGGACAGAAGGAGGGAAAGAGGGATAAAATTTGGAACTCTAAACTTTAAATAGAAAGGTTTATTATTTTTTTTTAAATAAAGGAAATAGAAATGAAAAAAAAAAAACAACCAACATCACCACCACCTATGTATATCTATCCTCCTCCACCACACTTTCTTGGTTTTTTTTTCCTACTTCTCTAACCGTGCCTCCTCCTGATTTTTTATCTAATTCCCAATTTCTTAACATGGATATTCTCCAAATATCCATCCTGGGCCCTGATATTTTTCTATTCTCTTTCCAAACTCTTGGGCTTAGCAACTTCATTTACTCTCATAGCTTCAACTTCTACCTTCATTAGCCAAAAATAACCTAATCTCAAATTCAATGCTGAGCCTCCTTTTGAAATTCACTATTTCAAAATAGAAGCCCCACACTTCCAGCATCTCAAATTCAACATATGCCAGAGATTCCCACCTTTCCTCCTAAACTTTCTCCCTCTAACCTCATTATTTTGCCTATGGAAAAATAAAACTTTGATGTTATACTTGATTCTTCCCTCTCCTATTTTCTCATATTTCATCATCTAGCTAGTACTGTCCAATTCAATCAATAAGCATTTATTAAGCAGCTCCTATGCAACAAGTACAAGTCTGTCAGTGACTCAAGAAGCATTTATTAAGTGCTTATAATGTGGCAAGCACTGAGTCCTCAATGATAAGGATACAAAGGGAGGAAAAATAGTCCCTGCCTTCAATTAGCTTACAGTCTAAAAGAGGAGTTGTATAAATAAACACACATACAAGATACACACAGAGTAGATGTACGGTAATCTTAGAGAGGAGGGATCTAACAGTTTGAGAGGGGTAAGAAGAGGAAACTTCCTGTACAGGCTGGAATTTGAACTGAGTCATGAAAGGAAGCTAAGAATTCTAAGATATGGAAGTGAAGTGGGAGAGCATTTTATATGTGGGTGACAACTAGAGAAAAATCATTGGCAGGTGTTGAAATGTAGTTGAGGAACTGCAATGAACTTCATTTAATTGCAGTGATAAGTGCATTGAAGGAAATAAAGTACAGGCAGAGTGGAAACACAGGAAAGATCAGGGTTCTTTAGGTTTGCATGTGGGAGATGAGGAGGTGGGGAGAAGGTTGTAATGTGTTCAGACCTCTATTTGAGGAAGATACACTGATCTGGGAAGACTAGTCTTCGCAAAAGGTAATGAGGGCCTGGGGGCACTGGCCCTGGATTCAGGAGGACCTGAGTTCAAATCCGGCCTCAGACACTTGACACTTAACTAACTGTGTGACCTTGGGCAAGTCACTTAACTGCAATTGCATCATCATCAACAACAAAAAAGAACACGGAAAAAACAGTGTCACAAAAACCTAAAGAAAATGAAGAAAGAGGATCTAGGCAAGGAAGATAATAGTGTCAGATGCTACAGAGAGGTCAAGAAGAATGAGGATTGGAAAAGGCCATGAGATTTGGCCATCAAGAAATCATCATTAACTCTGAAATGAGCAGTTTCAGTTGAACACTTAGGTTACAAGCCAGATTATAGAGGGTTTAGAAAAGAATGTTAGGATGATTTTTCCCTGGAGTTTAGCTGAGAAGAGGAGGAAAGGATAGTAAAAAAGCAAGTGAGGTAGTAGGGCCAAGTGAATATTTTTTAAAAATAAGGAAGGCAAAAAATAAATAAAATACATGAATACATAAATAGATAAATAAATAGATTAATAAATAAATTAATATATAAATAAATAAATAACAGAGGCCTGTTTGTAGGCAGCAGAGGAGTCAGTAGATAGGGATAGACTAAAGATTAGAGAAAAGGATCAATATATGGAGAAGACAAGAATGGGTGGGAACAAGGGAGCATACAGAATGTTGGCCTTGGCAGGAAGAAGGGTCACCTTTTCATCTGAGAACAGAAAAAAAGAAAATAATAAGGGAAGATGTATAAGGAACATGGACATAAGGAGAAGCAAAGAAAAGGGAAGCTTCAGCAAACAGCCTCAATATTTTTGGTGAAGTAGGAATACAGATCTTTAGCTGAGATGGTAGGAGGAGGAAATATAATGGGAGACTTGAGGAGAGAGGATATATGGAACACTGGCTGTGGAGAGTGGTAAAAAGGCTCAACTAGGGACTAGTAAGACTGTTTTGTTGAAGTGAGGGCCTAGGTGAAAGTGGATAATAAAAAATGTAAGTGCATGTAAGTAGCATGGTTTCATGACTCCCCTTAGCTCAGCAGCATGTGAGTAGGATTAAAGAAGAAAGATGGCAGGAGTAATCCAGATATGGAGTTTGGCAAGGAGTGAATGGAGATAGGAAAGGGATTTGAGAGTAGAGGATAATGTAGAATTGATATGGTCCACCAAGGGATTAAGACAGAAAAAGGAGTAGCAAACGTGGGGGTGATAGCCTGGGAAAGAACTAAAGAGAAGGGCTGGAGATCATGGTAAAGACAAAGAACAGAATTAAGCATCATAGGAAAGAAAGAATAACAGATCATGTCAAGACAAAGATATTTCAGACTTCATGAACATGATGTAAAACAGTAGTTGGTAATGGCAAGATTAAGGATATGAAAACTGCAGATGAAGTAGAATGTTGTAAGACCAACTATGTAGATTAAGGAACTGGGAAGTAGCCTTTCCTCTACAGTCCAGGTGTCACCGCTCTGTCCTCATTACCATTGGCCTTATAATGATTTTTCTGGTTCCACACTCTTCTTATCTTTCTGTCCTACTATCCCTGAAAGACTAGTGCTTCTTATGCTAAGATCTGGTCACACCATTTCTCTTCTCAAAAACTGTCAACAGCTCCACTTTTGATGTAATATTTGTCCAAGGTTACAGAAACTCTAAAAGACCATAAATTATTTTCAAAACCATGTGTGTGTCCTAGAACAAAAGGTAAAATTCATAGTGGCAATTAGGTATTGCAATATATAGAGTGCTGGGCTTGAAGTTAAGAAGTCCTGAAGACAGGAAGACCTCAAATCACAGAAATAGACACTTAATACCTCTGTGACTCTGGACAAATAACTTACCCCCTGTTTGCCTCAGTTTCCTCAACTACAAAATAGGGATAATAATAATAATACCTCCTTGGGGCAGCTAGGTGGCGCAGTGGATAAAGCACCAGCCCTGGATGCAGGAGGACCTGAGGTCAAATCCGACCTCAAACACTTGACACTTACTTACTAGCTATGTGACTCTGGATAAGTCACTTAACCCTAACTGCCCCCCAAAATAAATAGATAGATACAGACAGATAGACAGACAGATAGATAGACAGATAGATAGATAGATAAAATAATAATACCTCCTTGTAGGGTTGTTGTGAGAACCAATTAAGACAATATTTACAAAACACTTAGCACAGTGCCTAGTATGTAGTAAGCACTATTCCCTTCTGTTCCCCCAAATTACTTTTCCTCCCATCTCTTTGCCTACTCCTTCTCTATCTTCTTTCCTGGATTGTCATCTAGACCTGGACCCTCTTCTTTTCTCCCTCCCTCTATACTATTTCACTGGGTGATTTCATCAGCTCCCATGCATTCATCTCTGCCTCTTGGCTTCCCTGGCTTCCATCAAGTCTTAGTTCAAGTCTCACCCTCTTTAAGAATCTTTTACCAGATCTCCTTAATCTCAGTGCCTTGCTTCTGTGACTACTGTATCTATCTTTTTTATACATGGCTGTTTGCATATTGTCTCTCCCATTAGATTCTGAGCTCCTTAAGGGTAGGAACTGGTTGTCTTTATTTTTATCTCCAGTGCTTAACACAGTACTTGGCACATAGTAGGCACTTAATATTAGGCAACTGCCTAGCATTCATGGCCTTCTACAACGCTGGTCTCACACTACTTTTGTTCTTTTTTCTTTAAATCCAGACCAGTGATTTTATTGCATATGGAAATCTTGATGTAACTGTACTGTTCTGCAGTTTACAGTCTTAGAGACCTAAGACAATGAGCACTTAAGTGATTTACCCAGATGTGAGATAAACACAGACCTTCAAGATTCTGACCCATCCCATCTCTATCACATGACCTTTCCAAACTTATTTCACTTTGTTTCTTCCATATATTCTATGCCCCAGGCAACAAGAATTATTCTCTGCTCCACTCAGCACCCCAAAAAAAAACCCTATACACTCTGTATTCATGCTTTTGCTCCCTTTTTCCTAAGTCTAGAATGTTCTATCTATTTAGTGGTTGAATTTTTTTAAATAATGTTTACCCCCAATTACATTTTAAAAGTTTTTAACATTTTTTTTAAAGTTTTGAGTTCCAAATTCTATCCCTCCTTCTATTCTTCCCCTACCCCTTTGTTAAGACAATAAGCAACCTGATAAATTATACATGTGAATTCATGTAAAACATTTTTTTATTAGTCATTTTGTGCAAGACAACAAACAAAAAAAGAGAGAAAAGGGGAAGGAAGGAAGGAAGGAAGGAAGGAAGGAAGGAAGGAAGGAAGGAAGGAAGGAAGGAAGGAAGGAAGGAAGGAAGGAAGGAAGGAAGGAAGGAAGGAAGGAAGGAAGGAAGGAAGGAAGGAAGGAAGAAAGAAAGAAAGAAAGAAAGAAAGAAAGAAAGAAAGAAAGAAAGAAAGAAAGAAAGAAAGAAAGAAAGAAAGAAAAATAGTTTGCTTCAATCTGTATTCAGATGACAATAATTTCTTCCTCTGGAGGCAGACAGCATATTTCATCATGAGATCTTTGGAATTGTTTTGGATCACTGTATTGCTGAGCACTGCTAAGTCATTCACAGTTCTTCATTGTACAATACTGCTGTATTGTGTACAACGTTCTCCTAGCTCTGCTCATTTCACTTTGCATCAATTCATGCAAGTCTTTCCAGGTTTTTCTAAAATTATCCTGCTTGTCATTTCTTATAACATAATAATATTCCATTATAATCATATACCACAACTTGTTCAGCCATTCCCCAACTGATGGACATCCCCTTGATATCCAATTCTTAGCTACCACAAAAAGCCTATTATAAATTTTTGTACAAAAAAGTCCTTTTCCCTTTTTAAAAATCACTTTGGGATACAGACATAGCAGTAGTATTGCTGGATCAAAGGGTATGCACAATTTCACAGCCACATACTTTAAAACCCACTGTATTTGTAAATATGTCAACAAAAAAGTTATACATAATTAAGGATATAGGAACATAAGGTAGTTCATTATTGCCTCCACTATCATCCTTTTTTCCCTTCTTTTTAGAGGGACAGAAGCAATGGGAGACAGGAGAATAGGAATCATTTTCATCTCCAATGTAAAAATCCAATTTTGTCAACACAGAAAAAATAATATCAAATGCTGCATACTAAATTTCACTTGGATTATTTTTTGTCTATCCCATTCAACTTGTTCTATTTCATTTATTTTAAAAATACTACCTTAAAGAAAGGGCTGTGGAGCAGTTGTTTGCCACCTCTAACAATCGGATCTTCATATTCAAATTGCCTTTGCAAAGCTTCTGGAAGACCTTTTACCAAAGCTGCTAGAGCGCTACCAGTAAAACTCTGATGGGGGTAAAAAAAGAAAAGGTGAATTAATCATTAGACATACTGGAACTGTTGGAATGGTTAATGCCAAAATATCAATATATCAAGATGTAATAGCATAGTGCCTGGCCCCCCAGTAAGGGCTTAATAAATGTTTTTTCATTCATTCATTCATTTATTCATTTTTTCATCCTATAGTTTAACAACAGTTAAATGCTTATTAGCATTATCAAATGGGTATGAAAGGGGGAGATAAAAATGACAAAAGGACAAAACAAAGTCAGATAAGGAAACAGAAACTGCTCAGAGGGCATTAGATAAAAGGATTTACAATTTTCTCTTTAGAGTCCTTTTTATAGAAAAAAAAAAAGTAGGGGGCAGCTAGGTGGCACAGTGGATAAAGCACCAGCCCTGGATTCAGGAGGACCTGAGTTCGAATCCAGCCTCAGACACTTGACACTTACTAGCTGTGTGACCCTGGACAAGTCACTTTAAAAAAAGGAAAAGAGAAAAAGAGGTAGATTAGAAGCAATCTGGAATTCCTTCACAGGCTTATAAATCTCTTCTAATTTTTGTAAGTGATAAGGGATGAGGCTTATTGTTATCATCAACTACCGTTTTTAGTATAACCAATATGATTTTACCTTACATGGAGCAAACCAGTAAGTACTGAACTGCTAAAATATTTATTGAAAAAAAACTACAATGGTATACTAAATGAAGGTAAGTTCAATATGGCTCTTCCTGGACAACTGCAGTCTAGTCTGTATCAAGTCACTGTAAAATTGGAAAGGTTGCATGGACGATGATATAAATTATCAGTAACCTCTGAGGACTTATTCATAAATTTTTGTATTTCATTAAAAGTAAAAATTTAGTTGCTGTTCATTATGGGAAGTTTAAGACACAAAATGGTGATCTTTCAGTACAAGTACTGTGATAATAGTGAATAGGGAGTGGGCCTCAGAGTCAGGAAGACCAAGGTTCAAGTCTTATCTCTGACATGTGTCCAGTTTTGTGACCCAAAGAAAGTCACTTAATTTTTCAGTGTCTCAACGACTACTGAAGCCAAAAATTTCAGAGCAGATGAATTCTGTTTCATCCTCAACAGAGCCTCTCTTTCACTTGCCCCTCATATCTAATCATCTACAACTTCTTTCTCCACAAAAACTCTCACATACATCCACTTTTCTCTATTCATACAGCCACCACCCTAATAGGACCTACACCAACTCTCTCATGTTTAGACTATTTCAACAGTGCCCTAATTCAAAGCTTCTTAAACTGTGGGTCAGTATCCCATATGAGTTAGAGTAACTGAATGTGGGGGGTCGAAAAAAATTTGGCAGTAAATGTTTGACTTGTATACCTGTTTTATATACACTCAGGGTCACTCAAAAATTTCTCAGGGTAAAAGGGGTTGGGAGTGGAAAAAGTTTAAGAAGCCCTGCCCTAGTTGGACTCCCTGCCTCAAGTGTCTCTGCACCACAACTCATCCGCTTTATGGCTGTCAAAGTGCTTTTACTAAAGTATTGGTCTGGCCATGTCAACACTCAATGCAGTAAATTCCAATGACCTTTAGGGCCAAACAAAAATTCTTCAGTTATTAAAAGCTCTCACAACATTTCCCCCCTCCTATTCTTCTATTCTTTTAACATATAATTCTCCTTTGCATATTCAATGATTTAGCTACAGAGGCCTATTTGTAGACCCAGACAATGAGCCATGCCTTTGCTCTCCCAATGCTTTGTTGAATCCCAGCTTCCTTTAAAACTTACTTCAGGGGGCGGCTAGGTGGGGCAGTGGATAAAGCACCGACCCTGGATTCAGGAGGACCTGAGTTCAGATCTGGCCTCAGACACTTGACACTTGCTAGCTGTGTGACCCTGGGCAAGTCACTTAACCCCCATTGCCCCGCAAAAAAAAAAAAAAAAAACTCAGTTCAAGCTCCACCTTCAGCAAGTTTTTTCTTGTTATCTTCTAAGGCTCCTTCCCATCCCTGATTTATGTACATGTTATCTGCCCTGTTGCAATACCAACTCCTTTGGGGCAAGGACTGCTTTTGCTTTTTCATGATTTCCTTAGCACACAGACAGTGCTTGGCACATACTAAGAACTTAATAAATACATAGTGATTAAATGATTATCCTATATTGGCAGAAAAGAAGTTCCTCACTAGGAATCCTATGCAAATGAAACCATGGGTCTGGTTGAAAAAAAATCTTGTAATAGAGAAGGAAAACAGGTACATAAATAGGTTTATAGAGTAGTATGAAGATGTCTGCAACCTTCAAATCCTTGCTATTTTATTTTCCTTCTAGAATTTCTCATATCTTTTACTAACTTATGATTAATCCAGACAGATAAAGTTTTGTTATTGTTAAGAAATCTTCCTACCATAGCTCTTGTTTCTCCATCATTATCTCCAAGTATCCTATTTATATTGATTGACTGTCCAAATTCGGTTGTAAGCAGTTTCCTCAGTCTTTGAAGGGCCCACATTCTGTGACCAGCAGCTGAAATCAACAAATAGTCAATACCTGAGGCTTAAGAAGCCATTATCCCCAACTAAGAAAATGCTTATTAATGTAAATTTTATACATACCTAGAGCACTCAATTGAGCACATGCTGCAAGTGATGCTGCCAGTCGAGGAACAATACTTCTATTGGAAGCTAAATTTAATCGAAAGTCCAACAAGCATGTGACCAAGTCCATTGAAGGACAGGAAAGAATACAGCGATCTGAAAGAAGATCTTTAGGTCCTACAAGATTAATGATTAAAAACTGATTAGTGCTTGAAGAAGCTATAATAATGCAACTTAAAATTTCATTTAAAAATGTGATAAATTATTATTAATAACCAATCATTTGGGGGGATATTTAGCGCTATCCCCTTCTTCTACAATCCTTTAAAAACATTTTAAGTACAGTTTGTTCTGAAAGTTTTACTGCAGTTTTAAGCTATAAAACCTTAAATTCAAATCCATTCTTTTTTAACCTTATTATTGCACTAAAACTGGGGCAGCTAGGTGGTGCAGTGGATAGAGCACCAGCCCTGGATTCAGGAGGACCTGAGTTCAAATCCGGCCTCAGACACTTAACACTTACTAGCCCTGTGACCCTGGGCAAGTCACTTAACCCCAATTGCCTCACCAAAAACAAAAAACAAAACAACAACAACAAAAAAATTGCACTAAAACTTTAGAATACCTTGTATAACACAATATATTTCCTTGGTTAAATTTCCTTTAAATACGTTAAGAAAATTAATTGGCTAAAAATTACAAAAATATAGATTTACTTTTCGATAAATATTTAAAATATCAGCATACCATGACAAGCTACCATTTCTAAAGTATTACTACATCCTACTTTACCTGCAGCAGGCATAATAGGATAAACAGTGAATCGCCAACCCCATCCATTCACTGATCCATCACTGATGAACTTCCACTTTAATTCATCTCCAGGAATTCGCAGCTCACTGGACCAGTCAGACCATTCTCGGCCTTAAAAATCAAATAATACACAAGTGAATTTTGAATTAATATAATCATTGTGAATACATAACTTGAAGAGCGGAGAGAGTGTGACTATAAGTGTGTGTATGTTAGTTATACAGCAAAGACCTTGCTTCCAAAAAGCCAAAACTGGAATAGTAATTAGTAACTTCAGAAGTCTATATTCACAACGGTAGAATTCAAAAAAAACTGGAGAAAGAAAACAAAAACTCTACAGCTAAATGTGGAAATCAAACATGAATATTGTAACCTAGAGAATAATTTTTTACAATTATTGTATCCACTACTTAAAAATTCTTTGCTGATTAAATTCTGAAAAAAAAAAACAATGTACAAGGGATCTATAACTGAAAGACTTTAAAACTCATTTGATACGATAAAACACTAGTGTGAAGGTGAAACATGCTACCTAATTCTTACCATAAAAGTGATAGATTTAAAATGCTGAGTCATACATTTTTGGACGTGGCCAATTTAGGAATTTGTTTTGCTGAACTATGCATATTTGTTAATGAAGGTTTTCTTTTCCCTTCTTTTTATACACTGTTTAATCCTGAAAGTAGGAGATAATAAATGCTTGCAAAAACAAACATGAAAAAAACAAGGGGAAAAAAATCTGAAATAAAATGAAATCTGATTATCCAATCAAATATTTGCTACGTAAGTCAAATAACTTTCCTCATTAATACACCCAATGTAAGATAGAAAGATATTCGATTTTTAGAGTGTTTTAAATATTCTAAAAATTTTGTGGCATTTCAATATTGGCATTTTATTAGTATTTGAGCTAAAAACCAAAAGTTCTCTAAAAAAATGTTCTCACTCAACAAAACTGGTTAAATTTTCTCATCATTCCCTTTTATTTGTTGAGTATTTTAGATGGCCATCTGAAGGGATATTAAGCTCACTCCAAACATATTATTTATGATTACAATTGTACTGTTTTCATTCATTTATCAATAATAATCTTATTAAGTTATTTTAAAACCTACTTTAATTTCAATAAGTATTTGATGGATGGGACAGTTACCGTATTAAAAAAAATTTTGAGGGGCAGCTAGGTGGCGCAGTGGATAGAACACTGGCCCTGGAGTTAGGAGTACCTGAGTTCAGATCTGGCCTCAGGCACTTAACACTTACTAGCTGTGTGACCCTGGGCAAGTCACTTAACCCCAATTGCCTCACTAAAAAAAAAAAATTTAAACCTAGGAAATGGCTTAATTATTCACTAGGTTTAAAAAAAAAAAACTTCTGAATTAAACTATAATGTTACTTTAAAAAGAAAAGCTATTATATTTTAGATTGATATTTTCTTGATCACCTGATCGAACTGAAACTATCCTATTGACACCATCCATTATTGTGAGAGGATCATGACGCCGTTCTGTAGAACACTGTCGGTCAAACTCCACTCTGAGTCCTTCAGCACCTAGAAAACAAAAAGCACAACACTATAAATTTCCTATAATATGACTCTTTCTTATTATGTATATGAGAAAAATCCCAAATAACAACAACAACCACAACACTAGAAGCTTCATGCATCCATAATGGATTATAACTATATCTCTTCAATTTAAATCAAAAAACATTTATTAAGGGACTCCAGTCTGCTTTAGTGGAAGGAATTTCTACAGTAGGAATTCCTTATGATGGTAAATTCATAAGTGTGGGCCACCCCACCAAAAAAATTCACAAGACATTATATGGTATTACAAAGATGAAAATTTATGATTTCTGCCATAAGTGAGCTTCAAGTATAATAGAACAGGTGGTAAAATCTAACAGAAAAAGAGCTGATCAAAAAACTGGAATCTGTACCACAAAAAGCTATAGATAAGTGTTATGGACAAAGACAACTTAGAAAGCTTCCAATCATCCTCTTTCTTTCTGACTTCATTGTCATGCAATTATCTGCATCATTACACACCTCCCACCAAAAAAAAAAAATGCTAAACTACTTATGTTTAGCAAATACTTTATGCAAATTTTTAAGCATAAACTTTTTTCCTCCCCTAGAATGAACTAGCTTATGTAATAACTAATGGCAAATTAAATAAAATATAACAAAAGGCTTATTCTATACCTCAAATTCAACATAAAAATTCAGTTTTTTGTTAACATTTTTATAACTTATCTTTTGAAGATTCTAAATCCAAAGTATTTAGCCCACATGAGTTTTTAATAAACAATGTTGATGTGAAATACCCATAAAAAATTGCTACCTGACAATTTTTTTTAAAGTATCAAAGAACATCAAATCTCAATCTACCACTAGAGGGCGTTATTCTTTTTCTACTTTGAGCATCACTGACAAACTGCCTCAAACTTCAAATTAAACATTTGAAACTTCAAAAATAAAAGGCTGTTATATTAATTGTGCTGAATTTCTTCTAAAAATATACAAAATGTCTTTGATAAAATGTTACCAATTTATTCTGTGGTATTATGTTTTCTGGAACAGGAAGCTTCCTCTTTGGCATAAAGTGTAAGTTCCCTCATTAGAGAAAATTCTGTTTGCCTTAGATGTTAATAAGCAGCATACTTAAAAAATTACAGAATATAAATAATGCAATAGAGAGGCTGGGAAAGCATAATTAATGCTTAGTCCAGCAATTATGTAAGCATTTAGAGTTTGGTAGCATCTTATACTTGTACAAGAGGTTCTAAAAACATTTGTTAATGAACTAGAGGTGATTTTTAAAAATTTGATAACTGGCATTTCAAAAACTGCCTCAATATCTGACCACTATAAGAAATCATCAATAAAGTCTTCAGATTAAAATAATCTTGATGGTTTCTGGATAATATATGTAAATCCAAATTCTAAATGAAATAAATGAAATTGATAATTTAATTACATCTAAAAAACTGTAAAGGGTTATTCTTCAGCTTTCTAGAAAAAAAATTAACCTTGTTTACTCATATATCAGGAAGTCTTGTCCTTTGTTTCTTCATAATTTTCTTAATTTCTTCCTTCCTTTTCAGCCAAAGATAATTGGCTGTGTAAACTATGCTTTAAAATTAAGAATGATAAAGCATAAATTATGCTAATTTAAAAGATGTCTAGGCTCTACAAAATAGTCATCTTCTCAGCATAACAAAAAAAAGAATCTGATTAGTCCTTTACTAATACTAAGTCATACTAAGTGAGTCACTTCAAACTCTCAGGGTCCCTTTCCTCATTCATAAAATGAAAAACTTAGATTAAGTGATCTTGATTGTTCTTCCTAGCTCTAATGTTCTAAATTTTCTTTAGCCCTTTTAATTTCAATATAACAGGATTTTATTTGCTAGTTAATTCAAATAAGAATTCTATAGAAATTTCTTTTTTTAAAAGCCGTAAATGTAGTACAGTTATTACACAATTTGAGGAGGTGATAATTGCTCACACTTCTTACACCTGTAGTTTAAACTGAGTACCTGGTATTTTGACAGTGCCACTGGTAGAGGTATCATCAGTATATGGATGGCTACTTTCTACCACAACAGGCTGGGAAGAGAGTCGACCACTCTGAGAGTCTGTAGCAACATCTTCTAATTCTGTAACACAGAGCTCCAACAACATATCAGCTACCTGAGAAGAGTAAGAAAAACAAAACCAAAAAAAAATATATGCTATGAAATCTGGATTTTTTTAAAAAGTTAAGTAGGAGACTTCTTATCAATACCACCACAACACCCCACCCCACCTCCACATATACAAAAAAAAATTTTTTTTTAATTCTTCTGGGGGCGGATCTAGGTGGCACAGTGGATAGAGCACCGGACCTGGAGTCAGGAGGACCTGAATTCAAATCCAGCCTCAGATACTTGACATTTACCAGCTGTGTGACTCTGAGCAAGTCACTTAACCCCAATTGCCTCACCAAAAAATAAATAAAAAATAAAAATTCTTCTGAATCAACACCTTTTTTTATGTCAAGGCAATGATAGGATGGTCTAAATAAAACCGATGTGCTTATTTCTCCCAAAAAGGATAAATTATCTTGGAGTAAACTAAGGCAAGAAATAAGAAGTTACCATATTCTAGACAATGTAGTTCCATTGAGGCTGTTCTCCAAGGGGGGGGGGGGAGGAAGGGAGGGAGGAAGGGAGGGAGGGAGGAAGGGAGAGGCTTAACATTTGAATGGAAAGGGGATAAGGCAATTTTAATATGGGGAAAGGGGGGGGGGGAATTTATATCCTGTCTAAAGATAGTCCCATAAAGACTAGAGCACTAATGTCTTGAGGAGATTTAACAAGTATAGATGAAAAGAAGTAAATGAAAACACCTGGCTTCAGGGAACAGAAAGGGGAATTTGTATTCTTCAACTAGATGTATAAGACAATTCTATATGGAAAACCCTGGCAAATATAGATACTTACAATTACAGGTTAGTTGAGCATTACAATTTGACCTATTATTAATGGAGATTATCTAACAACTTTTTAAGACTAAAGCAAAGAATGAACTGGGCGTCTAGTAGTCAATTCAAGCGACTGATCCCTCAACAATGCTAGAATCCTCATATTTATTACTAAGATACTGTTAAATCATATAACTCATGATTCAAGAGGTTAATAACAAGAGTTCTAGTGAAATTCAATTAGATTAATACATTCTACTTCATAGACTTCAAAATAACTGAGACTATTCAAAAACTACGTCTTTTCCTGAGGTAGTATTTCATGAGTATTAAGTACCTGGGGGAGAAAACTCCCTTTACTAATACAGATCCAGCAGCTGTTCTGCAATTTGTATTTTGGGGTTGGGGTGGGGGTTTTTCCCTAGTTTGAAAAACATACTCTATTTTTTTAAAGTAATTAGAAAATTTTTAAACAAATAAATTGGTTTTTTCCTATTTCTTGTAGAGTTGTTGGTAGGAGGGGAAAAAGTTTCAGGTTTGGCTATGAAGAGTTTCTAAATGAACTTTGTACTTGTGAAACCTGTCATGACTAACACAATTCTGAGCACAACACTTTCAAAAGAATAAAATGCTTTGCCCAGACACAATCTGACAATCATTTTGCACTGCTTAAATGTGGGAAGTAAGATTTAGTAAACCAAGTTAAGGGGGGAAAATATTCTGCTGAGTATTCATTTTGTTAGTCATACTGAAGGTTACAGGTCCCTAATAAACTCACTATCCCACTCACCACAGTGGCTTTCCAAACCTTCTCCTCTTTCCTCAACTCTCCCACAGCTTCTCCTGCCCTTCCATTCGCTCAGCTGAGAACCTTGCCTCATATCTCACAGAAAACAATTGAGGTCGTTCACTGAAAGCTCCCTCCTCTCCTGTTCTCATCAGACATCACCGTTCTGCCCCTCTCCTCCTTCTACTCTGTCTGATACAATGAACTGGCTAAAGCAACTTCACCTACATGCACAAGTGATCCCATTCTGAGCCTTCTTCAGCGGTTTGCCCCCTCTATCATCTCCATTTGCTTATCTTAAATCTCTCCGTCTGCTAATTTCTTTCCCACTACCTACATTCTCATGTCTCTTTCATCCTCAAAAGACTCTCACTTGATCCTCACATCCCCACAAGCTGAGCAGTCATCCTATAATTATCCTCCTTTTGTAGTCAAATTCTTTGAGAAAAACATCTCCATTAGGTGCTGTTTCCTTTCCTCTCACATCTTCTTTAACTCTCTACAATCTGGCTTCCAACTTCACCATTTAACAAAAACTTTCTAGCTACTAAAATGCTGGTGGCCCTACATTTTGTTTTGCCATCAAAATAAGCATGCCATGGTTTTGTTGGAGTTTTTCCCCCCAACTCATCAGTATTTAAAGAAAAAAAAATATTCCAATAGGCATAAACCTATTTTAAATTTTACATGGTTAAAAGATGAAGAATGTTCACCATTCCTTAATTGGGCCAATTTTTTCAATTCACTGGATAAGTCTTTTACACTCTGAAATTTAGTAAAGTCCAAGAGAAAGCCAAAATGATTAGTAAAGAAAATAAGTTTATGCACTACTTTCCCTCCCTGTGAGTAATTTGAAAAGTTTTAGGAAAATGCTTTTATGTTTCTAGTTAAAGTATGTGATTCTGAGTAGTTAAACATCTGACTAGACAAATAGCCAACCAAACACTAACCACTTTCTTAATAGTGTTTCATTTTATTTTTTCTAATTACATGTAAAGATAGTTTTCAACGTTTATTTTTGTAAGATTTTTAAGTTCCAAACTTTTCTTCCTCTCTCCCTTTCCTCCCCACTCCCCAAGATAGCAAGCACTCTGCTATAGGTTAAATAGATACAATCATGTTAAATGTATTTCTTCATTGGTCATGTTGTGAAAGAATAATCAGAACAAAAGGGAAAAATCACAATAAAGAAGAAACAAAAAAAACAATAAAAGTGAAAATGGTATGCTTCATCCTCACACTCCACAGTTCTTTCTCTGGAGGTGGAGAGCATTTTCCATTATGAGTCTTTTGGAATTGTCCTGGATCATTGTATCACTGAGAAGAGCAAAGTCTATCACAGCTGAACATCATACAATGTTCCTGTTCCTGTGTACAATATTCTACTTAAGCAAATACTTTTTAAAGTGCTTCTGCCACACTGGAAGAAGAGAGATTATCTTCAAAGCATACCACTTTTCTTCTCAAAAGGATCTACAAGTATGTGTGTTATTGCAAGGTCCATTAAGTGACTGGGATTGTTTTTCTTTCAGTGAAGGCTTTATTTGTAAAAGGGGCATTTATGATTGACTTACAGATTTGGCTGACAGTTTGATGATGAGATTCATAACATTTGAGTTGTTCTTACACTTTGACATGTGTGATGGATTATGAATGTCACTATAACTTCTGAATTGGCTACAAGAGCTTCTAGATTCTGGCATTTCTGCCCAAGCATGGCCCCTCCTACACTAGCTACACTAGGCATTCCTCCTGGAAAATTCCCAGTCATACCTCTGGGAGAACCACCAAACAACTCCTGCATTTCACTGGGTCTCTTTCTTCCTTTGGGATATCTCAGGTTCCTTCTAAGACTTCTTTACTTTCTTTTTGATCTCTTGCTCCTTACTATTTCTTTTGTATTTTCACCAATGCTATTCAGGGCCCTTGCTTGAAGTATATTATGCCTCAGCATAATTCTGACTTCATCATAGTCCAGTTTACATACCATGAATTAACTCCTCCCAGTGGTCTAGATGAGTCAGGGTTTATTTTGCTCTTTCAACAATCTCTGACAGTGTTTGGTCTTTGAAGTTTTAGAAAGATAGTTGACCTCTTGGCATAATACAAAAGCCAAATAAAGATTCAGTTGGATGGTCTCCACAAGTAATTCAATGTCTCTCTGAAGTTCACCACTATTTAGAGCTCCAATGAATGCCACCTCCTTTCATCAGCCTGATTCATCATCTCATCTGTTATCTCTACAGGTTCATTTCCCTTTTCCTGAAAGATATCTGAATCTGGCTCCTTCACTCAGTTATTAATTATTATGTCACCTTCCTCACTTTCTGATTTCTCTGCCTTTGAGGAGTTCCTCTGGTTTCTGACTTTTAATTTTTTCCTCCTTGATTCTTTTTCCTGATTTAGTTTTATGTCCGTACTTTCCACCTAGTCTCTGAGGAAGTGAACCTGGCATGCAGGATGCCCGGGTTCTGTTGGCAGAGCCTCACAAAGGCCTGGATGTCTCCAAGATTATGACTGTCCAGGTTATTGATGCCTGGCAAAGCTGGTATGGTGAGGCCCAGGCACAGTGATACACTGTAAGGACCAACAGTAGCCCTTGGATGAGACAAAGCTGGAGAAGGAAAGCCAACATAATCCTAAAGAGCTGTTTGAGGAACTGAGGAGGCTAAGTTACTCACCCAGGGTTGCAGAGCTAGTATGTGCCTGAGGTAGGACCTGAACCCAGGTGACCCTGACAACCAGTGTCAATCTCTGCTTCTAGTCCCATAATTACCTGATAAGTTATTATATCACTGCATTAAAAAAGGAAAGAAGAGTGGTTTCCATGGAAATCATAATTCTGTGTCTCCCAAAAGCATGTGAAAGACAATTCTGCTAGTATTTCATAATAGGATAATGGATTACTTAGAAAAGAGCTGCACAGGACAAAAAACGATCATATCAACACTAAATGGATAAAATAAATAAATGAAAAGTAGGTTGTTAACAAGAAAGAGCACCCATTTTGCCCACTAGAAAATCTATGAGCAGTTGCTTCAAGTACTTATTCCCCATAAAGCAGAATTTTAGGTACTAGGATGCAAAGACCAATAATTCCATTAATTACTTAACTTCCAAAAGATATGGTCAGAACCTTCCACTGATTGCCAAGAAGCTTCTTTTCTGGGGCCTAGTCTAAATTTTCTGACTGATACTGATATATGCAATTACCAAGTGACACTCTTTTTGTTTCTGTGAAGAGAGGGAAGAATCTGGACCTGTGATTTCATCAGCTGGGTACCACACCTGTAGTGGGCATTCCATCTATCAATTCAAAATGGTACATTATCTATAATTTTCAGTCTTAGGTTTTATTGAGTTAAGTGACTTAAGTGAACTGATATTCCCATGAGTACTTATTTATATCAATAAGAATCTGGGAAGAAAATCAAGCAGTACAGTATAATTAAAAAATAAAATGGAAAAAAGAAGAGAGAGAGAGATGCTTTAACTCACCTGTGGATAAGCAGTGCCCATACCAGAAAGCACAGCTGAAAGAACATCTTTTCCCTTCTCACCAGCCCGATTAGAAACAGACAGCTTGAGTAAGTCAACCATGACACGGGTATCATCTGGCACTAAGAGACTAGTAAACTCATCTAAATATTGTGGTTCGGGACCAGATACTTTATTTTGGCTTTCAACATCCTGAGAAATTAAAGAATAAAAATCATGGACATAACATAAACTATATAGTTTTACTTGTTAATAATGAATGCATTAATTTTTTTAAAATGCTGTGTTATTTAAAATCTTGTGAGACTAGGCTGGGATTTTCTAAAATATTGCTTGCTACTTATAAATTAAGGGCTATTGTACCAGTTTTGGAAGTAAGCATTTTTTATTAAGATCACACATTAATAAAGTATTGACCTTGTGTCTGCCTAATTTCCCCATTAATTATATACCCAGAATGGAGAGAGTAAGTGTCCCAGGAAGGGGGCTGGGGAGAGAGAGCCCAGGATAAGAGAGTAAGAGAACAACCCTGGTGTCCCCAGGAATTTTTATCTTCTTTTGGTAGACGGATCACCACACATTGATCTAAGCGAATTGGTTAGCATCATTCAGCTCCATTGATTGACATGACCTGGGGGCTGGGCTAGAGATCCAATCCCAACCATGTAGATTCACTTCCCTCCCCTAGCTAATGAGAAAGGTCAATCCGCATTCCTTTTTGTTCAGCTGAAGGCTCATCCCAGGTTGGCTTCCAGGGAAGGGAAGAGAGCAGCCAACAGTAACATGTCTGGGTTTCCCCAAAAAATCCATGGCTAATGACTACTTTCTCACAGATTGTTATGTGAATTTTACTCTATGCAGTAAAGTCTGTAGTTTAATAAAATACCCAAAAGTCAAATAATAAGTATGCTTCATTTATAGAAAGCAGGCTCCTAAAGAGCCAAACAATCATAAACTTATACTTTCTAAATAGCCTTGATTTATTCTTTTCAAAGTCCTACCAAATACAGAGACTTTACCAGGTACATCTTCAAAACATCAAGAAAAGTGGGGCAGCTAGGTGGCACAGTGGAGAAAGCACTGGCCCTGGATTCAGGAGTACCTGAGTTCAAATCCAGCCTCAGACACTTGATACTTACTAGCTGTGTGACCCTGGGCAAGTCACTTAACCCTCACTGTCCCACCAAAAAAAACAACCGTCAAGAAAAGTGAATCACATTAGTAATGAGACCAAGCTAATAGTGAAATTGTAAATTGCAGTGGAATCCTTAAAATTAACAAGCCCTTTCTTTCTACTTCTTAGAAATTCTTGCTGCAGGGGCGGCTAGGTGGCGCAGTGGATAAAGCACCGGCCCTGGATTCAGGAGTACCTGAGTTCAAATCCAGCCTCAGACACTTGACACTTACTAGCTGTGTGACCCTGGGAAAGTCACTTAACCCCCATTGGCCCACAAAAAAAAAAAAAGAAGAAATCCTTGCTGCAACTGAATGAGACTCATCTACAGAAGGGATTATATAAGTATGGCTTGTTTTTGTTGTTCAATTGTTAACAGTCATGTCCAACTCTTCATGACCCCTTTATATGGTTTTCTTGGCAAAGATCCTGGAGTGGTTTGCATTTCCTTCTCTAGCTCATTTTACAGATGAGGAAACTGAGGCAAATAGGGTTAAGTGACTTTCCCAGGGTCACAAAGCTAGTAAGTATCTGAAACCAGATTTGAACTCAGGAAAATGAGGATTCCTGACTTCAGGCATGGGTCTCTATCCATTGTACCACTAGCTACCCATATTGGGCAGCTTAGAGTATTTTCAGGAATAAAAATACTTTTCTAATTCTATCTTGATTTCTTAAATGCAGTAAAAAACAATGGCAACTCTTAGACATATAACCTGAAAAGGAAGCAGCAGAAGCTAATGAAAATAGTGAAACAAAACAAAATGTGTGGAACAAACAAAATATCACACATTATTCAAGTATCACTGATTTTTCCTTGTAGAATATTCCCCAAGCACTAAAGGGGGGGGGGGGGGGAAACAGGACAACAACTAATGAACAACTACAAGCATAAGTATACTTTTTTAAAACTCTGATTTCCAATATGAAAAATGTACTGGGGCAGCTAGGCGGCACAGTGGATAGAGCACCAGCCCTGGAGTCAGGAGGAGCTGAGTTCAAATCCGGCCTCAGTCACTTGACACTTACTAGCTGTGTGACCCTGGGCAAGTCATTTAATCCCAATTGCCTCACCAAAAAAAAAAAAAAATGTACTGCAAGATTCTTTCACTGTAGTATTTTTAAGTCTGGTACTGTAAGCAAATGTTAAATCCAGAATTTAAATATATATTCACAAAAATTACATTAGTAGCTTTTCCAGTATTTAGTGTAAAAACCTTAATTGATAACAGATATCTACTGTCATTTTACCATTCAGCTCTGGGAGTTAATTTATCTACAACAAAAGAGTTCTGTCTCAAAGAATTTGCATCATATAGAGCCAAAACTCAAGGTTTCCCCCATATAATATGCTTTAAGCATGTCTATTGATTCGGCCTACTTAGCAACAATAATCCAAATACTCTCAGTGTTATTTTATATATCCTTGTCTAGATTCTTCCAATGATTCCTTCCAAAAGACGACTTCTAAGCAACTATACTACTTGCTCTTAAACTTGAGCCTGGCGTCTCAATATTAATACTATTTTTAAATCTCCAAGTCAACAAATTGTTCTAAACCAAATTTCACTGGAAGCTAAGGAAAAACAACTAATTTTTAATGCTTTATTTAAGAGGAAAAAAGAAATTATATCTGACTGTTCTTTATTACATGTGGGGCCAAGAAGCAATCAAATGTAATTTAGCAAAAATAGTGAATTTTAGAATCATGTATAAATATAAAAGTTAAAATGTTTAATTCAGTAAGTGCAATTTTAAATTTTAAATTATTTTAAAATACTTTTAAAATTAGAAATTCTTTACAATCAACTCTTTCTTTTGCCCTTAAAACCAAAAGGATACAAAATTAAAAGAAAATACAATTATACAAAGACAAGATTAGGGTGGGGTTGTTAAAAAAAATTAGCAGTAGCATGACTTTTAACAAGAATAACAACAATTATCTAAATGAATGGGCTAAAGAATGTATGAACTTAATAATCAACAATTTTATTCCCTTGTAGAGAAGAGGAAATACTATCCCTCTCTTCAACACAGGAGAGTAATAAGTATAATTTATTTTGTGATGTGAAAAATAATTCTTGAGTTAATCTTTTGGCCCAGGAGATTTCTGAGGTTGATGAAAAACTAAAAATTTAATTTATAATGGATGATTGTCTTTACACTGAAAAAATTTATTTAGGTATATTTTATGTGAGAATACAACTACTGGCATAATAAATCAAGGTTTTCAATTAAATTAATAATAATAATAATGATCATTACTTCTTTGGTTTTAGTCATGGTCTCCGCAATGATACTGGCAGCTCCAGGATCATCAGTCACTGGAATAAAGGGTCTAGAGGAGGTAGAAGAAGCTGAGGGAGTCACTGCTGATGGAGTCACAGCATCTTCTGAAGAAACTATCTAGTTAAAAAAAAAAATTAAAGCAGAAAAAGAATATGAAAGATAAGCCAACAAAATCCAGGAGCAACTATACGTTTTTGAAATACTAAAACTATAGCCTAAAATGTATCTCTAAAATTCCACACTCTGGCTCCCCTGTTCATTTTTTTCCTAAACAGGATCCATCAATCCTAAAGGCCTTGACGTAAGAAACAAGTCAATTTCCATCACAATATTGTTTAGTTTTTTAACTATACCCAATGCAGCTAGGTGGTGCAGCAGACAGAGCATTGGGACTGGAGTCAGGAAGACTCAAGTTCAAATACAGCCTCACATAATTAGTTATCAGCTATGTGACCCTGGACAAGTCTCATTTATTTTCTGTCTGCCTCAGATTCTTCATCTGTTTGATGGGGATAATAAGAACAACTATCTCATGAAGTTGTTGTAAGGATCAAATGTAGCAATAATTGTAAAGCACTTGGCACAGTTCCAGGCACAAAATAAGCACTAAATAAATGTTTATTATTATCATTATTGTTATTGTTATTTCTACACAGAGACAAAAGGTTATTTAAAATAGTAAAAATAGAGAAACTACATTTACAATCAGTCAGTGAATATTAAAGCTAATAAATATCATTAAACTATCTATATCTTTCCATTCCCGGGCAAGTGTTTTCTTCTATGACAACAAATAAATTGCTAATTGGATAGCATGATACCATCAATTAATTTCTACAGTTGATTGATTACCTCCCCTCTCCTGTCTTGCCATGGATTTGGACTCAGTCTCTCTTCTACATCCAAAGCCATCACACACTCTTCACTATTCATGGGACTTCCCACTGAAGACACATCTGAGGGAGGTGCAGGTGATGAAGAAGATGGGCATTCCACTGGAGCAATCATACTAGCAGGCATTAAGGCTCCAACCACTGCATCCCTGAAACAACATTCAGTTTAACATTTACTGCACTTTGCCATTTTTCTGGCTCTAAAAAAATAAAAGAACCACAAGTATAACATGATCTTCGTGTGTTTCAATCAGACAAGAAATCTTAACAGTCTTCAGAAAAATAAAGTGCTTTACAAAAGCAATATTTTATTACTTGACTAAAAAGAAATATATTTATGCCCCATCACCTTTTCCCAAAATCAGGCCAGAAGACATTCAGCAAAGGTTCTCAGGGAGAGCAGCAATGCTATGGATGATGTTAACAACTAAAGCCAGCCTAAGATTGAAAAACACCAAAAATTTTCAACCTGTATACTGCTTATAGGTGGGTGTCTTACACTAAGGCTATGAGCTTTAATTCTGGTGTAATTAATGCCAAAAGATCAAAACAAATATCAAATAAAAAATATTCAGTGTTGGGGGCAGCTAGGTGGTACAGTGGATAACACACTGGCCCTGGATTCAGGAGTACCTGAGTTCAAATCCAGCCTCAGACACTTGACACTTACTAGCTGTGTGACCCTGGGCAAGTCACTTAACCCCCAATGTCCCGCAAAAAATAAAATAAAATAAAATATTCAGTGTTTAGGAAAGATATGCTAGGTGTTCTGCAAAATCACCATCAACATCTCCCTCTCTCCTATATATCAACATAATAAACTACAAGAAAGTGTTCTTGGTTCATGATGAAAGGCTTCATTTGTGTAGAAAGGGGACAACCATTAGCCACCAAATACACTAATACTGTACTAATCCCTACAAATCAAAAGGAACCTTTATAAATAACATTTAATAGTCCTAACATACTTAGGGTTTTTAAATCAACTTGAACAATGAAGAAATGGCATACATGCCAAGTCTTAATGCTTATAAATTTGCTTTTTAAATAAGCTGACAAACCTACCTTGCATACATAATTTGCAATGCTGTAAGTATATGAGATAATGCTTGCTGTTTTGCAAGGTTTCCATCCAAAGACAAGAGAATCTTAGCAAGGGAAGGGCGATTAGGCTTGGAACTGTTTGCACCACTGATTTTGTTACTGGAAGCAGAAGAATCAGCATCGGAAGGAACACCTTAGAAATTGAAAAGTAAATTTTGTGCTTAACTTTAAAAAAATAATACTATTTGTTTCTAAACAGTTTTAACTTTTTAATGATAGTTTCTAAATATTCTATTTTGCTGCATATATTCAGTAATATTAAAGTGGCTACCTGGACTCAATAAACATTTTCTTTGTTCATTTACACACATAAACTGGACTCCGAAAAAAAATTTTCCCCTCAATACATTAAAATTTCAACACTTTTGACAAAATTTTGAAATATCATAAATTATGAGTACTGAAAATGCTACCTAAAATACTTAATTAATATTCTTAACAGAAGGGACACCTTTAGAAAAATCTACAAATTTACTTTCCCAAGAAAATGAAAACAATATAACACCCTACATACAGAAGCAAACAGTTTTGCAGAGTTAGGTATTTGTTAATTATTTGGTAAACTGTTTAACCAAATTGAATTGTGTGTGTGTGTGTGTGTGTGTGTGTGTGTGTGTGTGTGTGTAATGCAGAGTATGGCATTTCTTTATTAGTTATTCAATTAAGGAGACAATCAGGAAAAGAGCCAAGAAGGAAGGTCTTCCTTTCTTTAAACATGATAGCATAAACTGCTATAACCTTTCTAATCATTAAGAGGAAAGCATACTCCATTATTTTATCTTATACAAATTCCCATTTTGACTTATATAAACCTTTTTCCAAAGGCCAAGAAATTTTCTTTTACTCTGATCTATACTTCAGTTCGTAAAATAATGCTCCCTGAAATGTTAGTAGCTCCTAATACACACTTGTTAGGTCTTCATATCTATATTCAAACCACCTACGTTACCTAAATAAGAAGCGCCTAAAGGGTCCCTGGCAGTTTGGAAGAGGACAGGTTCATGGACAGATGGGGTTGCTACATCCACTGTTGTCCAAGCCACACTGTGCGATGAGCCACAGGCTACCCGGGTGATTTTTTGGCCTTCTAAGCCTTGTACAAGAGTCGGCTTTCTATTGACAGTAGTGGTCCCATTGCCTTGCTGTCCATGATCATTGTCACCCCAAGCATATACCTGTAAAAGAAAAACCAATTCTAAAACTAAGAATTATTTTACATAGATCTATTAATATTAAAAAATACTTATTCTAGCACCTCAAGAAATTAAATAAAAAATCTATTAAATATTGTTTCATTCACTAATAAAAAGCTAGGGTGTTTTGTTTGTTTTTTTGAAGGAGGATTAGAATTTTGAACAATTTTTTTAAATGGGTATGTTCATCACTAAATTCTAAATAATCGTTCAGTTTAAATATTACTACTTCAGGAAGATTAGTCAATGCTATGCTGCATTTTGACAAGATGGATTATCACAGAGGAATGTCATGATGCTATAATTGAAATAAATTGCAAAACTGTAGTAAAGGTCTTATAAGCCTAAGTGTTGATGAAATTCCAACTATTAACTTAAAACCTGAGAATCTTAGTTTTTACTTCTCATTTGCCTTTTTAAAAAAGAAAAAATAAATGAAGTTGATATAACATGGTAGGACATCCTAAGAGTTAACCATGCTAAGCAAAAGCAATCTTTTTATAAATATTAATAAGGATCTATGTATAAATGTTATTTTCTTCTTATTTGTTTAATTATCTGACTTCCACATATTCCTAACAACATAGCCTTTTTTACATTTCACAAATCTATAGCTTGAACTACCTTAGTAATCCTAAAAATAACTACTAATATACATTTATTAGTATAAATTAATTAGTACAAATCCTACTCTGTTTTTAATGCCTCTTTAAAGATAAGGCTATGGATAATCACTTTATCAACAGTGTTCTCAAACAGAAAAGTAGGTCATTAATCCTACATAAAAATCCCAACCAGTCACATGCAGACATAGGGGCACACCATCTTTGACACCTTTGATTTTGAGCAAATGTCAAACTCAAATAAAAAGGGATCCCTATGGTCTCATATTGAATTAAAAGGGAAAAAAAACCCTGCAAATTAACATATATTGTGCTGCATTTTTATTTATTTGATTAAACATCTCCCAATTACATTTAAATCTGGTTGGCCTTAAGTTGGGAGTTTTGCTGGCCATGAATTTGCCACCTGATTTACAGTATATATAGTCAATGGAAATACCTAATACCAGTATAATTTCTACTGCTTTGGTATTTCATTTATGTAAAAACAAGCTGTCCACACTTACTTGACCTGTATCAGTGACAGCTAAGCAGTGAAGGGCCCCTACTGCCACATGAACTATCTTCTTTCCTCGTAGTCCTTCCACTACTTGTGGTTTTCTCACGTGAACATCGGTGCCATGACCAAGCCTAAAGTAATCCCCTTTACCCCTAAAAAGGAACAATAATACTTTGTCAAAGCTTCAAATAAGCCATCATTTCCTTACCACAGGTATTCCCTCCCTTGACATGCCTACCAACAACATCTCAGTCTACGATATCCATGAATTTCAAAGCCCAAAAAGTTTCATCACATTGTTGTGATGATCTTCTCTATATTTTCTACATAAAATATTCAACTAAAATGGTCTTTGCATGCCATGTATAAAGACCATCACCATCACCATTACCTGGCTCAAACTCAAAGCCTATTTCATCTTGGTAGGCTCTATCAGACCTTATACTCTTCTCACACAGGCTTTCAGAATTCAAGGTTGCCTTCAAACAATGAGAAGGCACTGGAAAGGCACTTTAGTGAAAGAATAACAAATACAAAGTATGCCATCACCTACCTAATAATCATAAGTAAACTTTATTCACAAAATCATAGTATGTAACAGTAGCTAATCTTTTAAATACCCATAGGATAATTAAAAGCACGATAACTTAATGATATCATCACATTACATTTATTCTGCCATGTAGATGTTTAATATTAATATATTCCTAATATTGGTATAAACTCATTTTACAGATGATGAAACTGAGGCTGAGAGAGGTTAAATGACATTCCTAAAGTTACACTGCCAGGAAGTCCCAAACTATCTTTATGCCATTTAGTAGCTTTAGTGATTATATCTAATTTAAGTGTACTTAAGGTATTTTTTAAAAGATTGCTATAAATTTAGAGCACTATCAAATAGATTCAATTTACTCTATCAGGTGGATATTTAAGATGTGTTTATTCGAATAATCACATATAAATTATTTACATGTATTTTTAAATAAAGTGGGTCAAATAATAATAAAAATCTTTTCCTCAAATGCCTCTCAGGTTTTTTAGAGTTTAGCCTCTAATTCTCCATTTTTAGTGTGAATTTTAAAAAGAAATATTTCTGATGCCTACTGAAGGCACTATTGCTTGTTCCACCTACTTGGGGGAAAAACTGGCATATTTTTTCCCCCAGAAATTTAGAAACAAATATGAAAATTACTTTTAGCTCATTTGTTGAAAGGTTTCTTCTATAAAAGCTAGATAACTTTCATTTTACCTACAAAGTAAAAAACCAGCAAAAGCTTGTAGCAGTCTTCATATTGCCTCAGAATCATAATCTCTTCACTAGAGAACATTTCTTTCAAAAGATCTTAACATGTTTTAACTGAAGCACGTTAATTAAGCATGGAGAAGAGAGATTTAACCAAAAAAAAAAGCAGTGAGTTTATTTTCATATACAATGCAAAAACAAAAATCTGTTTCCAACATTACTCCAATTAATATATAACAATGATACTGAACAAAATATTCTACATACCAAGTCCATACTACTCCTGACTTTGTAAGTGCCAAGGAAAACTGAGCCCCACACTCAATCTGGCAAACTCCTTGTCCATTAAGTCTCTCAATGTTCTGAGGAATGTTACATCCTTCACTTCCTCCCCGGCCCAGTTTCCCAAAGTCACCATCTCCCCAGGAAAAGACCAAGCCTATATTGGAGAAAAAAAAAAACATGCAAAAAACCAAACATATACCTCAAAGAAGCACCATGATGTGGTGGAGAGAAAGGCTGACTTAGTGCCAGTAAGTTCTGCCTCTGACACATACTGGGATGTTGTAGTAGGAAGTCACTTAATGCCTCGGTGTTCTGAGCAATTCTAAGGCTCTAAGTTACAGAGAGATGCTGACCTGCACTATTTAAAGGAGTTTTCTCACTTTGGAGTTCCCTATATCAGTGAAATCAGAGGTCCAGTCAATATTACATTTTCCACACATTTAAGTTTTGGATAAAGTATATTCTCACCTTCATCTGTCAAAGCCAGTGTCTGGGCATCTCTACTTCCACAAGCAACTTGAATAACTCGATGACCAAGAAGAACTTTCACCTATTGGGGGATTGGGAGGAAGAGGACAAAAATAAGTCAGGTTAAACACACACACATACCCCCCTCTCTCTCTCTGTGTCTCTGCCTCTGTCTCTCTCTCTTCCTCTCCCTATCTGCCTCTCTCTCTCTCTCTCTCTCTCTCTCTCTCTCTCTCTCTCTCTCTCTCTCTCTCTCTCTCTCTCTTCCCCCCAAAGTTACTGCCCATAATAAATCATTTAAATCATTACAAATTTAAATTTTTTAAAACTCAGAATATAAACTAACTCTTGCCAAATGTTTCTTCCCTTAAAGTTCTCTACTTTTTCTGTAAAAGTAAGTAATAGGGGCAGCTAGGTGGCGCAGTGGATAGAGCACCGGCCCTGGAGTCAGGAGTACCTGAGTTCGAATCCGGCCTTAGACACTTAACACTTACTAGCTGTGTGACCCTGGGCAAGTCACTTAACCCCAATTGCCTCACTAAAAAAAAAAAAAGTAAGTAATAAATCTCATATAGTCACCATTTTGGGTTTCAGCTGTGTAGTATTATCCCCATGTCCCAAACGGCCATATTCTCCAAGGCCCCATGTATACAATTCACCACTTGATGTGATGGCAGCACTGTGAGAACTGCCACAAGCTATATCACGAATACGTTTGGTTTTCAATGCTTCTATCAGTCTTGGCTTATCACAGTTCCTAAAACAAAATTTTAAAGAGGACAGTTTCTATAATCAATCTCTAATTCCTAAAAAAAAAAAGCAACACAAAAATCAATGGCATTGATTTAGTTATAAAGAGCCAGAAACACAAGAGAGTGTGTGTGTGTGTATGTGTATGTGTATGTGTATGTTGATTGATTGCAAACTTATCCCAAAAATCTGTTAGAATTGTAAATAGCATTTTAAAGGAATTATAAAAAACTTTTAAAATTAAAGCTATTTCATACCAATAAGCCCTATTTTAAAATGTCTAATAAATGAAAAAATCAGAAACTAACAATATAGAAATTTCTCGTCACTAGAAAGAAAGGCTAGATACACTATGCTTACATTCTGCTGAAGTGTCCAAGTTTTCCATCATCACCTTCACCCCATGAAAATACCTTTCCATCAACAGTTAAAGCCATAGCATGCCGGCCACCTACAAGATTCAAAGAGTATGTTTTTAAGAGGCATAACATTCAATTCCTATCTAAAAACATCTAGTCTGCTGTTTTAATTAAATATGGTACTTACAAATAAATTTTGTTAACCTATCAATTTGACATTGGAAACAAGGCTAATTAATTATGTTATTTTAAATAAGTAATTATTTTCCAGTAAAGAACACAAAACATACACCATGTATTTAAATGTCTCATTAAATATATAAGCTTTTTAGATTTTTTTTAAGAAAGTATCAATCAACATGCTAAAGGAAAACACTTTCATAGAAGTGCATAGAAAAATGCAAATAATTTATAAACATTAGTGCTAACTGCTTACTGGTACTAAACAGGTGATAACAGTATTTTAAATTTCTACGTATTGTAAAATTAATATTAGTCAAACATTTATGAACAGGTTAATTAAACATTAGTCCAAGTTTGTATTTAAAGAAGTAAAAACTGGGGCCAAATCTAAGAAAGTGTGGAAGATGAAAAAATATCATCCATAAGTTCACGGCTCTAAATGAGACTATACCTGAGTGAACAGCAACTTTCTTTACCACATAATTACTGAGTGCTGTAATCTGCCGGGGAATAGGCACAGTTCCACTAGAAATGCCTAAACCCAGTCGTCCATTAGTAGCTTCTCCACAAGCATACACTTTACCCTCCACAGTCACTAAAAACAAATGAGCAATAGGAAATTACATGAAGATAAAGTACAATAACCAAATAAATATGTCAGCAAAGAAAGGAAAGAAAAATAAGTATACAATAAAAATTAGGATCACTATACCTGCAAACAAACTTTTAGATCCACCTGCCACTTGAACTACATTCAAGGCAGAAAGGGTTTCAGAGAATGAAGGAACTTTTATCTATACGTACAGGAGACAAAAAAAGGAAAGATGTGCTACTATTTTTAATTATGTAGTCAAACCATACATAGATAACTCTAGAAAAGTATATTTCCTTCCAATTATTTGACAGTGATTTTCCCTTAGATTTTTTTGAATCTGAATAAAATGCTTGAAAATCCTATTTTGGTTTTTTAAACTATTAACTCATTCATGCAAAATATTTTCCTTAAAACAATAAAGCATTCTGAAATTAGTTCAGTATCTACGTCTGTAGAAATAATGTTATTCCACTCAATTAGAAAGTATTAATTATAGCAGCACTTAGTAGATTTTACATGGAATCTGTATTAAGTGTATACACTATTTACACTGTGGTGACAACTAACATATAGCATCCTTCTCATAGTGTTAATTTATCTCTGGGCCAGGAGGAACCAATGATTAGGCATCCTATTTTTCCTCACGAATATAACATATTTCACAATTTTTTCAAATCCCCAGAATACCTCTGAGATTTAAGTTGATGACAAAGTTAACCTCTGCTTAAAGAGCAGAGAAACTGAAGCATACAGCCATAATTTACTCAGTTATACAAGCCAGTAAGGAAACTAGGAATATGGAATCAAGCTATCTGCCGGAATATGGAATCGAGCTATCTGTCTACAGATAGCTCTGCCATTAACAGAGAATTAAAATGACCAGTAATTGAAATCAAACATTTTAATTTATAAGCCAATATTATATAGTTATAATCCAAGATTAATATCAAGATTTTTTTCTATATGTTAATGAAGGAGCTTCACAACTTTATTCCCTTGCCTTTAAATGGTGGGAACATCAACTATACCTTCTCATCACCATGGCTAAGGTTTGGCACTTCTAAGAACACAAAGATAATATCTATGTTTAGACCATGCTTCTAAAAATTAATTCAACATCTGCCAATAAGTGCTAATAAATTAGGAAAATCTTTCTGTGTAGAAAAGGAACGCTACAGTAATAGACAGGTCACTTTTAACAACAGATCAAATTTCCCCATGAGCAAAGAAATTTTCCTTGAGTCAAGGCATAGCCACAGATTTTGAGAGTTCCAAATGATGGCTTCACAGAAAACAGCCTTTGTTAATTTTATCTTTTTAAGGCACACTAGTAAATACCTTAGAACCTTTTAATCCTCCCAATTGATCCTTGTCATTCAGGCCCCAGACAAATACTTTGGTTCTTATTGTAGCTGCTGATTCCAATCCAGAAGACTTCTTCCTAATAAGACTAAAGGAGAGAGAAGGGGGAGAGGGGGAGGGAAACATGGTAAATAATACTTAATAACAAAATTGTTTTCCTGTTCATTTAATAATAAAAACTAGTACCATTCCTTTATTACATAAATATGGCAAAATTTTGGCTCTATCATCCAGTCCAACTCCCAACCCTATCCCCCTTCTGCCCCCAGGATAAATCCTATATGATTTGGTTTTTTCCCACTAGCTAAGGGTTAACCTTCTAAGAGTTTGCATTTTCATTCTGATTGTATTTGATACATATTTTTCTAAAATGTACTATATATAGGGGCAACTAGGTGTCGCAGTGGATAAAGTACCAGCCCTGGATTCAGGAGGACCTGAGTTCAAATCCAGCCTCAGACGCTTGACACTTATTAGTTGTGTGACCATGGACAAGTCACTTAACCCTTACTGCCAAGCCAAAAAAAATTTTTTTAATTTAAAAATTTTTTAAATTAAAAATAAAATGCACTATATATCCTTTCAGAACACTTAAATGTCCTGAACAAAATTAATCTTTTCTTCACTCAACCAAATTACTGAGCACCTATTAGATGCAAGAACTGTGGAGGATGAAAGGAAAAGTAATCATGAAGCTTAAAGTCTACTACAAACAATATGACATCACACAAATAACGGTGATGATGATTCAGGGTCATCATTCAACAACAATTATTGGTACAAGATAAAATGGATAATATATGAGGCATGTTCAAATGGGGAATGATCATCTATGACACTAGAACTTGTTTTCTTGAAAAAAAAACCTATCATTTTTCTGTCTGGTCATATTTCATAAGGAAGGAGGCACATGCGATGAAGCTCTATGAACTATTATGTAAAAAGTATCAAAGAAGAGATGTCTTCTGCCTTGAGGTACAAGTGAGGTAGGTAGTTATCTACTCCTCCCTTATCCCTGACCACAACATAAATTGAAATTCAATTCAATAAACATGTACAGACTAGGCAATGAGGGCACCTGTTGTCAAGGTGTTTATGTTATATTAAGGACTGTGTATCATATTTACAACATACAAATAAGTACACAAAAGGAAATTTGGGGAAAGAGTATAATGACAATGGGGAGTGGAGGAAGGTGTATCAGGAAATGCTTCACAATGTAAATGGCACATAAGTTGCACCTCAAAGAGATTCTAAAATGGAAAGGATGGTGATTCTAGAATAAAATTCAGATTCCATGATTCAGAGATAAGATGTGAACCCAGGTCCTCTAACTGCAAATCAATGCTCTTTCTACTACACCACCCTCTTCCTTCAAACCTCAATTACTGGGCAGCTAGGTGGCGCAGTGGATAGAGCACCAGCTCTGAAGTCAGGAGTACCAGAGTTCAAATCCGGCCTCAGACACTTAACACTTACTAGCTGTGTGACCCTGGGAAAGTCACTTAATCCCAATTGCCTCACTTTAAAAACAAACAAACAAACAAACAAACAAACCTCAATTACCATGTTATCTCCTATAGGAAATTTTCCATTTCTTTCTCCCTCACATACACCCCACCCCACCCCAAGAGACACACACACACACACACACACACACACACACACACACACACACACACACACACTTCCTCCATCTATACTTGTTATCACTAAAACTAGGCTATTTCCGGATGACAATATATACTTGTCAATTGTACCTTCAATTGCACGCCTGATATACTGTTCTTACAGGGGATGTGGAATATTCTTTTTTCCCCAACTGCCATTTTCAGAGTCAATCTTTTCTGCACATGTTCAGCAATGCTGCTACTTTGAAGTTTACAGTATCAACATGTTCCATCCTATTCAAGTAATAGTGGGTACTATCTACTGGCCTCCATGTCATTCTCCACTACCTCCCATTTATCAAGGCACTCACTGACTGCCTTTCCTCCTCAATTGCTATCCTTATACTAGTGGTGAACAACGTCATATGAATGTTCTCTCAAACTCCTCCCCTCCTAGTTCTTCACAATCTCCTTAAATTTTCAACCACACACAAAGATGGTCACACCTTTGATCTCACCATTACTCACAAGTGTTAAATTTCCTAAAATTAAAGAGGAAAATCACACTAGTATTATTTAATCTAACTTCTTTTCAATTTCCATATTATATATAGTTCCAAGATAAAGTACAGCCAACCAGTTCATGAACTCTTAAAGGAAATGGCAATATTATATAGTTGTCTGTAACATCACTTTCACCATTAAGAGTGTTTATTCATTCATTCAACTAAATAACTAAAGATGTTCCTCAAAGCATATTTAAGCATAAGAAAATCTGCTATAAAAGGCAGCTTCACTATAAGAGGTGAAAAACATGACTTAAATAAAACACTGCTTAATAAAACTGGCATATATGTCTGAATGACACACATGTATTAAATATTTATGAATTATTATTCCAAATGATAGACAGACTCTGATAAAATATCTAATAACTTCTGAAATCTGCGTTAGAATTCCAATGCCAAGTTTATTCAAATATATTACCTCCCAGTGTTAGCTTTATCATCTTCTTCTTCTTCATTATCTGAGGCTAAGAAAGGAACAGCAGCCAAATCTTCATCTTCTGCTCGAATTCGTCCCAGTATAATAAGACCATGAATTTTACAATCTATTCCTGAGCTTCTGCATTGTTTTATGGCAACCTCAATATACCTGTGATACTAAATATTTTTTTTAATTAGCCACAGTGTTTTTACATAGATTTACATGATATATTCCAAATAAATGAGTGGAGAGAGAAAAGAAAATCTAATTTAAGGCATGTTTTTAAAGCTGAAATAATATTTTTTAGGTATAAGGCATGTTAAATGAAAATGACCTTCCTTTAGTAAAAGTCTATCTTCTAAAGCAGGATTCAAT
This sequence comes from Dromiciops gliroides, assembly GCF_019393635.1. Classification (NCBI taxonomy): domain Eukaryota; kingdom Metazoa; phylum Chordata; class Mammalia; order Microbiotheria; family Microbiotheriidae; genus Dromiciops; species Dromiciops gliroides. The sequence goes on along the minus strand of NC_057863.1, from coordinate 245,148,463 downwards.
TTATTCATTATTCATTCAATCAATACTTACTGCCAAGGAGGAAAGCCAGTGCAAACACATGGAGACAGAAGATGATGTATGTAAGGAACAGAAAGAAGGCTAGTTTGGCTAGATTGTAGAGTGTGGGATTCATAAAGATCTTGGTTGAGGCCAGGGATTTATAAGCTAAAGGGAGTTTCTCTTTCATCCTAGCAACAATAAGAAACAACTCAAACTTGGGCAGATCTGTACATTAGGAAAATTACTTTGGCATGAGGATGCAGGATAGACTAGAGTTGTGAGAGAACTGAATTAAGGAGTCTAATTAGAAGGCTACGCCAATAATGTAATAAGGAAAAGTTAATGAGGGTCCAAATTAAGGTGGCAGCTATATGAGTAGAGAGAAGGAATCAGATGCAAGAGATGCTGTAAATGTAAAATCGGCAAAATTAGGCAACTTGTTGGCTATTCAGGGTGAGGGAGAGTGAAGGGCATAGGATAACACTGAGGTTATGCCCCTGGAAGAAGAGATGATGGTGGTGCCTTTGACAGAAGGGGCAAGGTTTGAAGATAAAGATCATGAGTTCAGTTTTGGACAAGATTAATTAGAGGTATCTAGTACATGCACTTAGAAATGTTTGGTAACTGGAAAATTCAACAGAGAGACCAGGGCTTGATATATAAATCTTTGAGGCATCAGCACAGAGAAGATACATAAGGCTGTGGGGGCTGATGAGTTTACTAAGAGAGTATAAAAGAAGAAGAGAAAATGGCATAAGGCTGAACCTTAGAAAACATCCACATATAGGGGTTATGAGAGATGACAAGATAGCAAAGGAAACAGAGAAGAACATTAAACCTGATATAAGGAGAACAAAGCAAAAGTGTCGTTATAAAAGGCCAAAGTGGAGAGAATACGCAGGAGGACAAGGTGGTCAGTGATACCAAATGCAGCAGACAGATCCAAAAGGATGAGGACGGAGATTTTGCAAATCACTGATAACTTTGGAGAAGGCAACTTCAGTTGAAAGATGAGGTCAAAAGCCTCAAATACATCAAGGTAAAAGGTAGAACAGTGATAAGAGGGGAAGTGGAGATAGGACAATGGAGTGGAGATTAGCTAAAAAAGGGATAAATGATATAGAACAACAGTTTGAGGGGATTGTAGGGTCTAGTAAAGGATAAAGGAGCCTCAGGCATGTTTCAAGACAATAGAGAAGGAAGCAGTAGGAAGGGAAAGGATGGAAATGGAGGGAAGGGATGATAGAGGGTTCAATGTATTGGAGAAGAAAAGAGGGGACAAGATTAGTAAAACATGTAGAAGAGTTGGCTGAGACCACCTCACTGTCAAAGACAAAGAGGGGTAAAAGGATGAAGGATAACAAGAAAATGATGTCAAGGGGTTTTAAGCTTAAGAGAATGGGAGAAAAGGGCATTTGTGTCAAATGGCCTCAGTTTTCTTATGAGAGCCATTCTGGGAGCAGCCAGGTACTGTAGACAATGGATACCCTCTTTTGGTGAAATTACTAAACCTCTCATAGCTCTAACAAAGAGTTCTGTCCCAGACATTTTACAATTGGATCCCCAGCATCTCTCAGCCATAAAGGAATTAAAACGGGCCTTGTTATCAGCACCTGCCCTAGGACTACCAGATTATAGTAAGCCTTTTACTCTCTTTGTGCATGAACAAAGGGGGGTGGCTTCTGGAGTTCTGACTCAATCACTAGGGCCTAACCAATGCCCTATAGCCTACTATTCAACTCAGCTGGACCCTGTAGCGGCTGGAGTGCCACCTTGCCTTAGAGCAGTGGCAGCCACAACCCTTTTGATAGAAAAAGCCTGATTTGGTCCTAGGTAACCCTCTAACTATGCAATGCCCTCACGAAGTGGAGGCTCTCTTACTACGTCACAGGACACAAGCCTTTTCAGATCAAAGGCTGGCTAAGTATGAAATAACCCTGTTAGGTAATGAGAATATCACTTTAAAACGCTGCACAGTTCTCAATCCAGCAACACTACTCCCTAACTTACCATTCTCAGGGGAACCATTGCACGACTGTGCTTCTTTAGTTGATATGGCTGAAAAACCCCGTGATGCTCTTTTTGATACACCTTTAGAAAACCCTGATCTTGTCCTCTATACAGATGGTTCCTCATTTATGAGAGAGGGAACCCGTTTTACTGGAGCTGCTGTAGTTTCTAATTATGACACCCTCTGGGCAGCTTCTCTGCCTTGCCATTTTAGTGCACAGGCTGCTGAACTTGTGGCTCTTACACAGGCCTGTAATATAGCTAAAGGTAAGAGTGCCACTATTTTTACTGACTCGAAATATGGCTTTGGCATATGCCACTTTATTGGTATGATCTGGCTTCAACGAGGCTTCCTAACATCCTCGGGCAAGGCTATTGCCAATGGGGACCTTATCAAGGACCTCTTAGATGCCCTAAAACTGCCTTCTTCCCTAGCCGTTGTACATTGCCCTGCCCGCACAGGGAATAGTGATCCTGTTTCAAAGGGAAATGCACGAGCTGATTCTGCAGCCAAGCTTGCTGCATTAGAAGCTCCTGAACGTGTATTTAACCTTTCACCTTCTGAGGATATTCCTTCCAAGCTAACCTATGACAATTCTAAAGTAGAAAAGTGGAAAAAGAAATTTAAGGCGAAACAGATCAATGGTGTCTGGGTGTCTCCAGAAGGTAAGCCATTTCTTCCCCGGATATTCTACCACCAGGTATGCCTCTCTGTTCACAGAAAAGGCCATTTTGGTACACAAGGCATTGTAGACTCTATTAAGAGAACCTGGATAGCACCAGGTAACTAATGCAGCATCTCTTTCCTGCTCTGCTGGTCCCCTGGCTGCGCTGCACAGACAGATGCTGACTGGAGTTCGACTCGGCCCAGCTCGCAGTTAGCAGCACGCACTTGACTTGGTCTCTCTCCCCAAAGGTGGCCTTGGGCATTTGGTGAGTTTTATATGGAATATAGACTAAGCTTAGACTTAAGACAATTTGTATTGTATTTCTACTTTCCTATCCCTCTAATCAACATCACCTGGTAACTACCACACAATAAAAGTTCTAACTAGAAAACCAGAAGCTTCTTCCATTTACTAGTCTGGGAAATAAATTAAGGGAAAGGTTAAAGAGGGGAGATTTATGATCTAATATCCAATTTTAAATCTCACACTTAGTTAAGAGGTTAAGAGCCTCAGCTGAGAAAAGGAATGAGAGAAGACTGTGGGAGGCTTGGAAAGAGTAGAAAAGGTCTAGAAAAGGTTCTGTGGGGAGTGATTCAAGGAAATAAACTAGGGAGTAATAAAGGAACTTCCGTGCTAAAATGTAGACCCAGTTAAGGTTGTTAACACGAATTTGTAATGTACCCAGTCAACAGAGTTGTAAAACTTCCTCCAACTGCATTCAGCAGCTTGCGAGTAGGACTGAAAATGGCAGATGATGGGAATAATTCAAGTCTGAGGTGTAGCAATAGGTGGGTAATTATAAGACATGGGGTCAAGGGATTTGAGAACAGGACAGTGTCAGATGTAAATAGATATTAGTTGATACTATAAAGGAAGTAAAAGTAATGGGCATGCCTTTGACAGAAATAAGGAAGTTTGGAGGAAAGATAGGACATGGGGGCAGAGGTAATGAATGCAGAGTTTGAGATATCTATGGCACTTAAGTTTGAAATATCCAGTAGAAAATTGATGGTTTTGAAACTCAAGGGAAGGGAATAGGGATAGATGAGAGAGAGAGAGAGAAACTGACTGACTTAACTGTCATGAAGATGATAATTAAATTCACTGGAGCTAATGAAGTTTCAAAGAGTATAGAGGGAAACAGAAGAGGTCCTAAGACAGAACCTTGGGGACTACATTTAGGATATGTAATGTGATGGTTTAGCCATCAAAAGAAACTGAGAAGGGGCATTGTAAGATAGGAGGGAAACCAGGAGAGAAGAGTGTTGCAAAAATCCAAAGAGGAGAGAGTATAAAAGAAAGGGTCATCACTAGTGTCAAATGAAGCTGATAGAAAGCAAAACAGCTATTACAGAACTCTCTCAATGTTCTATCCTCTCTGTTTTTTTAATCAGCTAAGTTCATCATACAGTTTATTTCAGGGAAGTGAAAACATCTCCTCTTTCATATAATAACTGTAGTACTAATCAAAGTGGTTTTATAAACTTTTCATAGAATATACAAGGATTGTATATAATAAACTTCACTGAATGTCTAAACATAATACATACTAAGTCAAGGTTACTTGGAAAACTACATTCACAGGATCAAGAATAAAAGGAACTAACACTTGAAACCACAAAGTGTTACTGTAGAAGCCACATAATTGAGTTGGATTTTATGAACACCAATATGACTACTATGCAAGTAGTCAGAGGATTGAATTAATCCACAAATATTTATTAAGCAGCAGCTATGCACAAGGTACTATATTCTTGACTACCTTTTAAGAGACTTTTTTGCTATTTTTTAACAAAGGCAATTTTTCTCAAGAGCATAAAAATAAATTTGTTATGGACTTCTTTCTCAGAATTACCTGAAAATTTACAGCTGTAATATCTTATATGCATAAAATACTTAAAATAATATACTAATGAAATAATCTAGCCCTAAATTATTAAGAAAAAACACAAATGGAACAATAGACACTATTATGGAACTTAAATAGTCTGAATTGTCAAATTATGGAAAACTGACTCCTTGGTTAAGATCTTGCACCTACCTCCGTGCAGTCACTTAGAAGAGGTACTGTGGTATCAGCTGGGTTAATATTGATTGTCTTTAGTTCAATTAAGTTATTTAGGGAATTCCCACCTAAAGAAGAAAATAAAGGAATCAGAGAAATGGATTTTATAATCTGAAAGAGAAGACTTCTTTTTCCCAGTGATCTGATTCAATTACCTGAAACTACGACTAGTGAAGGCATGTAGCTACTGTCAGCAGGATCTACTATCATTTTCAATCTATGAACAAGAACATCCGGGAAAATCTCCAATCGAATCCAATGCTTAAAAAAAAATCATTCTTAGTTAATAAACAGTATAGGCATTTTTAAAAATCAATTCTAAAATCTTTAGTCAGGTTTAGCAGACAATAGTCTAGGCTATTTCTATGCACTAATCTGAAAATAAGCTCAATTCTAAATAGCTGTTCTCATACAGTTTTATAATTTTTGTTTTAAGTTTACAGACTCAACATATTCAAATTCAAATAAAAATAGAAAACTATCCCAAAGCTAAAAAAATTATTTTTTCTATTGTAGATAGACAGACAGACACAAACAAGCCTACGGACGGACGGATGGATGGATGGATGGATGGATAGATAGATAATTTATTAAGTTCTTACTATGTGCCGGGCAAACAGTACCAACTCCCAAGCTTACCTTCTAATAGGGAAAAACAAGACAAGCAGGAAACTTGGCATGGGGAGGGCACAAGGCAGAGGGAGAGGATAAGGCTAATGGTGAGAAGGTGTAAAAGTTCAGAGACAGAGTCTAGCTGGAAATGAAGTGAGTATGACTGGGGTCTCTCATGAAATGTTGGTCCTGATGGACCAATGAAGACATATTGAGAGTGGAAAAACTGTTGGCAATACATGTACATGCTATCTACCTAGAATGTAAGCTCCGTAAGAGTAAGTATGGCTTCTTTTTTTTGGTAACTGCATCCTAAGTGCCTACTTTAGTACTTGGCACACAGTAGGTAAATATAGGTATTTAATAAATGCTTTTTGATTTATATACTTCCCCCACCAGTGAAAATAATATATATTTGAATTTATGTACGTAATTCTATGGCCATTTCTTGGAATAAGAAAAATGGTCGATGCCATGAATATTTTCTCCAAATACATTAAACAAATAAGCATATTTACTCAAAAGAGAAATCCGTTCAATAGATTTTTCCAGATATTCTCTGTGACAATGTCCTAGAAGGTCTTAGCTAAATCGGTTCCCTTCAAGTTCGTTTTGAAAACTTAAATTAAGTGAAAAAGCAGAACTATAACAGACAACTATTTCCATTTACCTTGCCCTGTGACCCAGATGACTGCCAGCATGGTTCACTGCCATCAATCAAGCGAGAAGCCTGATTTACTGATGAAGACACATTTAGATTCTTCACAATTCTTGACCAATTATCCAGGAGCATTCCAGGCTGACTACTGTGGCAACGTTTCAGCTGTTTCCCAGAACGCCCACAAAATACAGGAGACTGACCTGCTCAACATAAAATGAACAGCCAGGTACATAAATAGTATTATCCTGTGAATCACTGGACTCTAGAGAAAAAAAAACTTTTATAATCAAGAGTCCAAGTTTGATGAATTTGATGACACTATATTCTGAAACTGAAAAAGTGGCAGCATGCCTATTCCTGTACACAACCCATCACATTTATATACCCAAGTTATATCATGGATGCCTACTCAACTCTCTCAGGTTTTTACAATGACTACAGCTATATACAGTTCCAAGTCCAAGAGGATAAGTCAAAGATGCCATGTACAAAAATGAGAAATAACTTATGCTTTCTAAAAAAAAATATGCAAAGCTGTTTTGTTAACATAACATAACTGCATACACTCAAGTACCTCTAAGTTACAGGTAAAAATAGACTATCAAAGACAATGTTCCCTTCACTATTTAGTCACACATACTCATGTCACAGAAATTCAGTTATTTGCCCAATAACATACAATTACTGCGTGGGGGAGGGGCGGCAGTGTGGCTGGGGATCAGACCCAGGTTTTTCCTGATTCCCAGTCTAATGTTCTTCCCAGTACCCTGTACAATTCAACCTATTTTAACTGGTATATAAAAACAAAACCAAAAAAGTGCATAGAAGTACAGTATCACCCAATTCCTTTTCACATTGTTGAATCTTAGAACAAAAGAGAAACTATAGAGATGAATCATTAACTATCTCTTGCTGATACTGAGTTGATTAAATAAACTGGAATGTATATTACATATTTCATAGCTGTCTTCACCATAATTTTTTTCCTTGACTGTTTCTGTCCACACCACATTTTGGTGTTTTTATTTCTTTAACAATGAACAGACATAAGGTCATTTGATGAAAGCAAAATATTCCTATTTCATCAATAATTCTGCATTTTTCAAATGGTCACTGAAGTACTAATTGAGGTATTTACTGACATACTGGTTGGAGGAAAATCATACAGATTCTCTCACTTGACGTACCTGGTTCATTTATTCTGCCAAAAGTATGTCTGGTATTATGCTTCCTAGTTTTAAAACAGGTTTCACAAAAGTCAAAATCATCACAGTTTCTGCATTTGAAACGAGGTCCATTGATAGGAAACATCTGGCAGCCATCACACCTAACAATTTGAAAATATATGACAAATTTGATGATTTAAAAAATGACAAATAAATAAATATAAGCAGTCCCAAATTGCTATAAAAAAAAGAGGGTTCTTGATCTGTGATTCATGGACCACCAAGGTAAAGAGATTTCAGGGGACCCAGGAACTTGAGACCTTTAGTTTCCTTTGTAATCTGATGTACTTTATTTTAAACATTTACAAATATTCTGGGGCAGCTAGGTGGCGCAGTGGATAGAGCACCGGCCCTGGATTCAGGAGGACCCGAGTTCAAATCTGGTCTCAGACACTTAACACTTACTAGTTGTGTGACCCTGGGCAAGTCACTTAACCCCAACAGCCTCACCAAAAAAAAAAAAAATATATATATATATATATATATATACATTCTGAGAAGTAGTGTCTGCCAGCTTCACCAAAGTGACAAATTGTGTCAAGAGACACACAAAAGGTTAAGAATCCCTTTATAAAAGCTTAATCACTTCTCAACAATGTTGATGTTCTTTTGAATGTAAGAAAATCAAAACGTACGTAACTCCAGGATGAATGCTAGGCACCAATTCCATTTCTGACAATAATCCTGTCCAGTGAGATTGTTGAGGAAAGTCCACAATGACATCCTTTCCATTAGCACTAAAAGCTAAAACACAACAGAAATTTCTTGGTGGGAAACTGAAAAATGTATCAGTTACAAAAAGACCATAAAATTAAATCTATATTTTAGTCATAAATATTTTTATTATACTTAGAAAAATGATCACCTATCATTAATACCTAAAAATAAGTCCACTATCACCACAGCAAGGATAATTTACTATTCAAAAATATTAATAACTAAAAATAAAATCTTTGCACCATCTATCAGTGTTAAAATGTCTACAATTATCTCACTCTTAAAACCACCAAAATGTATGACAATATTTTTAAGAATCTCTAGAGGAAAAAAAGACATTTTAAAAGAAAAAAGTAAGTAATTTAGTATTTTATCCAATTTTCAGAAACATTAACTTAAATTTCCTTCCTCTTCTCCAATTGTCACTACAGGTATGACAGGCTAATTCTATAAAGCACTTAAAAAGAAAATTATATGAAAATGTTCTCGAAATAGGACATTACACTTATGGAGTTCAAAAAAAGGAGTAGAAAAAAGTTAGTATTTTAAAATTTCTTCTACATTCTTTAATAAAATCTCACATTATTAAAAGTCTTCAAAATCTCAGATCTAGAAACAAGTAATTTGTTGACATGGTACTGCTATCACTAAAGAATGAAATGAAACATCTGTACTGCCAGTAGACTAATCCAGTTATATCACAAATTTCTAATTATAAAAGCAGCATCCAGAAAAAAGGTTGGGAAAATAAGGTTATTTTAATACTTAGCACTTTGGGGTCATAGATTTTTATAGACATAAAACATGGTATGGATTGATGGAAAACTACTATCTTGTATATTACTCAAATGGATAGGTACATTACCTTTGACAACTCCCACACTTCGATGAGTAACCGATCCCCATTTGTATTTTGGTGTGGTTACTGATGTTTTCACCCTAACTTTATCACCAATCTTGATGTGGGAAGGAGAACTCTGTGGTGGGAAACCTAAAAATTTCAAACAAATACACTGTTTTTATTTGTTTCTGTAAAATATTTTTCTGCATATGAAAATACATCAAGAGAATTTACTGAAAACTGCCCTTACCTATAAGTTCAACATGGATATACCTAACCCAATAGGTACTCCCCTTTTGTTGCCAATCACATTGCACATTGAGGTCGTGTAATCCATCTCTGTCCAATTTAATCACTTTACCTATATCTCCTTCACAAACTTCTTCATATGTTCTGCAGCACCTAACCATCATTCCTACCTAAATTAAAACCAAGAGAGCATGTCCAATCATAGCTTTATGAACTGAATGATTCACACAAGCCAATATCCAATAATCTGTAGCCTAAGAACACTACTCACCTGAATGTTTTCTCTAACATATACTGCATAGTCATCATTACTTAAGAAATCAGCTCGTTTTTTATAAGTTTGGCTCTCCGTTACAACAGCACAACTAGACTAGAATACAAAACCAAAGAAAATAAATTTAAAGGTATTTAAACCAAAGTAGTATTCTACACAGTGAACAGAATAATGTTTATACTGTGACACCATCCAAATCATTTCCAGAGATGAATCTAGGAAATTGCAAATATCCAAAATGCCTGAATCAACCTCAAAATTATCATTAAGATTAATTCTTCCAAAACTGAAAATTAGGACAATATTCATTTCAATATATTAATGCCAAAATGTCAGAGAATCATAGGAACAGGGTAATATCTCTGTGCCCAAGGCCCTTTAATTCTCATTAGACAGTACACTACAATCACTTGCATTCAGACAAGAAAAATAACAATCAAATATTTATTGACCTACTACTATATACCTAAGACTGTATTGAATGATGTGACAAAAACCACTCTTCTCAAAGGTAAATCAAATTGGGAAGTTAACACAAAACAACATATGTTTAGCATTAAACTCTGTTACTTGTGTTTTACAAGTTTAAGTTACCAAAATAATATTTAAAATTAACTACTGATTCAACTTTTTTTTTTCTGGTGAGGCAATTGGGGGTTAAGTGACTTGCCCAGGGTCACACAGCTAGTACGTGTTAAGTGTCTGAGGCCAGATTTGAACTCAGGTACTCCTGACTCCAGGGCCGGTGCTCTATCCATTGCGCCACCTAGCTGCCCCCTGATTCAACTTTTGAGAAAGATTATAGTATCATAGATCCTGAACTGCAAAATTTCTAAGAGGTTGGTTATATATTCTAACCCCTATACTTTATAAATAAGCAAAATGAGGCAGAAAGAAGCTAATTGACTTGCCCAAGGTCACGTCAGTAGTAAGCAGGAGGGGTGGAATTCAAACCCAAGTCCACTGACTCCAAATAAAGAAGTCTTTCCACTATACCACAATGCCTCCCCACATACTAACCACAGGGTAAGATGCCTCAGCCTCTTCCACATCTTCCACTATTTCTTCATCTGAATATTCATCAGAAACTGTATCAGCATCTGAGAGATCAGTAATTTGTACATCAGGATGATCCAGCAACCAACCAACCAAGGCTTCGACACCTTAAAAAATGTGCATTTATATTATTAGTTCATACAGACTTAAGGTTTTACTATATTAACAAAAATTAAGAAAGGTTGCTGTCATATTGTCATTTAAACTGTACTCTATATATAACCAAGGAAAGGCACAATATATTTAAGAATGTGAATAAAATGGATCTTAAAAATGCAATACCTGGCAACCCAGAAGCACTCCCAGTAAGAGACTTCAATGCAAATTCAATATTTTTCCTAGGAAATCCCATTTCCATGAGCTGTACTACAATAGGCAAAGCAGGAATAGGAGACTGTTTTCGCTTTTTCACTTTTACAGGTCGAATATGCTGTACTGTGACAGGTGTTGTGGCCTCACTGGAACTACATTCTTCAAACACTGGAGTTGAGGGATGAGTTGACTCCACAGCTAAACACTGGCATACAGCCAAAGCAGCAGCCTATCCAAAGAGAGGAAAAAATCCACAATTTTGTAATAAGCCTTCTAAGAAATTAATACTAAAGTCACATCATAAATTATGAGGACAATGATTTTCTTATAATTACTGTCTTTGACAGTCATGATGTACAATATATTGTTAGGAGGCCTGAAACATTTTTCTTTCAAGATTTCTGAACATTTTGCATGCAAAATGTAACAAAATAATAGAAGAAAAAACATGATCAATGTTTATTTTAATACTTTAAAAGATTCAACATTTCATAAGCATGGACTACTCCTTTCACTGATGGATACTACAACTCCCTCCACCCCTTTTCAGTCTGTACAACTCTATGTCTTTCAATAAAGTATTTACCCATTCTCTTCCAATGAAAACGGTATTTACAAGTCTATGTTGCATTTCATTCCACCATCCCTCCATCCCCCGCCACCAAAACCCTACCAAAAACTATCTCTCCCCCTCTTCCTCCACTAGACGCTATGGGGATATAGTTCCAGTTGTAGCAGATACTTCTGTGCTACACAGAGAAAATACTATCCAGGAGAAAAATGATAAAAATTTTTCTTGATAGTGAAAAAACAAAAACATAACAGAGTTTCTAGGTAGTATGACCATACAGAAATCAATAAGAGAATCATTCTGGAAGCAGAAGTGATCAAAAATCATTTATGTAGGTCTAAGGGACAATGCTCTTTTATCAAGCATAAAGATTTAAAGCTAGTGGTATGTAGGCTCTTTTACCATGATTGGAATCAATGAAGCTAAGAATGAAATAGACATATACAAATTCATCAAAAACATTTTGAGAGTTTTGTATTTGACAAGTATTTCAGAAAAGCTGCTGAATTAGATATAATGATTAACTTGGGAAAAGTGCACATTATTTGAATCACACAGTGCTGAATAACTTCATGGTAAAGACTAATAAAAGACTAGAATCCATGACCTTCTAATAATTCTTGACAAAAAAGCAGAAGGGTGATAAAAGCAGCAATAGCCTGACAACACTGAATCACAGGAAATGTCACTGGCACTGAGTATCTCCTTGCAGCTGTGTCCCCAAAGAATCCACAAGGCTATACATTATGACGAATTTAGGTCTACTGCCAAAACCATGTTTGGGGTGGGAAGGATACTTTTCCACTGTTTCTTAAATGGAAAATAGAAATGGTATTTTTAAAACATCATGTGCAATAAGAAATTAACTAAATTAAGAGTGGAGATTTTTACTAATTATAATTTTAAGCATCTTTCCAATTCTTAAATTCAGATAATAAAGTATTCGGACAATCATTTTAATTTAGTCAATCAAATCAAGGAATAATGAGATGAAGCAAGAGGCATGTGTTAGAAAATGGAGTTTGAAAACTGGTTTTAAAAACTATATGGGGCAGCTAAGCAGTGCAGTGGATAAAGCACCAGCCCTGGATTCAGGAGCACCTGAGGTTCAAATCCAGCTTCAAACACTTGACACTTATCAGCTGTGTGTGACCCTGGGCAAGTACTTAACCCTCATTGCCCCCGAAAAAAAAACCAACAAAACAAAAAACTATAAGTCATTAAAAATTATATTGCTTTCCTTGTTCAAATTCTCCCAAAAAAATGTCTTTTAATAAATGTAATTCTTTTAAATTTGAGTTGCTATTATTCATTTGATTCAGTTGTGTCCGACTCTTTGTGACCCCATTTGGAGCTTTCCTGGCAAAGATGTAGAGTGGTTTGCCATTTCCTTCTCCTGTTTATTTTACAGATGAGGAAACTGATGCAAACAAGGTTAAGTGACTTGCCCAGGGTTACATAGCTAGTGTCTCAGACTAGATTTGAACAAAGGAAGATAAGTTCCTGACTCCAGGCCCAGCACTGTGCTGACTAGCTGCCCAAATCTGAGCATCATCTTCTACATAAAATTTTACAATTGAGAAGCAGAGACAAAATGGTGGAGAAAAAGCAGTGATTCACCTAACCTCTCCCAAATTCCCCTCCAAACAACTTTAGGTAATACTTCAAAACAAATTCTAGAGCAGCAGAACCCACAAAATGTCAGGGTGAAACAATTTTCCAGCCCAAGACAACTTAGAAGATTGGCAGGAAAGGTCAGGTGCACTAGGGTGAGAGTGGAGCACAGGGTACTTGAAGGCAACTGAATCAGAGGGTCCAATAGCTCCCAGAGCTCTCAGCCCACCAGTTAGGGGGTTGAACAACTGGTGAGAAGATTATAGAGGTCCTTTGCTGGAACCAGGCTCCAGATTTTGTTACATCACCCATATACAGATGGCACTGGTCCTGGATTCAGGAGGACCTGAGTTCAAATCTGGCCTCAGACACTTAACATTTACTAGCTACATGACCCAGGGCAAGTCACTTAACCCCAAATGCCTCACCAAAAAAACCCAAACACAAAAAAAGACAGTGTGAATTGGTCTCAGTCCCAACAAGAATTCCTGGAAGAGCTCAAAAAGGATATAAAAATTCAAATAAGCAAGGTAAAGAAAAAATTGGGGGGAAAAATGAAAGTGATGCAAGAAAATCATGAAAAGAGTCAAGAGCTTGGTAAAGTAGGCATCAAAAATACTAAAGAAAATAATGCCCTAAAAAACAGAATAGGCCAAATGGTAAAACAGGCACAAGAATCTACTGAAGAGAAGAACTCCTTAAAAAAGCAGAATTGGCCAAATGAAAAAGGGATACAAAAATTCACTGGAGAAAATAATTTTTTAAAAATTAGAATTGGGCAAGTAGAAACTAATGACTCTATAAGACATCAAGAAACAATCAAACAAAATCAAAAGAAGGTAAAAAACAGAAGAAAATGTGAAATATCTCATTGGAAAAAACAACTGAACTGGAAAACAGATCAAGGAGAGATATTCTGAAAACTACTAGACTTCCTGTCATGATGAAAAAAAGAGCCTAGATATCATATCATCTTTAAATAAATTATCAAGGAAAACTGCCCTAATAGTCTAGAACCAGATTTACCCTCAGAATTTGCAAGAATTCACTGTTCACCTCCAGAAAGAAATTTCAAAACGAAAATTCCCAGGAAATTCCAAAGCTCCCAGGTCAATGAAAAAATATTGCAAGCAGTCAATAAGAAACAATTCAAATATTATGGAGCCACAGTCAGGATAACACAAGATTAAGCAGTTTCTACACTGAAGGACCAGAGGGCTTAGAATATGATATTCCAGAGGGCAAAGGAGCTAGGATAACAATCAAGAATTACTTCCCCATACCACCTGACACCTATCAGATTGGCTAAAATGACAAAAAAGGAAAATAATAAATGTTGAAGAAGCTGTGGGAAAATTGGAACACTAATGCATTGTTGGTGGAGCTGTGAACTGATCCAACCATTCTGGAGAGCAATTTGGAATTATGCCCAAAGGGCCATAAAGCTGTGCATACCCTTTGACCCAGCAATACCACTTTTGGGTCTTTTCCCCAAAGAAATCATGGAAAGGGGAAAGGGACCCACATGTACAAAAATATTTATAGCTGCTCTTTATGTGGTGGCAAGGAATTGGAAGTTGAGGGGATGCCCATCAACTGGGGAATGGCTAGACAAGTTGTGGTATATGAATACAATGGAATACTATTGTGCTGTAAGAAACGATGAGCAGGAGGAGTTCAGAGAAACCTGGAGGGTCTTGCATGGGTTGATGATGAGTGAGATGAGCAGAACCAGAAGAACATTGTCCACAGTATCATCAACATTGAGTGTTGATCTACTGTGATGGACTATATTCTTCTCACCAATGCAATGGTACAGAAGAGTTCCAGGGAACTCATGATGGAAGAGGATCTCCAAATCCAGGGAAAAAAAAAAAAAAAGAACTGTGGAGTATAGATGCTGAATGAACCATACTATTTCTTTTGGTTTTGGTGCTGTTGTTGTTGTTTTTCTATTTTGAGGTTTTTCCTCATTGCTCTGATTTTTCTCTTATAACATGACTAATGCAGAAATATGTTTAATGTTATTATGTCTGTATATATATAACCTATATCAGGTTACCTGCTGTCTAGGGGAGGGGTGAGGGAGGGGAGGGAGGGAGAAAAATCTGAAATTGGAAAGCTTGTATAAACAAAAGTTGAGAACTATCTTTACATGTAACAGAAAAAAAATAAATAAATAAAAATGCAAAAAAAAAAAAAAAAAAAAAAAGAATCATCTCCCCAGCAAAACTTAACTATAATCCTTCATGGGTAAAAATGGATATTCAATGAAATGAAGGACTTTCAAGTATTCCTGATGAATAAAAACAAAGAAGAGAAAAATCCAACTCTCAAATACAAGACTCATGAGAAGCATAAAAAGGTAAACAGGAAAAAGAAATCATAAGGAATTGAATAAAGTTAAAATGTTTATATTCTTACATGGGAAGATGATATCTCTAATTCCTAAGAACTTTCTCATTATTATGGCAGTTAGGAATATACATAGACAGAGGGCATAGGTATGGGTTGACTATGATGGAATGATATCTAAAAAAAGAAAATAAAATGAAGGGTTAAAAAGACGGATGCACTGGAAGAAAGGGAAAGGGAGAAGCAGAACAGGGTAAATTATATCACATAAAGGGGGTAGAAGATAGAGGAAGTTGGGGGAAAGGGGGGCTGACCTTTATTCTCATCAAAGAAGGAATAACATACACACTCAGTTGGGTATAAAAATCTATCTTAAAATACAGAAAATATGAGATAAAAGAAGGGGAACAGGGAGAAGACAAACAGAAAGAAAGGTGGACCGGGGGAGGCAATAGAAGCAAAACACTTTTGAGGATGGAAAGGGTAAAAAGAGAGAGAGAGAGCAGTATAACTGGTGGAAGAATATGATGTAGGAAAACACACAGTAATCATAACTGAAAAAAGTTGTACAGCCAGTATCTGATAAAGGCCTCATTTCTCAAATATATACAGAAGTGAGTCAAATTTATAAAATAAGAGCCATTCCCCAATTGATAAATGGCCAAAGGATACAAACAGGCAGTTTTCAGAAAAAGGAATCAAAACTATGAAATATGAAAAAAATGCTCTAAATCACTACTGATTAAATAAATGCAAATTAAAAGAACTCTAAGGTACCACCACACACCTAATAAAACTAATAAAGTATCTAAAATCATCACACAAAAATTTCCTGGCCCCAAATCCATCAAAAAAAGGAACAATATATAAATACTTCCCCAAGCAAAATCCAATTATAATAGATACCATTAAAACTTTTAGGGGCAGCTAGGTGGCACAGTGGATAGAGCACCGGCCCTGGAGTCAGGAGTCCCTGAGTTCAAATCTGGCCTCAGACACTTGACACTTACTAGCTGTGTGACCCTGGGCAAGTCACTTAACCCCCATTGCCCCACAAAAACAAAACAAAACAAAATGTAAATGGCTCTAGTACTGTATCTAAATTTCTAATGCTGAAATAAAACTGTCATTTTTTTAAAAAGGGTAAACGAAAATGCTATCAAATCTCTCATTTTTCCAAGCTAGTTATACAATAAAAGTTTCAGTGTACCATGAAAAACACTATGACCTTAGAATACATACTTGAAAAAATGCACACTATAAAGAAATACCTTCACTTTCTTTTTAATACACTGTAATAAACATTATCAGGTTGCATAATTATACCTCAAGTTCCTGTTTGTCAAATATTGCCTTTACAGGGGATGGCTGTGTGGCAGATGTCAACAACTGCTGTAAGAGGATCATTGGAGGCTGAGGTCCTTCAGGAGACATATCTCCAATATCAGGAGATGCAGCTGTACCATCATCTGAATTTTAAAGCACATCACGGATATTAATAGAAATATAAATGTTCTTCAAGTGAAATTCTACTGAATATGAAACATACATTCACAGAATAAAAGAATATAAACAATGTCATTGAGCTATGACTTCCAACTAATCTATTCTTTGAGAAGGATGTGCAACTAAAAATACAAAGAATAAAAATACATGTAAAATAATGTATACTTTTAGAGAGAAATCTTTTCATTCATTGATGTCTGTAACAATTCCTATTCCCTTTCTTCTTTTTAAAAAATACAGATACTTCCAAGGTTCTTTCCTCACTGTTCTTTTCTCTTCTATTCCCAGGAATTCAAACATCAGTTCCATGGAGCAGGGGAACCTCTGAAATTTTAATCTCTAGTTTTTAGTCTCAACTAAATTCTAGTCATTTATTTCCAAATGCCTACTGGACACACTCCCCTCAAAGCAAATTAAGTACTTCAAATGTAACATCTCAAAGCCAGCATTATATCTCTCCTGCTCAATGCATGAAAAGAGCACTCAGTCTGGAGTCAGAGAACCTGGATTCATACTCTGGCTCTGATCCTTACTTATGTGGCCTTAGTTGAGTCACACCCTGGGCCTCAGTTTCCTCATCTGTAAAATGAAGAGTTGAACTAGATGGCTTCTGAGGCCCCTTAATTCTACACGTTTGTCATAAGCATTCAAGGGAATGCTCACCGGGGCAGAAAGCTTCAGTCACTTTTATTCTCACTCTACTTTCTCCTATCCAGCCAGTAGTCAAGTTTTGCCATTTTTATGTTCTCAATTTTTCTCACATTCACCTCCACCTCTTGGACTCCCTTGTTTCCTTCAAAGTTCAACTCAACTGGTACCTTCTCCATGAGGTTTTCCCTGATCCCCAAAAGATAGCCTTCTATATATTTATTTTGTAAATACTTATACATGTACATGTTGTAGATGTTGTCTCCCTCTACGAAACATTAGGTTTGTTGAGTCAAGTCAATAAGCATTTATTAGGTGCCTACTGTGTGTGAGGCTCTGTGCATTGGGAATACAAAACCGATTTCTATTTCTACAGCTACACAACACTACTTTAAGCTCTCATGGCCTCCAAGACTATTTTAATATTTCCGTAACCGGTTTCCCAACATACCGTGCCAATTTACCTTGTACAAAGCCTTTTCAGAATAATTTTTCAAATAGAGCCCAATCATATGACTCCCAAACAAAATCTCCAACTGACTATCAAATAACTTCTTAGTTTGTCATGCAAAGTCCTTTATCATCTTAAGGCTCAGCCTCATCACCTATTTCCCTACACATTTACTAGCTACAACCAATCTGAACTCCCTTTCATTTCCTAAACTTGTCACATGCTTTCAAGATTCCATGCCTTTCCACCTCTACCATGTCCTTTCTTCTACTTCCTGTTGAAATGATAACTGTCCTTAATGGGCCAGCTCAAAAGCCACTAAACTTCTATGATCTCCACTGACCAGAAATTATGCCATCCTCAGATGAATTTTCATGGCACTCTGTATCTCAAATGAAAACATATGTAAAGCACTTTGTGAAATTTAAAGTGCTACATACATTTCAGCTATAACTATTCACACCTTTCTGGTGACAATTCTTATTTCTTGCATTACAGAGACAGGTAATATAATAAAGGAATCACTATATATTTGAAGAACTGGAAGAGTCATTTAAACCTCTTGGAATCTTAATTTCCTCATCTGTAAAATACAAGAGTTGGACTAGATAATCTCTCATGGTTTTTCCAACTTTAAGCAAGCCTTTACTTACTTGCCCTACTAGATTGAAAATTCCTCAAAGACTGTTTTCTATCTTTTTTGTATCCCTTATATTACTAGGTACAGCACCGTACAATAAATAATGCCTGAAAGAAATTTTAAAATACTTGACAGGAAGTACTTTTCATTATTTTAATAGGATGAGACCCTCAGGTGATTTACACTATTACCAGCACTTAGCACAATGCCCAGCACATAGCACACACTAAAAATAAATGATCATTAAGTACTGCCTTCACTTTAGTTCCAAATCTGTCATTTTCAATTTATTAAAAAGAAAACATTTCTCTGGACTAATTTTCAAGAATAAAAAAAGCTGGCAGAAAAAGATGTATATTAATTTTTCTAAAAAGAATGGAAAATAAGATACCTGTAGAGATGACTCCATTCTCTTGTATAGCTGGTTGAGACAAGATCTGCCTCAGTTTATCCTGATGGGAAAGCAATGCTCGACCTGCTTTCAATATGTATAATTTCAATTGTTGGCATCTTAGCAAGTCCAAGTCTACTTGTCCTATAGAAAATAAGAATCATAAAGGTACAACATGCTATATCAAAAGCTCCACAAATAATTGAACATATTTGGAGGGGTTCCAGTAATCTTATAGACACAAAATTAATTTGGCCTCTCTATTTACAATACTGAGAAAAACCTGTTATCTATGCATAATACAAAGACCTGATCAGTCAAAAGCCTAACACTCCGGCAAGTAGAAACAACTAGCTATCATATAGGAGGAAAGTGTGGTGGCTATGCAGCTCCAAGTCCCAACATCAAGATCTACCTTGGCCTTGGCCTCTTCCTACCTGTGTTATCTTGGACCAGTTATTTAATTTCCCTGACAAGTTTCCTCACATACAAAATGAGGGGGTTGAACAAGAGAGCTTCTGAGAGCCTTTCCAGATCTAAATCGGTGATCCCTGGAGCACTACAAAAGTCTAAAGAAATACCTGCTTGGCACCACTGCTGCGTGGGCAAATCAGGACATATTGCTACCTACCCCCAATCCTTAGGGAGAGAAACTCTGCATTTTGCCACTAGATGCATGCATCTTTGGAGCCCTACATCTTCAGAAGAAAGTGTAATCCAGAAAAGAAGACAGAAAGAGTTAAGCTTATAGGCCAATAGACAATCGTGACTCAGCATTATGACTTCTTGGCTCCTCTCACACTGATGTGTAAGGTTCTGGTTTAGGATACATTTTCACATACAAAAAAAAAAACACATTTTTTTCTCTTTCTACTTGCCACAGCAGAAAGGTGATTCTCTAAGTCATCTGGTGTTCTTTATAAGGCAAATAAGAATCACCCTACCATAGAATAAAGTATTAATCTGATTAATTTTATCGAAAAGCTCTATGTTCCTAGACCTATAATTAAGGAGAATATTTTGCTATTTGGTATAATAAATGGGTGAAAAATATTTTAAGTAAAATAAGCTCTTTGAATCACTTTACCACTAAGCATAATGAAAAAAATCATTCTTCTAAAAAATATGTCCTCTATTAATTGACTGCTCACATTTGGAAGTACTTCATTCCTTTAATTCATCAAACTATGACCATCTGATCATTCTAGATTTGATTTTAACTTAAGTCCATTTTTATCAGGAGATCTATTTTCAATTAAGGAGTTAAGACTGAAAAAATCCTCATGCAGAACCTATCTAATCATAAGAAAACCTATTTAGAGCTGAAAGGGCTATCAAGTCCAACCCATTCATTTTAAAGAAGAGGAAACTAGAGGGCAGCTAGGTGGTACAGTGGATAAAGCACCAGCCCTGGATTCAGGAGAACCTGAGTTCAAATCCAGCCTCAGACACTTGACACTTGCTAGGTTGTATGACCCTGAGCAAGTCATTTAACCCTCATTGTCCTGAAAAAAAGAAGAGCAAACTAAAGAAAACAAGTTAAGTGACTTGTCCATGGTAACAGAACTAATAAGGATACGAAGTGGGATTTGAACTCAGGTCTTCCTGACTCCAATTTCAGTAAGTTCCCTATCTATTATGCTATGATGTAAGTTTATCCCATTCTGCAATTCATTTAATTCTATACAGAGTGATCTGTGAAAGCTAGAAATATGTTTGGCTCATTTTACCTCCTCCCCAAGTCACAGGACTTGTTTCTAATTCTGGATTCAGAATGATTTTCTGATTTGATTCAGAAGTCTAAAGATAGAGCAACCATGTGCCCATAATTAAAAATCCAATTGTTTGGGGATTTCTGCCCAACACCTTTTTTAAAGGGTGGGGAAGGAAATACAAAGAAGAATGTGTCTTTTGAAGCCTGAATAAAATAAATAACAGTTCAAGTTTTAGTTATAGATGCTAAAGCAGAGTTGAATTGTTTCCCCTTTGTTACTCTGTGCAAATATTAGCCTACTAAAGTACACGTGATATAGTTTACTGCCATAGTCTAATTCATAAAAATTCATTATCACAAATCACAGAGTCATAAGCCTAATAATTAATCAGTAATGGTTACTGGTCATAATGAAAAGAGCTGGAACTTTTTAAAAACACCCTTCATCTTTGCTTCCAAATTGTCCTTTTACACACAGCACCCTTTCCTTGAATAAACTTACACTTCCACAGTATTCCCAACTAAAGCTGATCCATCAGCATTTGATTTTATCTTTTGAATTAAAGAGAAAATATACTAACCTGTGAGGCCTTGGTTAGAAGATTTCTTAACTCGGTGTTTTTCTAATTTACTTCCTGCCAAGTTTACCAACTGAGCCCAGACAGAGAGCATGGATTCTGTGAATGGCAAATTGTTCACATTGAATGCCACAACTGGAAGCTGAAAAATAAAGATAATAATCTTAAAATTATGAAAGGTAAAACAAAAACAGAATTGTATCTGTAACTTGCAAAGTTTCATTCACATTGCATTCCTTTTATGTCCCTTTAATCTTATTTAGGACCATAAATGGAGAGTAGAAAGGAACTTTGAAGGCTATTGTGAGTGAGATTTTTCCCACCCCTTAGATATAAGTGATTTAATGATGATACTAATCAGTTTATAGACTACAAACTGTGATTTTAAAATATTTAGATATTCTTTAGTAGCTTAATCAAATAATAATCAAGTAAATAAGATAGATATTGGTAGAGCAAATGCAAATACTATATTGTCAACTTGTCTATAATCTGACTTCCAAGCTACTAATCAGCTTAAAGGTCAAATACCAAAAATACTAACTTCTGAGCTCAAAAGGACCAATCAGAGCTAGGAAGAAGTTGGAAAGTCATGCTTAAAGCAATATGGTGGAAAGCCTTGACAATAGAAAACAACTCAGAGGAATGGAGCAAGACAGGCTTCGTCAGAGTTGGCAAAGACAAATTCCAAAAGATGGTTCCCTATGTTATGAGCCTGTTACTTAGTAACGGGGCTATTTTAAGTAAAGTATATGAGATAACAAGTGACTATGTTGATATCAAACTGGTGGTTTCTTCTCTTTATACCATACTTATCGTATATGTACCACTTGGATTGTGTTGAAATGTGAGAGGAGTCATTGTGTATAAATATCTGTGGATCCTGAGGCTCAGGATCTTTGGATCCTAAACCTAAGACCGGCTTTATTGTGAGACATGATCCCTCTCTCAATAAATCTATTTTCTTTGGCTTGGAGACTTTGATTTTTTCTTCCTCTAACACTGCAACTTAGAAATTTTTGCAAAATCTAGTTCAAACCCCACCCCCACCGCTTTAACAGATGAAGTAACAGGTCCCAGAAAGGTTATGTATCTTCTCTAAGGTAATAAGGCAGTAGCTGTTAGAGGTATGATTTGGTTTTGTTTTTGTTTTTTTGCGGGGCAGTGGGGGTTAAGTGACTTGTCCAGGGTCACACAGCTGGTAAGTGTCAAGTGTCTGAGGTCGGATTTGAACTCAGGTACTCCTGAATCCAGGGCCGGTGCTTTATCCAGTGTGTCACCTAGCCGCCCCCTTAGAGGTAGGATTTGAACCCTGAACTTTTAACTCCAAAATTATTACTTTTTCCACTGTCCTATGCTTATACTCTGTCCCAGAACTTATTTAATATGACTATTAAATGAAAATGAATCAACTTTAATTAATTAGTTGATTGATTTAAACATTAAATTCAATAATTTACTTAAAATTTGTTTATTACAACATATATAGTATGCTGCATTATGCTATTATAATACTATAAAAAACTTAATATTTTATCTGTGTTCTTACTTTCTGAATACAGAAACAGATCTCATTTTATCCTGCAAGAAAATTAGTCCCATTTCCTAAATATGGATACTGAGGCACAGAAAAGTAAAATTACTTATTTCCCCCTAGCCAAAAAATTAAAAATTAATAGCAGAACCAAAAACTAACTCAGGATCCAAGTCTGCTAATTATATAAGTGAGTAAGCTAGACTTCAATTCCTGGGGGGGGGGGGGGGGGGGGGAGGAGAATTCTATATTAATATAATAAAGAGAAAGTTAATAAACCTTAAAGGAAGCAGGGATCCCCCCAAATAGTTTCATCAAGAATAGCTCAGGGGCAGCTAGGTGGTACAGTGGATAAAGCACCGGCCCTGGATTCAGGAGGACCTGAGTTCAAATCCGGCCTCAGACCCTGGACACTTACTAGCTGTGTGACCCTGAGCAAGTCACTTAACCCCAACTGCCTCCGCCAAAAAAAACAAAAGAATAGCTCATGTAAAAATAACCTCATTTACCTTTTTAGACAAAGGTTAGAAAACAGATCAAGGGAATACTGCATATAAAATTTACCTATATTTTAGCCAAGTTTTGATGAAATCACTAATATAATTCTTGTAGATAAGCTAAAAAGTGACAAGTTAGACTAGTAGTATCAAACTCAAATAGAAAGGGAACCCTGACCAGTTCAGGAAGGGAGGGGTAAGGGAGGGGAAAGAGAGGGAAGGAGGGATAGAATTTGGTACTCAAAACTTTAAATAAAAATGTTTATTATTATTATTATTAAAAAAAAAAAGAAAGGGAACTCGGCTGTATATTGACTTAGAAAACTAAAAAGTAACATTATTTATGTTTTAATTTATTTTTGTTTTATTAAACATTTCCCAATTATATTTTAATCTCACCTACCGGTTTTAGCTGACTCAATGGACAAACTCTACATGTTCGCATATCACAGAATTGGACAGTGATTTTGCCTTTAGGAGTGATGCGTGTCACTGTGCCTTCTCCAAATTCATCATGTACCACTTGGCCACCCAGTCTCAAGCGACTGTCTATTCCACCAATTACAGCTAGCACTGCCATTAGGCCACCAACTTCAGGGTTCTCAGAATCAGGAAAGTAATCTTCTAACACAGCCTAACACAAAATAAATACAAATAAACTCTTAAGTAGAAAATCATCATTCTTATCTGTGTTTTAGAAAAATAATCAACAATAAATCTGTTTTAATAAAAAGCAATTGTTTTCTAAAATACAAGAGTTAATCTAATTAAAATAAAATGCCTCTGAGTCAATTATACATTTTAAAAGTTAATTTTTTTAATTAAAAGTATTCTAGAAAGAAAAAAATGAGCTTATTTTAAAACGTGGAAACTACCCCTTCCGACTGTTTTCCTGCAAAGATGTGGGTGATGGAGTTTAGCTGAGAGTTGATGTACTTGTTTATGAGTCCATTCCACTGGCTCAGTGAATGTAGAGTCCTTAGCAGGGCCACTATCTCCTCTGCCAAAGTACTACTATGGGTTGCAGTCAAAGATGCCTGGGGTCTGGCCTTCCTCCTTCTCAGAGTTGACTCTGAAATAAAAAATAGAGTAAAAGCTTAAAAGCAAATTTATAATTCATCTCATCAATCAAATAGTGTAAAAAGCCATTTTACCTCTGAGTAGTGGTATGTCTGAAGAGCATGTACTAAGTAGGCTGCCTAAGAAGCCAAACAGTTTTTCCACAAGAAACTTCATATCCCTTGATCTTTCTGTTTTGTCCCAGGATGGAAGTACAGCTTGCAATAAATGCACTGCTAAGATCTAAAGAAAACATAATTCTGATCAATCACTTTCCAGTCAATGCATTATTATACCCAACCATTATTTCTTTTCCTATGATTGAAGTACCCTCATCTCTTCCTCCCCTTAAGATTGTGATTTAACTGGCAACAATCCCTTTTTCCTGTTATTTGTCAACATATTCTCATCCTTATCTACATCAGCCCTATCATTCCTGAGTCAATATCCTAGTCTACCCTCCAGCTACACTGTACCTCTGGAAGGATGGACAAGACATGTCTCAGTACCTCAGTTTACTCATGTGTAAAATAATTAGGTTGAACTGAATAAATGATCTATAAGGTCCCTTCCAGCTCTCGATCTGATGTAGGAGGCAAAAAAAGGGGTTAATAGAAAAACCTAAGACCCCCAGCTCTAATTCAGATATTAGACCCCAGTTAATGGATAACTTACAAGTTAGGATGCTAGGTTCTCTCACCCACGGTAAACAGTACCCATAACAGGCAGGTCATATAACAATGAGACACGAGACAGGGTATAGAAATTCTAACGAAAAATGAAGATATTTTGAAACTAGTCATGGGAACCAGAAAGAGACATGCGCAGAAAAGGCCAAATTTGTTCCCAGATTTACCTTATGACGTGTAAACCCCCAAAACACACTTCCACTGAAAAAGGTACCCGCCTCGGGGTTGGCTTAGGACCCCAGGAACTCCAAATTTGGATAAGCCCTCCCCTGTACCTCCCAAAGGTGGAGATTATTATAATAAGACTGATAATCAGTTTATCCATACTATAAATATAACTGTCTTTTCTTTCCTTATTTGAGAGATACCTTTCCACTTTTCTGGTGCTCTCCCTGTGGTCACTCACAGTATTGGAATAAAACGGGAAAATGAGTCACTGAGTCTTGTAATTCTTTTGGGACAACTCACAATCAATTTGACCTTAATTCCATCCCACATCAGATCTATGATTTTATGACCCTCTGCACTTACTAAACTCTCCTTCACCTGAGATCTGGTCATCTATTTTCTGGCCCAAAGAAATCTGTTTCCTTCCAGAAGCCACTGAACCCTGGATACCCTCTCCAGTAGTGGGTGTTCACGCCTCCTGGCACACACCCAGGAAAAGATGAAGGCATTTTTCTTGTTTTTCACTCAGCAACTTCTTATGTTTTCATGTTTCCTCTATCCATCTATATCACCCAGTCATTACTCTTGTTACAGTCACCTATCAGCCTATAGGTCTACCTCTTATATTCAGGGATGTCAACATATATTCTTTGATAACTTTTAAATTGTTTGACCTTTTAGTTCATCAAGGTCCTTAACCCTCCTCACCTTCACACAATATTCTACTTCAGCCACCCAAAGACAATTTCACATTTTAGATCTGCTAATCCCCCATAACTATACTACTTAACATTGTCTTAAACTCTGAAACTCCTCTCTATAATCCTTAACCTATTACACTTTCCATCTGTGCTCTTGCCTCATTGCTTCAAAATGTATTCTTTATCCTCTATGGAACCTCTACTTCCCTCACACTCCTTTGTCTCACACCTTCACCCCTGCTTCATCTCAACTTCTCTTCCATTCATTCAGTCTTTCTTTCATCCTTCCTTTTTCTCTCCTTTAATTTCTTATCTACACTTCTCTTCTACGCTATTTACAAACACAGAATCTCTCCCCAAATCCTTAAAAAACAAATACCTTTTCACTAGACCTGTCAATAGGTTGAGGTGCTATCCTATATCACTTTTCTCTTTCATATTCCAATTACTATTCGACTATACTGGTTTATGTCCTCTCATCTCCCACTCAACTCCTTACAATCTGATCTCACAGTTAATCATAACAACATGAGGGTTGGGAAACTAACAAGATGGACACACCTAAGAAGTAGGAGGAGATTAAATTCTATAGCAAGAAATTCAGTTAGGTGTGGCTACTACAGGAACTAGGAAACTGCGATAACTCCAGAGGTCAAGACTAACATTCCAAAAGAAAATCCTCCAGATTCTCAGGATTCTTTCCCCACCCCCAGAGGGAACTTTTCATTGTCAGGTGGTAGTCTCCCCATCTACCTATAAAAGCTTTTGCCTTTCTTCAGTTCTAGGAGAAAAGTGCCTCAGACAATCATGTGATCACTAAGCAACTTTCTCCCCTTCTCTCTAGGTCCCTTTCTCTAGCACCTAAATAAAAGACTTATTTTATTTGAACTGAATTTGGGTGTGAAAGAGTGTAATTCTTTAAAGAGGAATGCCTAAAGACCCACAACACCTATTTTCCCATGATAATTCCAACAACTTTCTCCAAGATTTTCTATGCTTTCTTCACTGCTTAATCCAATATCTTTCTTAATCCTCATTTTACTTAACTTTCTGCAGTTTCTGTTATTGTTGGTGTTATGGGCCCAGAGCACCCCAGAATTTCTCTGGGGTACATCAAGGAACCTTCTCCTTGAGAAGCTAAACCAAAGGACAGATACACCTAAAGAGATAAGTGGAACCAGATCCCACAGAGCTAGCTTGGGGACCTCTACCCTGCATTCTAGTCTCTCTCAACCCTGGGGAGATAAGATTAGGTGTGGCTGCTGCCTTTGTGACCTGAGGAGAGAGATGGCTTGAGAGATCTCCAGCCATGGCCAGTGGGGGAGGGTCCTCCCTCACTAAGGAAACTTTCCACAGTCAGATGGTCACCCCCATCAGTCCTCTATAAAAGTACTTGCCAGTGTCCTGCTCAAGGAGATTGGTATCTCAGAGCCACTTTCTGTGCCATGCCTTTCTCCCCATGAGAAGTCCAAGGATTTCTCTCATGGTTTTCCTTCCCCTCCCTTTTCCCTAAATAAACTACCATCTTATTCTAACTGCTTTTGTGTGCAAGAGGGTGTAATTCTTTGAAGAGGAATTCCTAAGGATCCCAAACCCCTACCCCATTTTCCCCATGACATTGGCCACCCCCTATTCCTGGATTCTATATCCTCCCTTGGCCTCCATGACACTGCTCTCTTCTGGCCCTCCTCTTTACACTGTTTCTTCTTAGTCTCATTTGTGGAACCATCACCTCATATTTGGACTATTGAAATCACTTCTAACTGATCTCTCTGCCACAATTCTTTCTCCATTCGAAACCATTCTCCACTTAGCTCCCAAGGTGATTTTCCTAACACAAAGAGCTGAGAATACCATGTCTCTGCTTAATGAATTCTAGAGTCTCTCTCCTCCCTACCTCCAGGATGAAATATCAAGTTCTTTATTTTGTATTTAAAACTCTTCACTACCTGGTTCCTTTCTACATTCTCAAACAGCCCACATTCTGTTTCCCTCAAGAGACTCTAATCCAGCCATCCTGGTCTACTTGCTGTTTCTTGGATGTGGTGTTCTACCTCTCATCACTATGCCTTTGAACTCAAAGTTCGAACTATCAAAATCTGTGGTTTTCTTTTAAGACACAATTCAAGCACTTTCTTCTCTTGGTCCTTTCAGCTACAAATGCCATGAATTCAGGTTACCTTTCATCTGCTCCCTATTTCTTTTACATTCTGATTTGTACAAGTGATCTTCTCATTAGAATGTGAGCTCCTAGGAAGCAGAGAGGTTTTGCTAACAAATGTTTGTTAACTCTATTATAAAAGCTTTATAATTTGCATTCCTTCTTTCACTCCCCACTCTAAAAAAAACTTCTAACAGCTACAAAATTTAGGGGATCAGACCATGTCACTGCCTGTTCAAAAAATCTTAATGACTCCTGATTACCTCTATAAAATATTGTTTCTATATAAATACAAACAAATATAAAATATTCCTTCTATAAAATGCAAATTCTTCAGCCTGGTAGATTTTAAAACTTCCACAATCTCACTGAAAATCTAGCTTTCAAGACTTCTTTCATCTAATTCCCATTCAAGCACACTAAGATCTGTCTAGCCACCTCTTGTCTAAGTGCCACCTCTTATGCGAATGAAGCCTTTTCAGATTCCCTAGCTGTTAGTACTCTCTTGTTGTTTCCAGTACCTTTTTGTTAACTTATTTGTGTACATGCTGTATCTACCTAGAAGATGTCAAGTTTCATGAGGGTAGGAACTATTTCATTTTTGCCAGCATATGCTGGGCATTTAATATTTGCTAAATTACTAAATACTGAATTAAAAGGTGCTTATAAAAAAAAGAAAAAAGTGCTTATTTAGTATTTGCTATGTGTAAAGAAAAAAGTACTAGGCAATGAAAGAGATGCAGAAACAAGACATGGTCTACCCTCATAGGACTGACAAATTTGTAGGGGAGAATATGTTTGAAAAGACTACTCTGAAGACTGTACAAGAATATATATGAGAAAGATATTGTAATAATCATCAGAGGCAATAAAACATAGAAAATAAATCACATAATAATGATGTATTTTCTAAGAAGTCATCACGAACTTCAGAGTTCTAAGAGCTATAAGAAGTATTTGACAGGGCAGCTAGCCCTGGATTCATGACCTGAGTTCAAATCCAGCCTCAAACACTTGACACTTACTAGCTGTGTGACCCTGGGCAAGTCACTTAACCCTCATTGCCCCACCAAAAAAAAAAAAGTAGAAGTAGTAGTAGTAGTAGTAGTAGTAGTAGTAGTAGTAGTAGTAGTAGTAGTAGTAGTAGTAGTAGTCGTAGTCGTATTTGACATCATTTTTTGGACAAGGAGACCGAAGTAAAAGAAGTTAGCTGACTTACCAAGCAGTCAATTATCAAAACCCAGATTTTCTAAAAGCGTTTTCTATTGCTTCCTCTTCTGAATGATTCTGCTACTCATTACCATAGAGAATCATTTCAGTATTATAAGAGTTTGCTGTCTCAGTGGGATTTACAAATCCACTGAAAAAAAGTTTTTTAACATTTACTATGTTTATTTTCATCCATCTTTTAAAACATTTCTTACACCACTATATAGCAAGTATATATGTGTCAAGTCAATCACCTGTCTCTGAAGCGAAGCTGCTGTAAATGACTCATGTCCTTCCACAATTTTCATGAGTAACGTGATCCACTGAGATGTGCTAAGGGTGCTACACATTTGAGGCATGAGTGCTATACTTCGGATAAATCCAAGCGTACACCAACTTCTGTGCTGCTCTTTATAAACCAACTTATTTGGCAAAGAAGCTGAAAGAGAAAAAAATGTCAATACTGTCTCCACTAGGTTTACAAATTAAAATAAGGAGCCATTTGCTTTCTATTTCTTTTATATCAAAAGGTAATAAAGGACATTTAAAAATAATAAAGCCTCATTAATTTGAAATAATCTAAAATAATGGAAAAACTTTCTGAACTAAAGATCTTAACTTTATAATACTTTTACCAAAGAACAGTTTGGCAATACATCTTAATTCATTTTATAACCAAAACAAGATGATGTTTTGGCTATCAGAGTTGCTTATATGCTTGTTTTCATACACAGTAAAAAGAATCTGTAATTATGTCAGTTTGTTGATATCTAAATGGAATGTCACTCTCCCATCTCCCATTTATTACACTGTATACTTAAATCAAAACCAACTAATACATTCTGAATAATTGGAATCACATAAATGTCACATGTACTTCTTTTTATTTACTTTTTTTTTTTTTGGTGGGGCAATGAGGGTTAAGTGACTTGCCCAGGGTCACACAGCTAGTGTCAAGTGTCTGAGGCTGGATTTAAACTCAGGTCCTCCTGAATAAAAGGCCAGTGCTTTATTCACTGTGCCACCTAGCTGCCCCCTTACATGTACTTCTAGAAATTTGAGATTAATTCTCACAGTATTCCTAAGAAATAGGCCTCAAGCCCAATGTCTTTGATCACCATAAAAATTGTAGAATTTAGAGCCAGAAGGGGCTTGATTAACCATCTACCCCAATTCTCTCATTTTGGAGGAACCTAGAACCTAGAAGACTTAAGAGATATGACCAAAATTACAAAGGCAACAGAGCTCAAATCTGAACTTAACTTATTATCATTCAGTCTTCTTTCCATATCCATACAATGCCCTTCTAATGAAAATGGTATGGATAAGATACTAAATTACTATTTTAAATCAAAGTATATATATAAGATAGATCAGGAAAAGAACTAAGAACTCAATGAACTGAATTCTTTTTCTTTCTATCCATTTTCTCCAACTTTGTTAAAATGTCACTACCATTTTTATACTTACTCCCCCAAGTGATAAAGACAATGATCTTCATCTTCAAGAATATCTCTCTGTTGTTTTACTAAGTGGCTAAAACTTGCCATTTCTTCCACTTTACATTTGCCCTGTCTGCCAAAACTCAAGCTCAACCTTTAATCATTTGTACTATTATAACCTTTTTACCAAGTTCATTCTTATTTCTTCTACCAAATGCATATTTATCACTACATACTGATCGTTTGTGTTTTATCCTCCAAAACGCTCTAACTTCTCATTAGTAATTTCTATACTGGAACCAAACACCCCATTTTAGCCTTCAAGGCTCATCAGATTAACTAAACATTACGAAATTACTCTTTCTTACTTCTCAAATACCCTCCCCTCTTTAAGACTGACCTTTTAGAACCCTCTTTTCCTACAATATCCTCAAAAATAATTTCCATTTTTTGAAACATCCCTATCTTTATCAAAACATTTTATTCTCTTCTCCTTTGAGGCAGTCTCTTGAAGCTTTATACTCACTAGGTTATACAGGGCAAAATCCCAATTAATGTGTTTCCCCTACAACATTTTATATATCTTTTATACTATTATCATTTCTATGTTTTCATCTATCCCAAGATTATAAAGAACTCTCCCTCTAAGACCACATGCCACCCCACCCCTCCCCCGAACACATATTTTTTCAATTCAAGACAGTACAGTACCTAGCACAGTGATCAGAACCCCCTGGTCCTACACCCTCCATTTAAAGAGGGTACCCAAGGTCATGCATCTCTTCTTTTCCCAACAAAATACATTCCTTTGGACTTTTCCATTTTGCCCTCAAGTCAGCTACTTTCCCTCTTCTTTCTTCTTTTTCCTCCCAGTCTCCTCTCCTCTTCCCCTACATCTCATCTTCCTTGTCTATGTCTTCCCCATTAGACCGTTAGCCACTTGAGAGGAGTGACTGTCTTTTGTCTTTCTTTGTATCCTTGGTGCTTGGCACAGTGCCTAGCACATAGGGCACTGAATAAATATTTCCTGACTATCATCAATACAGTCAGTGACTATACAGAATGACATTAAAGGACAGTAATGATTTTTAGGTCTCCTCACCACTGGTTCTATCTAAAGTACATTAAAAATGTTTCTTTTTGTTAAAATTAAGAGTGTATGTCTTTATAAGTTTCTTTATATCCTATACAGAACATCTGTAGTTTTCTCCTAAAAGGTTAAAAAGATGAAGCAAAGAACATTACAAGTAAAAACATAAGACAAAAAGATATATTAAGGAAAAAGATATCACGCAAGAATACATTTATTTTACCATTCACATGACCTATGACGTACATGTTTTATCTATTGTTCCACTTTCCACTAACATTCGAAGCAAACCACACAAAGTTCTTGTGGCTTCATTTTGCATGATTTCTGCATGAATTCCAGCAGAGAGACACAGAGTTTGTAGTAGATTAACAGTAGTTGTAAGCATCATAGAAGTAGGATGGAGGTTTCTTTCCATTTGTTCGCTTTCTAAATTGGAAACCAAAATAAAGACAAATAAGAAACAAGTTTTTAAAAAAATCACAACAAAATATCCAAAAAATTAGTTCAAATGAAATGAATCTTTGAGTAGGAAGGAAGAGCTCAACAGGGGTTAGGGTGTAAGGGGAACATAGGAGGAGCAAAGAAACAAAAAAGATAAATACAAAAACAATGCTGTCAAATGAAATCTATTAAATGACCTTAATTGTCACCTTGTTGGGAAGGGAATGTTTCACTGTATGTAACCAATTATCTCGTTCTGATGTGTAGTCTGCCTCAACAGCATATTCATTAGAAGAAATTATTTTTCAATTTTCCAAATCTGGTGGGCAAATAGGGGTTTCTCTCAGGAATAAAATCCCTAAGAGTAGTCTGCAAAAGGTAGGTAGTTTCCGGCTAACTACGCTTCCCTCCCTAAGAATCTAAATAAATGGCAGAAAGGGAAGGGCCTGAGACAAGTGGAACATATTTTGCAAATATGATTTTTTAAAAAATCCACATCCTCAGCTGTAAAATATAAATACTTCTAAAGCAGAGGTTCTTAACCTTTTTTTGAATCATGGACCCCTTTGGCATTCTGGCAAAGCCAGAGTATTTAGAATAGAATAAGAATTATTCTAAGAATAAGGTTTTTAAATGCATATAATAACATACAGAGGATTACAAAGGAAACAAATTATAGTGAAATACAGCTATCAAAATATTAAAATAAAAAGTTGATGAACTTCAGATTAAGAACCCTTGTCCTAAAGTTTAAGACTAAGCATTCAAATGCTTGCTAAAGAAAACACATGCATATATTGGTCTATTTTTGTTTTTAAATATATGGTTTCTTATTTCCACCTAAACTGATTAAAGGTAAAATTCAACTCAAGTTTTCAAATTTCTGCTCATCCTACATATATGTAATATTCCAAAGCAAAATGAAGAAAAATATAAAGGCCATCCTAATAGAAACAATAAATTTTTGGTAAAGCTAATCTTGGGGACATATACAACATTTCAATTCATTTCCTTATTTTTAATTCAGTAAGTTAGTATTTACTGAACAACTAATGTTTATTAGGCACTGTACAGTATATAAGTATACACAGGGTTTCTCTGTTGGTCGACCTTATGATATGGCTGAGGAGACAAAATTCACATACAAGAATAAGTTAAGAGAGCAACATAGGGGGCAGCTAGGTGGCACAGTGGGTAAAGCATGGGCCCTGGATTCAGGAGGACCTGAGTTCAAATCCAACCTCAGACATTTGACACTTACTAGCTATGTGACCCTGGGCAAGTCACCAAAAAACAAAACAACAACAACAAATAAAAAAAAAAAAGAACCAGTACCACCCAGAGGAGAGATATAGAGTTTAGGGAAGTTTATATATATATATTTTTTTTAATTTTAAGTTATCTTTAATTTAATCTCTTGCTATTTTACTAACCAGAATCATCCTCAGTATCTGAGTCCTCTGTTGTGGGTTGAGCTGCAGGTGGTGGTTCAGCTAATTTGAGGTCATACTTTCCTTCCTTCCCCATTCGGTAAGAATTGGTACTGCCTGTATCCCACTGGACCCTTATCCATCCATCCTCTCCCAATTCACCAATCACACGACCTAAACCTGGAGGTGGGCCATCCTGAAAAGGAAAGAAGAAAATTAAATATTATAGTTTCAGTATAGTAAGCACTTGACATTTTTCCATTCTATCCCAATAACTCTAATGGAGTACATATATACTTTTTTCGTTCTTATCTACTATCAATGTCATTAAAAACACAGACAGCTGACCTACTCCAGTAAGACAAGAAACAAAAACCACTTCAATTTTCAGATTACACACTGACTACTACTATATTTTAGATACATGTTTAGGGAAGTAAGAGGACAGGTATTAGAAGATATAAAGGAAATAACAAAAAGGTTAGAATTAATGTTAAAATATATTTTAAAATGTAAGAACCTTTGAACATGTTTATGCTGGGGCAGTAAATTAATAATAAAATATTTTTAAAGATAATTGGCTAATTTAACATATGTATATTAATATATAATCTTTGCACACAATTATAATTCAATTAGATAATAATTATTATATATAATAATATATTACTATATCACTATATGAATATTAATTTCCATGACTAATAACATCCTCACATTCTTTAAAAATCTTCAAAATTGGGGGCATCTAGGTGGCGCAGTGGATAAGGCACCAGCCATAGATTCAAGAGGACCTGAGCTCTAATCTGGCCTCAGACACTTGACACTTACTAGCTGTGTGACCCTGGGCAAGTCACTTAACCCTCATTGCCCCCCCCAAAAAAAATCTTCAAAATTATCTATAAATTCAAAAGGTCACAGATTTAGATCTGGAAGAGACTTTAGAGGCAGTCTAATCTAACCTACTCATTTTACAGATTAGGAAACTCAGGATCAGAAGTTAAGCAATTTCCCCAATGAGGGATGTGAACCTAAGTCCATCCCGTCTCCAAGTCCAAAATACATTTTTCCAGAAAGTGAATATAAGAAAAAATTCCAGGGAGAAGTATTTCTCAGAAATCTAAACATAGGTCATATTCTGAGTTTTCTACATCTATATTACTATAGACAACCTACAATCCAAACAGTTTGTCCTTGCAAGGCTTGGGGAACCAAAAGACCTGAGAGACAAACTTAAAAGTCACAGAAGGGTAACTATCCTAAGAGAGCCACTAGTCTCTTAAAGCTTCTCTTAAACCAAAACCTCCTATCAACAGGGATGGAGGAGGGGAATAGAGAGAGTAATAAAAGGAGAAAGGTCCTCCCTTCTGCCCTACTGTCTCTGCCCTTCTTATAATTAATTTGTTTTAAAATGACATTTACTTTCTCTCTCACTCTCCATCCCTTCTGCAGAGGGTTAATTTATGAAATGGAGGCTCTACCTGCTGTCTTAAGAACCGCCCTCCCTTTTCTTTAGTGAATGAAGCAATTTTTACAGCACTGCTTCTTATCACAGGGCAGCTGTTCACCCACAACTATCTTTTTGAAACATAAATACTATTGCCTTTTGGTGTCTCTGTTTGCGGTCTGAGATGGATTCCAAAATCCTTTCCAAATTTTAATATAGGAAAATTGTCCCCTAATTTGTGGCATTGATCCCTTGTACAAAAAGAGATACCTTGACTTTTATCTGTAACTTCAGAGACAGCATAGCAAAACAAAAAGAATGATAGCTTTGGAGTCTGGAGACCTGGTTCAAATCCAGGCTCCTGCACTTATGTAATAATATGTGACCATGGACTTCTTAGAGCCTCAGTTTCCTCATCTGTGAAAAAGAGGCAGTGTACTATCAACTTCACAGGATTATTGTGTAGGGAATGTTTTGTTCTTTTAAAATGTGGGAATGAGGGTGATGGCAAGAGAGAGAATGGGCTGATTTGGGGAAAGAAAGGTGGAGCTGCTGTTGCTATTTTCTGGAATTCTGCCGTTACGCCACACTGCTTCATGCTCCACTTCAGAGTGTCCCGGATATTATTTTATTTGTCCCTTCCTTCCTTTGATATTACTTACCCCTTAGCCACAAACATATGCTTTCAGCTCCTGTCTCATCTATCAACCTCACACCAAGCTGAAGGAGTTATATTCTGGGCTGTTTATACCATAAATTAGACAGAAAAAGGAGATTTTTTTTCTTATTATAACCTAAAATGGATATTTACTAATGCTTATATAGATAAGTATTAAGATACTCCAGAAGGATTTAATACCTGATCTCCCCATTTCCAGTCCACTCCCCGCATAACCCTGGTACCAATCTTCATCATTGCTGCCAGTTCTGGCCCTGAAACAGGGAGCTGTACTGGAGTGGTTTCTTTTCTTGATTCTTCCAAAACAGTAGCTGAAGCTCCTTGGGCAGAGGCATTCATGTCTTCTTCAATATTGTCAGAACTAGGACCTGACCAAAGAATCATCATCAGTTATTTAAAACAATACTGAGCAACCACCTGCTAAAAATGATATAAAATCAGACAATAATTCTTGTTTTAAATAATTATCCTGAGTTTATCTATCAAATAAATCTATTTCCACTGTAAAAAATTACTGCAGTGAAAAAAAATTTGTAATGTATTTCAATTCCTTTCCAATCAGTCCACCTTAAAAAGCAAATAAATTTTTGCAGACTAATTAGTATCACCATGATGTTGTTCTTTATGAAACCACATTAAACAGTTCTATTCAAATGATCGATAACTTCCCATACTAACTTCAAAATAGTCTCTTCTAGTTCTCAATCTCAAAATATCAAGGTAAATCTCTGAATGTACAAAAATAGGGGGTGGGGAGGAAGAACAAATGGGTAATCAGTAAGTCATAAAGCAAAAATGAAAAATACCTTGTACTTGAAGAAAGTGCCAATTCCCAGAAATATGGATTGTAAATGATTTAACAAATTACAAGTTTGGGTTATTAAAGTTTAAATTTTTCTACAAGGATAAGGTAGTCAGTCACTCATATAAATTTTATCTGAAAATCTGAGATTAATAAGGTAAAACTAAAAGAGGTCTTGCTATTTTCACTTTCTAGTACCTCCTACTAAGAGAAAAGCATCCAAATCTCCTAAAGAAATCGATATCTTATTATTATCCATCTCCAAAGAATGAGTTTTAACAAACTCCTTTAAAAATAATGTTCAGGGTAAATTAATGGTTTCAAAAGTTCTTCCTTAGAGCTAAAGCTAAATGTCAAGTGATATGAAATAAGAGCTTCTCTTCTCTCACTGGTGACTGAAAATAAAGCCCAGCCCCACCAGCACTTCTGAAAATGACCTGAGACAGTACTTCTATAGATTTTCATTTTAAAGGGGAAAAACAAAGAAATTGAAAGTAGCCAAATAAAAATATTATCATTCAAAATAAGGCACATATATCCCTCTGTATTGCAGGGATTTGGATTTTGGACAAGGTATATAATCATTAAATCTCTAAATAAACCATGACAAATTAGTTTGCCTGTAAAATGCAATACTCAGAAATGTGAAAATATTACCAAAGCAAAACCATGAATTTCACAAACCAGCACTAAAAAAACTCCAAAGGGCTGTCTACCTATTAATCGCAGTGTTGTTTGAGTCAATGCTAGCATGCCAGAGTTCAAAAGAAGATTCAAATTGTTTGCGCCGTACTGAAGTGTGAGCATATTGAGCATAACCAGGAGAAAACGTGCTTGTGGAATGGTTCCAAGGCTTGGTCCTGCTGGATTCTCATTAGTAATGGTTTGTAAAGGAACAGGCTGGATACCTAGTTAAGAATCAGAATATACTTAGTAGAGTAAAATACATAAAATAAAAATAATAGTAATATATATACATTAAAAAGAGAGAAAAAAATTCAATTTCTACCTACTGCAAA
Source organism: Dromiciops gliroides (assembly GCF_019393635.1). Taxonomy (NCBI): domain Eukaryota; kingdom Metazoa; phylum Chordata; class Mammalia; order Microbiotheria; family Microbiotheriidae; genus Dromiciops; species Dromiciops gliroides. Next base: position 245,110,933 of record NC_057863.1, on the reverse strand, counting down.
TACCATTTTACTGCCCTATATAACATGGTAAGTAGAGCCACCAAAAAGCTCCAAATCCCTTATTTCTTTCTAAGGACCTCATTGATTTTTCCTCTTACACATTTTTCATCACCCTGGTTATAGTTTTTACTCCTCCTATTTTTTAATATCCCTTTTACATTCCAACCAAAAGTTACTTACTTTTTTCCACAGAGTTATCCCTAAAATTGGCTTATAAATAAGACCGTACTATGATAGGTGCATTAGGTGTTTGGAAAATGAGATCAAGGATTATAAGGATATGCTAACTCTAAAAGTATTAAATTAACTAACTATATACAAAAATCTAAGTATCGGTACTTTAGAATTTGAAGAGACCTAAATCATATATTCCAACTACATGACATTATAAATATGAAAATTAGGGTCCTGTTTCACTTTCTCCCACAATACTTAGTTAACAGTGAACAGTACCAAAAATAAATAAGCTTAGATTATGTTAAGTCAAAAAATTATATTATGTCAGGAAATTTGGTTCCAGCTTTTTGACCATAGGTTGTATGCATATTTTGTGCCATAACTTCTCTTTTTACTCCATTACTACACCAAATAGAGAGAAAAGAAGGAAGGAAAGAAAGGGAGTATCTTCAGAAAGCTACCACATGGATAATAACTGTAAAAATACTCTGTAAAAGAAGAACAGGGAATACAAGAAACGTTCTCCCTTTATTTTTTATTTATTTAATTTTTTTTTGGTGAGGCGATTGGGGTTAAGTGACTTGCCCAGGGTCACACAGCTGATAAGTGTTAAGTGTCTGAGGCCAGATTTGAACTCAGGTGCTCCTGACTCCAGGGCCGGTGCTCTATCCACTGCACCATCTAGCTGCCCCCATTCTCCCTTTATTAAAGAAGTCTACAATTATATGATACATATACTTTGTTACATGATAAGAGTTAAATTATCTCTATAATTATTTTCCCTTCAATCAGGAGTTAACTTTTTATGTGTTATAAGACAACTTTGGCAGGCTAGTGGAGCCTATGAAACCCTTGTCAGAATGTTTTAAAATATATAATATGCATAGCATTACAAAGAAAATTCATTATACTAAAATATAATAAAGTATTTTTAAAATAAGTTCACATGGGGCAGCTAGGTGGCACAGTGAGTGGATAGAGCACTGGCCCTGAAGTCAGGAGGACCTGAGTTCAAATCCGCCTCAGACACTTAACACTTACTAGCTGTGTGACCCTAGGCAAGTCACTTAACCCCAATTGCCTCACAAAAAAAAAAAGTTCACAGAAGAAGGCTATGCATCTCTGCCCTATACTACCAAACAGATGATCTTCAAACACTTTATACTATTAACTCTCCCCCAATCTAACCTATAAAATCCCATCATAACCTAACACATTACAAGCCCCAATGCCAAGATTCTATACAAGACTATCTAACAAACAGGTTAGTTAAAAAACAAGCATAATTTTGTTAAGTCAGAGAAAAACAGAATGATAATTTAGAGCTGGAAGGGATGGAGAAACCAGTGAGGTTAAGTAACTTACACAAGGTTACAGAAGTAATAAACAATATATCTATGCCCTCTGACTCCAAATCTAGCATTTTTTCTACCCCATATCACATTATTTCTCCCTAGCTGATCTTTTTTCGCATAAAACAGTTTTCTTTGTGTTCATATTTCCTTATTTTACCAGCACAGTGAAGAGTAATATAACCTTATCTCTAACAACAAAACTACCTAATCCTTCTTTTTTCATTACAAAGGTATAATGTTATTTAAAAACCCATGTTTGCACCAAAGTCAGTAGCTATTCATCAAAAAAATTTTCCATTTTCATATACATGCAACAGAAGTTTCTTTAAACAATGTCTTCATTCACTATAATAACTACTATGCAATTCAACACTTTCTTTAATAGGGTGAAAGGTTCTCGATTAGGCACCTTGGAAATAAATAAGAAATAAAATACTACTTCCTGCCCTTAAAAAGTTTATAACAGAAATAGAATGATAGAACAGAAACTTTTGAAATTTTATAATTATATACTTTAAGTGTGTGACAATTGGAGTGACGCCATCTACTAGAGAGTTACTGTAGGAAAGCTCCGCCATGAGGAGAAGGCGTCTGAAGGCAAGCCATGTGGCTTGGAAGGTCAGTTCCTTGATGTCAGGAAGTGACATGTGCTGTGGGTACTGTCTATCAAAGCTACCAGCCAATTAGCTTGGAGCTGTATGTACATGTGGATGAGATATTCCCGGTTTGCACAGGAGGCTTGTGAGATGAAGAAGGGGAGAGGCTCGCTCTCTCTGTCTTTCACGAGGACATCAAGGGGGAGTGGAGCAGGAGACACTGGCTCCCTGAGATAGATAGCTGAATATAGGCCTCTTTCTCTCTCTTCACCAAATTCTTATGCTCCCTAAGAAATGCTTTAAAAGTCTAAACTCTTGCTAAAGCTTCTAATTTCTTGGCGACCACTAATTAAATTTTTTTAGACAGTACAGCTAGAATCCTAGCTACAAGTGTGAAGCTGACTTTTTTTAAAATTAGTTTATAATCCTGGAGCTAAAAAGCTAAAAGCATTTAAAGCAGGATAATAAAAAAAACACAGGTAAGTAAACAAAGCTTAAAAACAGGGCAATAAATTAATTTGCAAAACTATCAAAAATCAACACAACAAAAAACATTTGTATTTGTAGGTTTAATAACTAGTCAAATGACAATAATATGTAATGTTATCTCCTTAAGTATGTACTTCTATATTAGTATGAAGATAATTATTTTGAAAACAGAATTTTTATGGCAAAGTAAATCAAAGCTCACCTAGTTCTTTAAATCTAGCATTTGCATCCAACAAAACATTTCGAATATTCTGAATGGCCCAAGCATACAACTTTCCAAAAGTTACTTCCAGTAGCATTCGATTAAATGGTGGAATCAGATCAACATCCTTTAAGCAATCTGTAAGTGGTTCCCTTTAAAAATAATTATTTTATGTCAATTTAAATTCTAATATAAGCATATTCTTCTTCATAGCACAATTTCCTGAGAAATTAATACAACAATGCTGAATTTTACCCTATATTTGTTCCTTCTGGGATAAGTCTTTGCCATCCACAGAACATAGCATATTGTACAGACGGAAGTAAGAAATTTTTGGTTGCCAATTTTAAAATAGTGTCTATCCCTTCCAAACGAACTTCTGCTCTCTCCAACTGCAAAAACATAAATATGCAGCTTTTAGACTCCTGTAAATTATCAAACACATGGCAGCATCATGTTCTCAACAAGTTTTACCTGTTTGAGCAAGCACTTTCTCATCTTTTCCACATCAACTGGCTCTTCTTTAAGTGCAAATTCAACAATTGTGCTGAGCAGTGCAGACTGAGGATAAAGGCCTTGAACATTCTGTTTTAGCCATTTGTATTTGTGAACACCTGTAACTGTACTCAGAAGTGGCTGCCATTTATCCTTAAAAACAGAAAGAGTTGCTTCTATTGGTTTTAAATGTCATTACTCACTTTTGTTCTAAAATGTTCAAACTACTAAATCATCTCATTAAGTTTACTTCAAAAAAAAATCACATTAGTGCAAATCAAAATTTATATAATAATGTAAATATACTTTTGTCACGAATGAAAATTTTTCAAACTATTCAAGATTTTAGGCATACAAAACACACAAATATAATTTTTATAAAATATTTCCAAAATATTTTTTAAAGACTTGTCAATAAAATTTTTTGAAAAACACAATTCTTTCACTACAAACACTTGTTACTAATTCTACATTCAATTTAAAGTTCCTAAGGCTTCTTTTAAGTTTTACAAAATGGAACATAGTACCTACCTCAAAGATTTTTAAGAATCAAATGAGACAGTAAAGCTAAAGTGCTTTGCAATTTCTAAACTATGTCAGTGAAGATTATTAATAATAATGTATAAATATGCATTAATAATTAGAATAATTTCTCAGAGTTACTGAATATATATTATGCAATGAAATGGCAGAAACTAAGCATCAGAAAAGACAACAAGGTAACAGTGGTGTTATTATTATTGTTAGTATTATTATTATTATTAATGACAATAATAAAGATTGATATGGTACTACCACCTCATATTTTTCATCACAGCAATGTCACTAACCTAAAGTCATTCAACAAATTAAATTAAATTTTATTAACAACCTAAATATGCAAAGTATCACACCATACTCATTTCAAAGACAGTCTAAGAACAAAATCAGAATATCAATTGGCACTCTCCTTTCCTAAGTTACTATTTTTCTATTCAGTGAACTGCCAAGTCAAATAACATCTTTACATAACATACCTTAGGTGATTTAACTGGAACAGGTCTTTTATCTACAGATACAGGACTATGTGGTAGAATACATGCTTCTTCTAAGTCACCCTCTTCATTTCCAATCTTGGACTCTTCCACATCAGTAGGTTCTGATTTTTTGGGTACTGCTTTAGAAAAAATACTACCTTATCATTTAATAATGTATTTAATTATAATTTATAATTTAATTAGCCCTATTTCAATTTAGAAATATTTAAGCTTGAATCTACATACAGGACATTAGAATTTTGCTAAAATTAACTTACACAACCAAAATACTTGAATAACAAAATAAAAGGTCATTTCAGAACCTCTCTTTGAAATACAGCTTCAGGGTTTCAATTGGGTTGGCTGTCAGAAAATAAAACTATGAATTTATGTGGATTCCCAAAGTACTGTGATAAATATGTAAGAGAACCTGAAGTGGCATAAATCAGTAAACATAAGTTATTATCCTACAATGTGCCAAGGATTATACTAGGCCCTGGGAATACAAAGACAAAACAAAATGTTCCTTGTCTTCAACATGTACACATACATGTTGAGTATATACATGATTATCTGAAGAAGGAAGGAGGCATTAGCATCTGAAAGGACCCTGAGGTGCTAGTCAAGTTCCAAAGAAGGAAAAATCATATTATAAACCATTGTGTCACATAAATGTGAAAAATATGGCAGTGAAAAGGAAGATTTGGACAATGGCTGTAAGGTTGATTGAAAGTGGTTTATTTTAGGATTCTGGAGATATGTACGTGCTTATAAGCACATGGGAAGGAGACAGTGAAGAAGAAAAACTGAAAAATCAGGATTAATGGATTTTGGTACTAGAAGAAGTGAGGGCCTCAAAGACAGAAATGGGCTCAAAGACAGAAATGAATGGGTTAGCCTTGGCAAACAGTCAGGAACCACTGACTCAAATAAAAATAATGAGAAATAGGGAGTTGAGGAAGCACATTTAAAATGACATCAATTTTCACAATAAAAGATAAAAAACCATTTGTTATGAATGGAGGTCTTGAAGAGTGGCTACAGTGAATCTGAAAGATGATCAAATAAGATCTAAATAAAAACTCTCAAACAGCAGTCAGGGCCAATCATCTCAGATTAAAAGCAACAAAACTTTGTAATGAGTGAAATCAGCATAATTATTACTTTCTTCATCATTACTCAGAAGGACAGAAATAACTACCCAAGGTCAAGAATTAGCAGCAGAGTAATAGTAACAGCAGCAGCTAAAAAGCATCAAGCTTTAAAGTTAATGTATACTACCTTACTTACATTTAGTACTCTCCTTTGATCCTCACAAAATAACTCTGGGAAGTAGGTGCTATTATTACCCCTTCTTGCAGAGAGTGAAAATGAAGCTGAGACAGAATGACTTGCCCAGATCACTAATCTGATAAGGATCTCAGGTTGGATCCAAACCTAGGTCTTCCTGACACCATATTCAAAGCTCTACCCACCATGCCATGATACCTAGCAATTGATAGTGGATGTAGTCATCCATCATGATAAATATTCATACAACTAAATTAACTAAGGAGAAAATAAACTGGAGAACATGAAGGGGAGAAAGGTTACAAGGAGAGGGAACTGAAATTTCAGAATGACTGACAGATTGAGAAAATGTAAGTACAGGAATTGTGATTCAAGATTAGCATTTCAGAATTCAGAATAACAAAGGGAATATACACAAAGCAATAGTAGTAAGATAATGTGTGACAGAATTACAAAGTCTGACATTAACTCTGATGTCAGATTTTTTGACAAATTATCAGAAAATAGAAGTCTCTAATTGGGTTAGCCAGGGATGTGACAAGAAAATTATGAAAACTTGAGTCACTAAGGAAGGTAGAAAAATGAATTCTCTTCTTCCATGGTCTGTGAATCAGTAAAGAACAGAGGGAGCAGCCTGCATCCAACAGGAAAGAGATAAAAGTGTCATCAAGAGAAAGTCATTTTTCAGTTAATCTGAAGAAAAGAGAGGGGTGGTGGACATATCCACCTTGCTGTCTCACAAGCACCTTAAACTTGACCTTAAAATGAATTTATTCCACATAAACAATAGCACTTATAGCAGTCATAACTGATTGACTCAAGGAACACTGATCAACTAACAAGTATTTATTACTCAACTACTATGTTGTACTATATAGGATCCATAGGATCCTAATTTTAGAAGCAGAAGAGACTTCAGTGGTCATCTAATCCAATCTTCTCATTCAATGGATGGAAGCCAAGGCACAGGAAGTTAAAGTGACTTGCCTAATGTCACAAAGGTAATAATTGGTAAAAACAGGATTTGAACCTATATCCTCTGATGACAAATTGCTTTGAGAGCTGGGACAGTGTCATGTTTCTTACTCATATCCCCAGTGCCTTACACAGAATAGAAACTTGATAAATGTTTGTTGAACTGTAATTATACAGAAGAACTTATAAAGAAAGGGGGTGGGGGGTGGGGGGGTGGAAGGGTCCCAAAGAACACAACAAAAAATGCTAGTTGAGTATTGGATGAGTTAGAGTATTAAAGAAGGATATGGGAACTTTCACAAAGATGCATAACTTTAGTACAAAATAATGCAGAGGTTCATAAGAGATAAAAGAATTGAAGACTTTGGGGGGGGGGGGGGAGGACTACGTTTCCAAAATAAAATACAACTTAACAAAAGATATCACTAACGTGTTTTGTTTTGTTTTGGAGAGGCAATTAGGGGTTAAGTGACTTGCCCAGGGTCACACAGCCAGTAAGTGTTAAGTGTCTAAGGCCGGCTTTGAACTCGGGTTCTCCTGAATCCAGGGCCAGTGCTTTATCCACCGTGCCACCTAGTTGCCCCACTAATGTGCTTTTTAAAAAAATGCAGAGGGATGATTTGGCTGAAATATGTATCAACTTGGGTATAAAAAAAAAATTCCCAAAAGGTTTAATCCAATTATACTAAGTTTAACTAAATGTCTATTACCAGTATACACATAATTTTGAAAAAATTATTCATAATAAAATTTATTAAATTTTAAATAAAAAAATATTGATTGTGATAATAATTATTAAATAATTTTGAAATTACTTTCTAGAAAGTAATAATCTAAAATAATACTCATTTTTATAATAGAGTTCAAGGACACAAATTTAAAGGTTTACATTAAGGAACTTAGATAAATAATCAGGATTTCTACTTCTATCATAAGCATATGTAAAAGATGTTATGGCTATAAGGCTATATGCCAACTTACATCACAGTTAATGAGTAGCTATAGTTAAAAACTATAAACATGGGAGTCACCGCCCCCCCTGCCCAAAAAAACCTTACAATCAAGAAAAAAAAATGATAGTATTTTCCCACTTTCCTTATGTTCTTACCTCTTTTTTTCCTTCTCTCGCGTATTATTTTCTGAGCTATCCTTCTCCATCGAGGCAAAGAACTTAAAAGTTTAAGCTTGGACATTATTGAAAGGTCATTGCAAACTGCAGGACGCAATTCATTAAAAGGAATCGCAAACGTTCAATGACAGGAGCACACACTTCCTTATAAGAACGGCCCTGTTCCTGATGTGTCTGGAAGTTAAACACAGCGGTAGAGGGGAAGACAGTCACTTATTTTTTTACATATAACTAGAAGGTATAGAAGAAAACATAGAGTCATGATACTAAATATACTTTTACCTTAATTAGTGAGCATTTTGCTTGGTAGACAAACTAACAAACATCCACTACAGACTTGGGCAAAGTTCTGTGTTTGACTTGGTCAACACCAAGTGTAACTGGGTGAACTAAAGATAAGGCCACATGACCAACACAAGGCATTAAAAAAAAGAAAGAAAGAAAAACCATAATTTGTACTATAAGCATAAAGTAAGGTAGCCAAGAATATATTTGTAGTACATGTAAGACCAAAATACCGATACCTAAATCTTCATGCTTTAGAAGACAACATAATAGTAGACGCCCCACCTCTTCAACGGGATGTTCAGGAGGAAATGTTATTGGGTTGGGTCAAAGGCACTGCTTGCAGTACCTTTCTATCTGACATAAAAAATCCTGAAAAGAGAAACAATTAAAACTAACCACTTCACATACTCTGATACCTACACTGGTGCCAGACACTTGAAATATTCTGAAATTTTATTTTAATATAAAACCAAATTCATTACCAAAAAAATGTTTCCCTTATGTACTTTAAAATGCAAAACAGTATTTCATTAGTTATGTAAATGAGCCTAAGAGTATACAGAAACCAATGACAGAAAAATGCCTGTGGCATAACATAATAAAACTGAACATTAATAAATGATGATTCTGGGTACTTTTAAATACTTTTCTCAATTAACTAAAACACTAATTGTAAGAATAATATTACCTTGGGGCAGCTAGGTGGCACAGTGGATAGAGCACCGGCCCTGTTGTCAGGAGGACCTGAGTTCAAATTCGGCCTCAGACACTTGAAACTTACTAACTGTGTGACCCTGGGCAAGTCACTTAACCCCAACTGCCTCACCAAAATAAAAAACACAAAAACAAACAAACAAACAAAAAGAATAATATTACCTTCACAGTATGATCCTGAATGTTATTGTCTGCAATGGCTTGCAAAAATGGTTGGGAATGATCACTCAAAGTCAATCTATGGGAATATAGTTTAGATTTGTTTGGAGTGGTACTTCCAGGAGAACTGCAGTGGTCTTCATCTTTCTCTTCATTGTAGCTGTAATGTATCTGACTGGTTTGCAAACCTCCAGAGAATATAGATGACTTAAGCCACTCTGGGAAATGTAGAAACAAAGTTTAAAAGAAAATGTAGACACAATAGTAAGCCACAATATTCTTTACCAGGAGGAGGATAGCAGGGGTATAATCTAAAAAGTGTTGGACTTGAAATCAAGAAAACATGGCCTCAAATCCCAAATACTTATTAGCTATTTACTCTGGGCAAATTGCTCTGCTGCTTTAAGTTTCAGTTTATTCATATGTAAAATGAAAATCCATAACTTTCCCTACTTGTCTTATGTCCTTGGTTGTAAGCAAAGTGCTTGTAAACCTTAAACTATAACAGGAATGTGGGAAGGTATTATTTATATGCCTTGAAAGCTGTACACTGAGCATGCTCACATAGCTGCATTTGCAAGTTGGAATATTTCCCCAGTCAAAAACATCCAACTTGTCCTTATCCTGTGAAGGGCACTGTTTCTGGGCCAAGAACTATAGAAATTAATATTGTTTTCAATATCAAGGAGTTGTTGATATGCAAAGAAATATGAAGAACACTTTTAAGGAAAATATGAATTAAATTTTAACATACTGAAAAACAAATAAAATAAAATTAGTACATAAGCCCTGATTTGGGTCAGCCTGGTCAGGGAAGACAAGAGTTAGGAGACCTGCCTTTGAGACATATTAACGTGTGGAAAATGGGCAAGTCACCCAAGCCACTAAAACTATATGAAACAGGTTATTATTCTTAACAAGTGGAAGGAATTTCCATACTACTACCAATGAAATAAATCACAGCTTCAGACTCCCCCCCCAAAAAAAATGCCTTGCAGGGATACTGAGTAAACACAATAAGATTAATTCTGAGGTAAACACTTCCCAAGAAGTGATCATCTTGAATTGAGTTTCAGAGTACAAAAATATAAAGACTTTTAAAAAAAAAGATAGGAAAAGCTTTTCATATGAAAGAAATGACATACGCCATGGAAGACAAGTTAAATACAACAACAAACAACTGTTCTTGCCCACTGTCAATCAAACAGTGATATTTCACTAAGGTAGGAGCTAGGAATACAAAGAAAAAAGTGAACATTCCTACTCTCGAGGACCTTACAATCTATTGGGTAGACTAAATAATACACATAGGTGACATGCAAAAAGATATAAGGGAAATAGGGGAGGTAGAGGCACCTACAGCTCAGAGGAATCAAGAAGGCTTCTTGTAGAAGGCAGTGCTTGAACTGAACTTCAAAAGAAGTCTAGGGCAGCTAGATGGCACAGTGGATAGAGCACCGGCCCTGGGTCAGGAGTACCTGAGTTCAAATCCGCCTCATACACCTTAACACTCACTAGCTGGTGTGACCCTGGGCAAGTCACTTAACCCCAATTGCCTCACTAAAAAACAAAAAACAAAAACAAACAAACAAAAAAAAGAATCCAGGAATGTTAAAGGAGAAAATAAGAAGGCAGTAGATTTCAGGCATGGAGGGGACAGCCAGTAAACACAAAGGTAGTGACTGAGACAGGGAATGGAAAGCTATATATGAGGAATTTGCACAAGGAGGAATGGCTGAACTGCAGTGTGTAGAAAGGGAAAAATGTAACAGAATTATACACAGAATCCCTTGTTTCTTCAAAGTTCTGTTCAACCACAACCTTCTACAAGAAGCCTTTCCTGATGTCCCCAGATGTTGGTGTGCTCCCTCCCTATATCTTCTACAAGCTCTGTGAGAACAAGGGACACGTTCTATCTAGGGATTGCATAGTATCTAAAACAGACAGCTTTTACATGGTAGGATTTTAACAAGTGGTGACAAGTTCTATATAGGCAAAGGTTGGGGAGGAAAAGATAATGAGTTATATTTTGAAAATGCTGGATTCAAAATATCTCCAACTTGAAATGTGCAGCAGAGAGTTGGTGATACTGGATTGGCATTCAGGAGACACACTCAGGCTAGATATACAGATCTCAAAGTCATATCTTCCATAGTGATTAGTATTAAAGCCATGGTTAGTAAAGACATTGTGAAAAGACTGTAGAGAGAGAAGAGAACCCAGAACAAAGCATTAGAGTATGTGCAGTTAGGGAGTTTAATGTGGATGAAGAGCCAGCAATGAGGAGTTAGATATATAAGAAAAAGAGAAGAGAGAATCCAGAAGGAAAGAATGTGTTTAACAGTAATGAATACAGAACAAAGGACTAGAAGTATGAATAAAAAATGATCATCACATCTGGCAATTAGATCACTAGTAACTTTGGAAAGAACAGTTTCAGTTGAGGAGAAGAGAGTAATAACTATAAATAGCATATTCTAGGAATGTGGCTGAGAAAGGGGAGGGGAAAACAAAGGACAACAGATTTAAGGTGGATAGCAAGGTCTAGAAGGATGGGGAGATTGGTGTGTTTGAAATTAACCAGGAAGGAACCAGTGATAAGGAAAGAATGAATATGGGAAGAAAAGGGAGAGTGGATAAGTAAAGAAACTGAAGAAACAAAAGGGAGAAAGACAGGTAGGGGAGGACTGAGTAAAAAACGTTTGAAGAGCATCTGTGGAAAGCGAGACAGGGAACCAATTAAGGAAGAGTAAGACTGTCCTGCTGCAGTGAGGTGCCCAGTGGAGATTAGAAAATATAATTTTGGGGGAAAGGCAGTAAGCCCTCAAACTCATGACACGAATACTCCAAAAAACCTCCAAATATGCCATAGGACAATTCCTGTAGCAGCAGAACCCACAAAAAAACAGGCCGAGATCATTTTCCAGCCAAAGACAGCTTGGAAGGTCAGCAGGAGGGGGCTACTGTGCTGGGGCAGGAGTGGAACCCAACCCCACGGTCACACTGACACAGATCCAGTCTCAGGAAGGCTGAGCCAGAGAAAGAGACCTCCAGAGCATCTGAATCAGCTGCAATGCCACTGTCATCTGGAAGTAAGCTCAAGGTCTGGTGTGAAAGGGCTGAGCAGTTGGCTGGAGGGAAATTACAGAGGGTCTCTGCTGGTGCTGAGGCAGAACTTGGGTGTTTCACCCCTGCTGGGAACCAGGAAGAGGCTTGAGGAGCAGTGGCCAACGTGGGGGAGAGACACAGGCTCTCTGGAGCTAACAACCCACAACACACAAAGCTTTGCTGACTGGTTAATTAGCAAGTCGACCAAACCAGAGAACAGGGCCAAGTGAGTGAAGAACCTTCCCTCCCTAAATATCACCTTAAACCCCTGAAACTTGGGACAGTACATTCTGAAGCAGTGCCCCCTTTAAGAAGGAGTTAAAAGTCAAGTAAAAGACAGCAAGATGAGCAGACAAGAGAAGATGCAGACCATAGAAAGCTTCTTTAGTAACAAGGAAGATCAAGGGTGCACCTCAGAAAATGATAGCAACATCAGGGATCCAAAATCCAAAGCTTCCAAGGAAAAATATGAGAATTGGTTTCAGGCTATAAAAAGCGCTCAAAAAGGACTTTGAAGATAAAATAAGTGAGGTAGAGGAAAAAAATGGAAAGAGAAATGAGAGTGATGAAGGAGGGTCATGAGAAAATATAATCTTGTACTGTACTAGTGAGTTCAAATGAGTGACTTTTTCTACCCAGCAACACAGGAGTAAAAAATAGAGAGGGTAGATGGTTGGAGTGATCCAGTTAGGATTTGGCAAGGGATGAGTGGCAAAAAGACAAATGGGAAAGGGATTCTAGAATTGATGACAGTATGAAGATGAACTAGTTAACCATAAGTCAGGGTTGGGAAGGAAGAAAAAGTGAAGTTTGAGCAGGGGTAATAGCCTGAGAAAGTAATTAGAGGTAGAGGGATTGGTGTTTACTAATAAGTGCACAGAAGGAACAAAATAAATTAGATCACAACACAGGAATGTCAAAATCTCTGACATTTGAAAGATATGTAAAATTAGTTTCTTAAGTGTAATCTACAGCAAAGGAGTAACAAATAGTGAGTCACCTTACATCCTATCTTGGCACTTTTATCTGTAAATGATCTTATGTACCTCCAGAAAAAATTTCTTTTATAATATTCATAAGGCATTTATCTGTAATATGGCAAGGGAATGCTATGGTTACTTTTCAATTAACAGCACTTTGGTGGAAATGTCAATGTCACTTCTTCACAGATGAAAAACAAACTACTTAGTGGAAGGCAAACTTATTTTTAGGATCGTAAAACCCACATAATTTTGGTAGTATTCTAATAGACAAACTGAATACTTTCCCTTAACTCATAGCAACCAAAACAAGTGATAATACAAGAACTGATGAGTGACCATAAAAAATACACTAATACTCTCAAAAATAAGAGTTTAAAAGTAACAAGTTTCCCATCAGCTTGATGAAGCAAATTAGTTACAAATTGAGGAGAGGATTATTTTTAATTAGGCAAATATCATTGCACATTTTTATCTTGAGCTCTTCACTCAAAATATATAAAATCAGAGCAGGAATGATATTAAATTTAGCACACTCCAAAGTAGGCCCTCCTGACAGTTTGCAAGCTAGACAATTTATAAGCCATTAAATAATGTTATCATGTATTAATATATTTGATTTATTCCTAGATGTATTCTAATGTTTATCCTTCCAATATCACTTCAAATTTAAAAATCTGTAATAATCTTTATTTTCCTAATGTAAGAGTGACTTGATCACTATTTTTACTAATTAACAACAATACCCCATCTTTCATAATGCTATTTAATGGCAAATTGATACTAAGGACAATTTAATGTACTAATCAATATTTTAATTCCAAAGGAAAAAATTTTTTTCTTACTGGCACATTCAACCTCCACAGGAGACAATGGGTTGTACTCATTGCTAAATAGGAAGCATGAAGTCCCAGAAGGAGACCCAGATTCGTTCAGGGTCTATGAGAGGTGAAGAAAGACGCTAAGATCTGGCGTTGTAATCACTTCCTTGTCAGGCTATTAGAAAAAAAAATCCATCATCAACTTGAGAATATAGATTTAATTTAAAATGATAAAGAAGAAGAAAATCCACAGGTTATATATTAAAAAATGAATAATCTCAAAACTCAATTTCAGTTCCTGTTTTCCCACTTATTCGTGAACACAACCGCTGTCTAAAAATAAACGTGCTTCAATGATAAAATTAAACTCTTTTGCACATTACTTGAAAAGTTTCTAAGCACCTTAATTTGATGACATATATCAAATGTACCTTTTAATTATAAATCAAAAATGAAGCTACAGATACATTTAAATTGAAAAATTACTCAAGAAATAGAAAGTTCCTAGGTCTAAAGTACCTAGGTCTTCAACATATACCTTGCATAAAATGTTTATATTCCTAAGCAACCCTGTGGAAAACCAAAAGAACTATGTAACTATGTATTCCCCTCCACAAACTGTGGCCAAAAACATCAAGTGGATGCTCTACTAAAAAGGAACCCTTTCCAAAAAAAAAAGGAAAAAATATTAATCAGATTCAAAATTCATTGTCAAAAAATAAAAAATCTAAACTTCACTCAATTGTTAATCATCTAATATAGAGTCTTACTTATAGAAACAGTTCTAAGTTGCCAAAAAATGATAATTCTTTGATTATATTATTCATGTTTTTAAAAAAAGATCTTATGTAAAGGCAAGGTTCAACATAAATATTCATTAACTTTAGCAGAAATTTTCTAGAGGAAGTAACTTAGCCATTTCACATCCAGAGTAATTATCCTCAACGGAAGAACACTGCCTTAATTAACTTTGTATTATTATATAAATGATTTTTTTTGCTATTTCAAGTTATATAGTAATACCAAAACAAAATATCTTTAAAAGAAGCGATTAAATAATTTTCCAAATTCTTGGTCCATACCAACCTTAAGACAACAATATGAGTTGGTGTATCCAATTCAATATTGAATGATTCCAACATTCAATATAATTTAAGAACATTTAAACAAAAAGGATGTAAACTGCATTTCTTCTGAGAAATATCCACATCTTCTGTATTAAATATCATTTTAACAATAATTTAAAAGCTGTAGCAGGGCAAAGCCAAGATGAAAGGAGAAACCAGGAAGCTGCCTGAGCTCTCCCCAGGTTCCCTCAAAAACAATGCTAAATCAAGCCTCTAAACAGATTCTGGAGTGACAGAACCCACAAAAAGGCAGAATGAAACAATTTTCTAACTCAAGATAACTTGGAGGGACTTCAGGAAAGGTCTGTCTCACTTGGGTGGAAGGGGAGTACAGCCCAGTTCAGATGGTATCCAGGCTAGTGATCAGGAGGCATTTAGCCAGGGCACCAATCAGCAACTGAGGCTCCTTGGTCCTGCCTCAGCAGGCTAGTGGCACAACAAGCCATCTGTGAAGCCTTCTACCCCAGCAGAGAAGGCAAACTGGAATCAGGCACAACAGACCCAACTAGGCCAGACCAAGCCAGTACAGTGTGGCAGCTGTGAGCCCCAGAGGCCACAGCACGAAAAAGGCAGTGAACAGACCCCTGGCCCCCAGTGTCAAGAAACTTGAGATAAGTACACCCTCTACCCCAGGAGCACAGCTCAACTTTAATAGTCACAAAATAAGCTAAAAAAAAATAAGCAAAAAAACAGAAAAAAACCCTGACCATAGAAAGATACTATGGTAATAGGAAGATCAAAACACAAATTCCAGAAGAGGGCAATGTCAAAATGATAACATGTGACCACCTCAAAAGTGAATATGAATTGGTTTCAAGTCCAAAAAAGCCTACTTGGAAGAGCTCCAAAAGGATTTTAAAAATCAAATGAAAGAAGTAGAAGAAAAATTGGGAAAAGAAATGAAAGGTATGCAGAGAAAGTCAATACCTTGGAAATGAAACAATTCTTTAAAAAATACAATTGGCCAAATGGAAAAAATCAACTGAAGAAAACAACTCCCTTTAAAAAGTAGAATTGGCCAAATGGAAAAGGAGGTACAAAAGCTAACTGAAGAAAATAATTTCTTAAAAGCCCTAGTACACCACTATATTTTAGGCTGCCTTAAAAATTACAAGGTTACATTTGAACACATGTATTAAATTATGACTCATGAAATATATTTCATATTTCACCTGTCGGATATCAATTTGTTATTCAAATCATTATATCACAAAACTAAAACCAAATTTCATCTAACAGAGATGCAATGTGACCTTTACTCAACTCAAATTTTACCTCCATATACTGGCCAACACAAAATGCATGCATTGATTCCTTGTGTCTTCAAATTGCAATGCAGCTTCCAAAGCAACCACTGGGTCTATCACACTGCAAACTGAGCTATATAAAAAGGACCAAAAAAAAAGAGAGAGAGAGAGAGAGATGAAAAGTCAGTAATTATTAAAAAGGTATAACAAAAATATCTACAGGACCAACTTCTTGGATTCTAACCTTAATATAAGGAGCAATACATGACAGTGATACTTATCCACATCCCAAGAACAGGGGATATCAAGTATCTAAAGTCTCTTGCTAATCAAGGCTAAGGAAAACTCCAGAATGAATGAATGAGTGAATAATAATGAGAGGTGCTAAGCCCCATTTGTTTGGCAGTGTAAATACTTTGAAGCCATTGATACATCAAGATGTACTGGATGATATATAAAACAGGTAATCTAAATGTTCTCTATGAAATGATACAATTTCTGATCATGAAGTTAAAATTAAATCTTACCAAGAATACTATTGCCTGTTAAAGATTGTGTCTGAAAGTCTTTTATATCGTACACTTTCCCATCAATCACTGTCCAGAAGCCTCCATCTTTATTGTGGTTCTCCAGATCAGCTTTACGTATAAGTGTCACTTCCTCATTATTTCTACAATTCTGACCTGTAAAAAATGACCCTGAAAAGGGAGTAAGAAAGGAAAAATACAAAGTGAAATATCTCATTGCCAGTAGGTACACACTATATTTTCATTGCAAGACTGACATTAAAAAGAAACAACAAACTGAGGGCCAAAAATACTCAATGGAATGGTCTAGAAATGGTCATGAGCTTCACACAGAAAATGATCAAAGAAATGCTGCAGCATACAGCCGTCCTGGTTCCCCATAAAGTGGTATAAAAACAGAAATAATAGAATACACACAAATTCCTTTCCAAATGACCCAGAAATAAACATTGGACATCTTAATTATTTACAAATAAATTTAAATTTCCTCAACTTTGTTCAGTACAAAGAGAAAAAGTAAGCAATTTCTATTTTGTTAATACCTAATCAAAGCCAATCGAATATTACTCAGGGAAAAAAGGTTTCTCCAGATGTTGACAAATGACACACCATTTAAATTCAAGACATATACTATATGCTAAGCCTTGTGATAATGGGATTAAATGACACACACCTAATTACTATAATACAAAATAATATATTCTGTAATAATCATGAGTTCTCACTTATGTGGAGCTTTAAGATTTGCAAAGTGTATTTACATGCATTATTTATTTGATCCCCACTAAACCTATAGGGTATATGCTAAAATTCTCCCAATTTTAGATAAAGAAACTGAGACTCAGGGAGGTTAAACAACTTTCCCAGAAACAGAGATATAAGCAAAATATCATATAAGATTCAAAGGAAGTTCAAAAAAATAAAGAACATAAAAAGAGATATGTACAGGGACATGGAAAGCAGAAGAGAGGACAATTGTGTAGTAGCAGCCTGGTGGGTTTGGGTCCAGTTAGGGCTGCTCTGGCCCTGAGGGAGGACACTATGACCATGGAGAAACGTGGGTGATCAGCTTGCTGGGGTCAGTTAGAGATGACTCTTTCCTTGGAGAAGCAAAGTAGTTGATTAACCAGGCAGTAGTTGGTCAAACAGATAATAAAGCAGCCACCCAGAAAGCTGGGCTCCCTGAATTTACAACATGAGCTTAGTTTGGAGCCAGTCCTGTTTGCTGTGTGATTAGGACCAGGTAGTGACAATAATCTCAAGTTAGAAATGTGGAATTTTTATTATTCATATGTCCAAATAGCGAACATCATCATTTTCAAACTGCTCTAACTTTTCAGTCTTAGGTCTCTACCCCCACCCCCTTCTCACCTCTATAAAACTGTGATCTTCTCCTTTGTTCAGGGAGTTGAAGTTAGGCTTCTTCTCCCAGTCATATCTCTATGGCTGTCCGATTAAACCTCCCCGGGAGTTGAAGTTACTCATCTTCTCCCAGCCATACCTATATGTGCTGTCTGACTAAAGAACATGCCATAACCTGTACCTCCCCAGGAGTCGAAGCTTAGGCTTCTTCTCCCAGCCATGTTTCAGTGTGCCAAATAATAAAACCTTTTACTAAAATTTTAATTGGATCGTCTGGGCAAGTAATTCTTTGAAAGAGGAATGTTTTCAAGAACCCATCTAGCAGTAACAGTTGCACAGGAAAAATAATATAAGATACACTTGGAAGGATAGATGACAAGACTATAGAGAATCCTCAACATCTGGCAAAGGAGCTTTAAATTTATTCCACAGTCAAGCAAGGAAGTCTTTGAAGTTTTCAAAAGTACAGGTGAAAAAACAAGACTGAAAATGAAGCCTAGATGTTTGGGTCAAACTGCCTCAGTTTACCCAAATAACTCGAGGAGACCACCAAGTCAAGCAGAGACAGATTTATTACATCCTCATGAGGACGGGCAAAACCCAATTACACATTGAAGTCTTACAAAGATAGGCCCAATCCTCTAGGTTTTTATAGTAATCTTTTTGTTTTGTTTTGTTTTAGTGAGGCAATGGGGGTTAAGTGACTTGCCCAGGGTCACACAGCTAGACTGTGTAAAGCATCTGAGGCTGGATTTGAACTCAGGTCCTCCTGATTCTAGGGCCAATGCCTTATCCACTGTGCCACCTAGCTGCCCCCAACTTAGCATTTTTTTAAGCTGTACACTATAATTAAAGAGGAATTAAGTAAAAGCAAATACATAAGCCTAACATAACAAATATGAAAATAATCAAGACTATGTACCAAGTTGAGTGAACTATAAATTTAGGTTATGATTTCTCATGTCTTTACAATTTTATTATGTCCTTAAATCCAACCCAGATACCTGGCCTAGATTTAAGAACACACGAAAAGTATACATAGTAAAATGGATACATCTATGTTTCAAGTGGCAAATATAGTCTAAATGAATTTCATCACCAAACCACACAATTTCTCTAATAAGATGAAAATAATAAAAGCAATCAAAATATTCAGAGAATGGAACTATTATCAATCTACAAGTCTCATTCCAAAGCAGTACAATTTTATCTGGACAGTTAAAGATAAGATTAGTAGCTATCATTAACACAGAGCATGTAAAAAGAGATGTTGGAGGCCACCTAGTTTACCCTTCTACCTCTAAGCTAGATCATATCTAAGTGATGCTCTCTAAAGCAAAGAATCTATTCTTTTTTTTCTGAAAGCAAACTGACTCCCTCCATTTTCATGCTCCCTCATACTCTTTCCATTTATAAAATCTCTTGTTAATCTAATTCACTACTTAACAGAAATTATTCATGCACATGTAGTATAAAGTCCTAATACTATACAAAATTCATTTTACTTTTCACCCCCCCCCTTTTTGTGGACAATTATTTCTTATCAATCTCTTCTTTATAATAATCTTTAATATGAAAAATCAAGGAAGAAAATCCAGTATCTAAATAAAAGATTTTTATGACAAATCCCAAATTAATATGGTTCTCATATTTCTGACTGTGAATACTTTAAGTTAAAACAAAACAAAAAAAACATACCCATTATTCCAGGCCATGCTAAATCCTCATTGTCATCTCTCTCTTTTCCAGGTGCCAAATGGTTAAACCTATCCAGATGTTCCAGTAGGCCAGCCAAGAGAGGAATTGCCCCAGCTTCCTGCATTAATCCAGGACTTTTACTGAGCAAGAGGACAATAGATACTATCAACTCTGGAAGAAGAACACCTAAATAAAAAAGAAAATACAGTGAACTCTAAAGTATGTCTTTTAAGAAAGAATCTTTTCAAAGCATCCCTTAAGCTAAGTTACTAAAAAATACCTCAGTTTTTAGATTCTGTTCCTTTTTTATTTAGTGTTAATTTTCAAGGTTTTTTGTCCTTCGTCTTAATTCTGTTAGATACATTATAAGTATAGAATTTTGATTATTTTACTAAGCTATAAGAACATATTTTTTCTAAAAAAAATTTCCTTCAAAACTCACAGCAAATAAAGATCATCTATCCCAAATATTCTAAGAGCATACTAGTACTCTTTTCATCACAAAAAGCATCAGGTTAAATTTCCAACTAATAATTTTTCTCCAATTCAAACAATAACAGGTTTTTTAAAAAATCATACAGAGCCTATATGTCACAATACCAACATTTCTTGTTTCTAACATTAATAGTCTTTTGTCACACTGCATCAAAATTCAAAATTATTATCAACTTCTAATTTAAAGATATGTTAAAATTAGTCAAAATCTAAGCAATCAAAAATCACATTCATCAATTATAAGAACTACCTGTTAGATCACCATCCACAACACGAGATACTTCTGCAAAGTGTCGATAACTGGTAGATGCAATGCTAGTTGCAACAGGTAATATATCTCCAATGTGTGTACACAAAAGAGCTGTATATTTTTTCAGCAAAGAACCAACTCCTAACAGCTCAGGACCTTGAAGGATAATATTATACAATTAAGAATTCTATTTCAAATTGCATTTTATTCACTATTAAACTATGCAGCTTTATGATTAAAGTTTTACCATCATTCTCTAAGGCAAAGCTTCTTAAACTGTGGGTCACATAACTGAATGTGGGGGTCTTGAAAAATTTGGCAACGATAAAAGGCTATGTATACCTATGTTATATATCTATATATCTGAAGTCATGTAAAAATTTCTCAGGTGAAAAGGGGTCATGAGTGGAAAAAGTTTAAGAATCCCTGCTTCTTAAACCTTTTTGTTAAGGACCCTTCTTTGAGAGTTTGGTAAAGTCAATGGATATGTTCTCAGAATATTCATAATTGAGAGATATGCTAAATTTCAGTTGAAGGTTGGTGAAAAAAAAGATGCGGGGTTTTTCCCTACTCAAGTTCTTTAACCCTCTGAAATCTATCCAAGGACTCCCAAGGGATTAATGAACCCCAAGTTAAGAACTCCTGTACTATATACTCCTCTCACCTATACTATGGTAATTAAGTTTAGTACCTATCTCTTCTCCTTATTCCATAGATCTTATCTACACGCTTACATCACATGGTCAGAACTATTAAATATTTATACAATACCTAGTATAGTTATTAAAATGCTAAATAAAAGTGGCAATAGATGTTTTGTAACATATAATTTCAACATCTTCCAATTTAAGTTATTCTATAGGAATAATCCTTAGTAATGTTGCAAAAATGTTAGGTGTTGCAGTGGATAGAGGGCTATACCTAGAGTTTGGAAGATTTAAGCTCAAATCTAAACATACACTATTACTAGCTGTGTGACCCTAGGCAAGTCACTTAACCTCTGTCTACCTTAGTTCTCTCAACTATAATATAGGAATAATAATAGCACCTACTTCTCAGGGCTGCCGTGAGGGTTCAAATGAGATGACATTTGTAAAGTGGTTAGCAGATTGCCTGGTACACAATAAATGTATGTCTCTCAATTTTTTTTTTAATTTTTAACTTTCAAGACTTTTCAGCAATAAAAATACTTATACTTTAGATGAAATTATTCAAATTGCTACCCTGTGATAAAGTTTTTTTCATACATAATTCTAATTTTCTTAAAATCCATTTGGTTGTTTTCCATTTAAAAACCAGTGGCATTTTCATTTTCATCTTTTCCTATCCATAAAATCTTTTGTTAACATATGCGTGCGTGTGTGTGTGTGTGTGTGTGTGTGTGTGTGTGTGTGTGTGTCTTTTAGAGAGCCAATCTTATTCATAGGGGAAAATGCTTTCACTAGAAGAACTTAGATGCAAACACATAAAAAATGCAGCAAGACTCAGTCTACTGAGATGGAGCAATTTTCTTAAATGACTTCTTATGTCTTAAGTATGACAGTTCCTAATGCTCTGAGATGGGTATGTGCATTATAATTTCAATGTGTTTACTATATTTAATTTGAAATAACAATTTTACCAAAGAAACACAAGCTTGTGTTCTCTGACATGATCTGTATTCAGTATGAAAACACAATTAAGTAAATATGTTCAAGGGTTATAATAAAGATATGTTCAATAGGAAAACTGAAGAGAAAATAATGTTATTAATTTCAAATCAGCATTTAATATGAACATCCAAGTCCAAATCAAAACATACAGAAAATAGGCACCTTAAATAACACAAAACAATTAAGCTACTTACTAAAGGAATTTGAGACCTGACCACCATTGTCTCCTGGATAGAGTTTGCTAACAAGCAAACGCTGAAAACGAAGTAACAAATCCAGGGAGGCAGATCTGTCTTGACTATATTGCTCATGGTCTAAACAAGACGAAATTCGACGAGCAACATCTTTCAATTTGGCTATTGTCTGTGAAGCAATATTTCTAAGTGAAATAAAAAGAAGATATTTTTTAAAATGAAGTCATTACATTGTGTAAAAAAGGCTATGATATTCTCTGAAGAGCATCATCAAATTCTACTCTATTCTAAACTTAAAATTTTTTTAAATTAACCACATATATTGAAGAGACATAGAACACATTCTATTATAGTAACTTCCTTCACCAAGCATTCTCAAATTGGTATTAGAATCTGAACCATTCTGAAAGAGAATGCTGTGGACCACCAAATGTTCATAGCTATTACTGCTATAATGTTTTATGATTTTTTTTGATCCAAACCTGTTACTTCATTGGTGTAGGCAAATGCTAGCATGAAAAGTCCCTCTACCAATGCAGATAGTCATTGCTCTGCAACTTACTTAGATTTAAGAGGTCAAATGGAACACTGAAAGGTATGGGTAAGTGACTTGCCTTATACTCTGTTACAAGCATCAAAGAAAACTTATACAGAACAGAGTCTGTGAAGTCAGGAGTAAAACAGGTTTTGAAGTTATTTCTGGTTGTATTTTTTTTTCATGCAGTAAAGAAGCACTGGATTTGAAGTCAAAAGAGATGGATTTGAATTATAGCTCTGCTACTTACTACCTGGGCAAGTTTGGGTTAGTAAATAAACCTCTTCAGTCATCATCAGTTTCCTCATCTTAAATGAGGGAATTGGAAGTAATCTCCAAGTTCCTGTCCAACTCTAAATGCTATGAGCCTACAATTACTATGACAAATTTGCATATCATTCAATGAACCTGAAATATTTCATATTAGAACTCACCAATTCTCCCATCCTGTGAGACTGACAAATAAAAGGGCACCATTTTATAATGATACATTCCCCCAAAAAGCTCTTTATGAATCAAATGACTATAAATATGGCAGAGCTTGGCCAGTTTTACTCAACTCATAAAGCATTTATTAAGTGTCTCAGTATAAAGCACTGAATTAGGCACTGGGTAGATGATGAAACCATTCCTTTCCCTTGAAGAATAATACTTCCATCCTATTTGGAAGAGGATAGAAGAGATAGAACATTCACAAAATAAACACAAAGTACACTAAGAACATTCAAAGTAATTCTGATAAGAGTTAGAAAAATCTCTTGTGGGGAACGGCACCTTGAAGTGAGGATGGATTTAATTGATCAAATTGATAGTGAAGCATCCCAAAGAATTAAAAGACTCAGTGACTCAGTTTCCTAACCCTAAGGTTTATTAAAAAAACTGTGAGACCACAAGGAGAAGCACCCAAAGGAGAGAAGGTGTCTCAAATAGGGAGATGGAAATGGTTTTATTTATAGTGAGAGGGGGCAGCTAGGTGGCGCACAGTGGATAGAGCACCGGCCCTGGAGTCAGGAGTACCTGAGTTCAAATCCAGCCTCAGACACTTAACACTTACTAGCTGTGTGACCCTGGGCAAGTCACTTAACCCCCATTGCCTCACTAAAAAAAAAAATAATAATAATAATAAATATTTATAATGAGAAAAGTAGATTATCTCCTCATTATCTTAATCTCCTCCTTGTGGGAGGTTCATATCCTAGTTTGGAAATCCTGGGGTCCTAAGACATCCCCCAAAGCGGGTACCTTTTTCCCACGGGGTGTGTTTTTGGGGTTTAAACGTCATAAGGTGAACCTAAGGACACATTTGGTCTTTCTGCTCATGTTCATAAAACATGTTTAAACTTGTCAGACACCAGACTTTAAGATCTGGTTTCTAGGTATAGTTTCTGTTTCTGTCATCCAGGATTATTAATCCCTGGCTACTATTTAAGCTTCTGTTGATAGTGTTGGTTGATAAGGACTCAAACCCTCTGTTACTGTACTGTTGATGAGAACACAAACCTTAGTTTCTCTGTTAACCCTTTTAGCTGGTTATTTTATCTGTTAACTGTTAAGGGCTAAATTTCTATGTAGTCTGTCTAAAATATCTATTGAGTGGTCGCCAATAAATTATAAGCTTTAGCAAGAGTTAGACTTTTAAGCATTTATTAAGGAGAATAAGAATTTGGTAAAGAGAGAGAAAGACCTACATTCATCTATTTATTACAGGGAGAGCGCATTTCTAGCTCCCTTCTCCGCCAGAGTCCACAGGAAAGAGCGAGTCAGAGCACCAGGCTCCTCCTTCTCCCCCCCCCCCCCCGCAAACATCACTTCCTGACACCAAAGAAAAGACACATGGTCTTGCCCTCAGAGACATTCACCTCATTTCTACAGTAAGTCTCCAGCAGGTGGCATCATTCCAATCGTTACATAACCCTTTTAGCTACTACTACTCAAGTCTTAGGTTATCTGTTAACCCTTTAAGCCTCCTCTATCAACCTGAGCTGAGATCTTAAGGAAGCCAGAAGTTGTAAGAGGTGGAGGTTAAGAGAGAGGGAATTCAAGTATGAGGGCAGCCTCTGAAAAGGCATGGAAACAGTTAATAATATAGAGACAAGTCAGAAAGTCTAACTCTCAGAGTGTATGACAGAGAATAACATAAAATAACTCTGCAACATAAGTTCTCAACTTGGGATCAAGGGATAGTGGATAGAGTTTGTGGATAAATGTCAGGGGGTCCATGAACTTAAATGGGGGAAAAACTTACATCTTTATTTTCCCTAACCTCTAACTGAAATTTAGCACTTCCTTCAACTAGACAATTGCACAACAGACACTATTCAGAGGAGTCCATTAAGTCTGACCAGCCTGCCAAAGGGGACCACAACTCAAAAAGTTAAGAAACCTTCCTCTAAAGCTAGGTCAGAACAAGTTTCTAAAAGGCTTTAAAATGTCAAACAATGGACATTTCATTTTATCTTAGAGGCATAAAAGAGCCACTGAATCTTATTGAGGAGAGTGACATGATTTTATATAAGCACTTTAAGAATATCAATGTGAGGGGGGCAGCTAGGTGGAGCAGTGGATAAAGCACTGGCCCTGGATTCAGGAGTACCTGAGTTCAAATGCGGCCTCAGACACTTGACATTTACTAGCTGTGTGACCCTGGGGAAGTCATTTAATCCTCATTGTCCCACCAAAAAAAAAAAAAAAAAAGAATATCAATGTGGATTCTATGTAGAGAACAGATTAGAGAGGTAAAAGGCTGGACAAAGCACAACCAAATAGTAGCACATTATAGCAGTTAGCTAAGAGATGACAGAGGGCCTGAAGGAGGTTGGTAGCCTTGGTAGCAGAGAAAGGGGAAAGATGCAATAAATGGTATAGAAACAGAATCAACAAGGTATGAAAAATAAATGGACAAGGAATTTAAGCATAGGAAATAAGCCAGACTATGAAGAGTTTACATACTGTAAGGATTTCACCCTTTTGGGAAGCAAAACAGGACTCAACTCTTGACATTATTTTTTTATAAATCTATATTTTCATACCCACTTTATAGGTTTTGAAATAGAAACAAAAGCCATACTATCAGTGTTAATGTTTGTAATGCAAAGCTGCCAAATATGCTCCATTAACCCTCAAAAGTTGTGTGATAAGGAGAAGTAATACCACGGTCATCAGGGGGAAGGGATGATAAAAGTGAACTGAGTAAAATAATGGACCAAAAATAAAATAAAAATCTACTGGAGGATTCAGAAATAGGATTAGCCTATAAAAAGCATTAGCAGCTAAAATGAGCAATCTGATCTACTCACTAGTTTCTGTAATATGAGAACAAATTATTATGTTTTCTTTAAACTCCAAGAGAAATATTCTTCAACAGTCTCTTAACAGTTGGAAAGGATGTGGAAAAAATTGGAACCACTAATGCATTGTTGTGGAGTTAGTGAACTGATCCAATCATTCTGTGAGAACAATTTGGAACTATACCCAAAGGGCCTACAAAACTGTGCAAACCCATTGACCCAGCAATACCACTACAAGGTCTGTATCCCAAAGAGATCATAAAAATAGAAAAGGAAAAGGATCCACATGTACAAAAAATATTTACAAGCAGCTCTTTTTGTGGTGGCAAAGAACTAGAAACTGAGGGGATACCCATCAATTGGGAAATGGCTGAACAGGTTGTGGTATATGATATAATGGAATAATATTGTGCTATAAGAAATGATGAGCAGGAAAATTTCAGAAAAACCTGAAAAGACTTACATGAACTGATGCAAAGTGAAGTGAACATAACCAAAAAGAACATTGTACACTGTATCAACAACATCGTGTGATGATCAACTGTGGTAGACTTAACTCTTCTCAGCAATACAATGACCCAAGACAATGGCAAAAGACTCTCCACATACAGAAAAAGAACTATGGAGGCTGAATGCAGATTGAAGCATACTCTGTCACTTTTGTTGTTGCTTTTTTGTTGTTGTTTGTTCTTGCTTTCTTTTACCTTTTGTTCTAACCCTTACAACATGACCACTGTAGAAATATGTTTAACATGATTGTAATGTATAGCCTATATCCGATTGCTTGCTGTCTTTGGGAGGGGGAGGGGAAAGAGTGTGGAAGAAAAATTGGGAACTCAAAAAAAATCTTTACATGTAACTGGGGAAAAAATTAAAATTAAATAATTGTTTTTGTTTTTAAAAAACAGTCTAACAGTAACCTTAGACCCCAAAACACTGCCCATCCTTCTGTCTACTCTGGAGCGTCAATATTGTTTCCAAAGAACCTACTCATTTGGGTCTGGGTCACAAGAGCAACGTATTTTCTCTAAGTTTCACAGGAAAAAAGGAGTTTTCAACAAAGATCCTGTTAATATGTATGTTCTTAAAATAAAATCTAGATAACTAGGAAGCTGGCTTCATTCATACAGCTTAAGAAGGGAAGTAAGTGAGGATTATTGTCAGAGTAGGTGGGTTTCTCTATTGCACAACTCTGGGCTGCTCCCTATCTTGACCTTTTCAGCTACTCTCACAGTTAGGTAACATGAAACAAGAAAATGGAGCACAGTGATCTCTATCAGCTGTAGAGCATCCAGGTTAAAGAGCATATATTTGCTACTATTTCTTAATCACTTTATATGCTAATACCACGTATACCCTTGAGAAATCTACTACTATTTTTGAGAATGTCTGGTAATAACACCACCCACCCAGAGGATGCATTAATGTAGGAAACTAATAACTGTATGGAAACAAGCATAAGAATAATGGATATCGGGGGAAGCTAGGTGGCGCAATGGATAAAGCACTGGTCCTGGATTCAGGAGGACCTGAGTTTCAAATCTGCCCTCGACACTTGGCACTTACTAGCTGTGTGACCTCTGGGCAAGTCACTTAACCACCAATTGCCTCACCCCCCCCCCCCAAAAAAAGAAGAATGGATAGCAAGATTCCTCTTGCCCACTTCAGTCAAAACAGATGTTTGCTGATAGTTTTGTCTGACCATGAGACTGTCACTTCTTAGAGATGCTTAATATTAGTACATAGAAGGCCTTGTCTTCCAGTTTATGGACAACCATTAGAATCTGTACCTGGGGGGCAGCTAGGTGGCACAGTGGATAAAGTACCGGCCCATGATTCAGGAGGACCTGAGTTTAAATCCAACCAAAGACACTTGACATTTACTAGCTGGTGTGACCCCTGGGCAAGTCACTTACCCATTACCTGCCCCACCCCACCCCCCCAAAAAAATCTGTACCTGACACTAAAATTTCTCCAACCTAACAGGATAGTATGAACATACTACAGTAATTTGTTGACTTACTTAAGGACAAAAGAAATGCGGGATTCAGCATCTTGGACCTTCTGGTAAAAATATATGATGAAGTGTTTCCTATTATTTTGTGGTTTAAAAATAAACTCTGCAGTTCCACTTACATTTAATATGTGGAAAAGATCATCTTTTTTAAGAATAAATTCAATCTCCTCCCTCAAGATCCTAATAAATATTTATAATCAAGAAATGACTGACCACTAAAGTATAAAGACTATATATTTCACCTACCAGTTTATTTTTCTTTTTGTTTACTTATTTTTATTGTTAAATATTTCACAATTACATATAAAAAAATTTTTAACAGTAATTTTTTATATTGAGTTCCAAACTCTTTCCCTCCTTCCCTCTCCCCCTTCTTAAAAATGTATGCAGGGAACAGCGAGGTGGCACAGTGGATAAAGCACAGTCCTAGATTCAGGAGGACCTCAGTTCAAATCTGGCCTCAGTACACTGCCACTTACTAGCTGTGTGACCCTGGGCAAGTCACTTAACCCTCAATGTCCCACAAAAAATAAAATAAGATAAGATAAATAAAATAATAAAATAATTTTTTTAAAAGCATGCAATTTGGGGTTTCTGGGGACAGAGCCAAGATGGCAGAGGAAAGACATAAACACACAGAGCTCCTGACACAATTACCCCCAAAACAGCAATAAAAAAAGCCCTGGAGCAGCAAAACCCACAAAAAGATGCTGAGATTATTTTCCAAATTAAAGGGGGCCGTACTGGGCTGCCAGGAGAATCCAACCCCCACCCCTGGATCCTGCTAACACAGACCCCAAACATACTGCACAAGGGGAATTTATCCCCAGCCTCTGAATCAGCTGCAAAAGCATGCAATTTGATTTTTATTGTACATGTAAGGTCATGTAAAATATTCCCAGATTAACCATGTTACAAAAAATAAAAATAACAAATTTTTTTAAATAAAACAATCAAAAGAAAGAAAGTTTTTAGAAGTATGCTTCAATCTCTAGCAGCTTGTTTTAAAAATCTGGTGGCATTTATTGACCTCCTACAAGCAATAGTCATAAGCCAAAAAAATTTATTTATTTTTAAATTCTTTTCCATTTGGGGGACAATATTTCTTAACTCAAATTCCCTAAATGAAAAGCAAAATAAAATATATCTGGATGATTTTTTAAAAAAATGTTTATATCTAAAGTTTGGAAAGTATTTTATCACCTAACAGATTATGTATTCAATAACAGTTTCACATAAACATCTCTATTTCACTACCAATACCTACAATAATTTTATTGTATATAAACTGAAAGGGAATGATAACATTAGACTAGTCATGGAAATGAACACTACCCTATCCACCACATGTGCCTTAAAATACTACACAGGAAGTAGAGGGTACAAACAGCATCAGTGAATGTAGAGATAAGGTAGCCAATTTCCACCCTAAAAGTTCAATGCAAAGATACAGAGAGATCTGGGGAAGTTACAATGTATATAAAGATTTCCTATCAATTTATACCAAAGACCCATTAAATCCAGTATTGAGCCTCTAACAGTAGCACCAAAGAATGTGCTGAAGTAAGGGATTTCTGCCCTCAATAACATCAAACTTATCTCGTCCTTTATGGACTTATTTTTAGGTGTATTAACCACCCACTATATCCAAGTTTTTCATTTTAGTCAAAATCAATCAAAAACTATTTGAGTTCCTTGAAGTGTCTGGTACTGTGATAAGAGCTAACTGTAAAAAGCTTTCTCTTTCAATCTGCAAAGGGTACTGCATACATTTAATATTCTCACTTTGGTGAAAAAGCTACATTCAATCTATCCACATCCTTTATGATTTTAAAATATGAAACAATACAGGTATGGAGTTTACAAACCTAAAAATGTTATATAAATAATAGCTATAATAATTATTACTTAAACCCTAATCATAACTAGTCACCCACCCACCATTTGGTCAAAAGACCAAATCAAAAGTTCTACAATTCTTTAGTCAGTCATCACATGACAATCACTGTTACCTTGCTGGTCACTTTATTGGGATTCTTCTCCATGTCTTTCTTAACACGAAGTAAGCAGAGTCCTTTAATATATACAGCACACAGGAACAGCTTAACTATAGTACTGCTATAGTTAAGTATAGAATAACTTCTGCTGTCTCACTGGCATTTATTACCAAAAAAGAACACTAGGGTTTCAGGGAACAGCCTAGAATTACTTCTAGGTTCTGCTCCTGCAGTATCCTGGCTAAAGCTACCATCCACGTTTATTATTTTAGATCCCTTCCACTTCTGCCTATTACAGGATATTGCTCCCTCACAACTGCTAATCTCATCAAAATGTATATTAATAATCTTTTTTCTAATGGGTGGAATGATCTAAGTTACCCTGGTTGACTGCTTTAGCCAACGTTCTTAATGAGCAGCAAAGAGCCAATATAGTTATTCTTGCTTCACCTCAACCCTAAAATTCAAAGAGTCATGCTGATTTTAAATCTGCCCACCATTCTTTTTTTTTTTTTTTGGCGAGGCAATGGGGGTTAAGTGACTTGCCTAGGGTCACACAGCTAGTAAGTGTCAAGTGTCTGAGGCCGGATTTGAACTCAGGTCCTCCTGAATCCCAGGGCTGGTGCTCTATCCACTGCACCACCTAGCTGCCCCCTCCACCATCCTCAAAGGACATGAAGTAGCTTTCTTTATCTGATACTCCTCTTGGAAGAAGGAAAAAAAGCTTAGCAAAGACAATTTTTCATGCTAACCGTTATATGGTATCTTTCTGATATGCTTTAAAAAAACTATTTACCTGAGGAGCTGCTGTATTAGTTGAACCAGAGGTAAGCACTGTTTTCCAGCAGATTCATAAATTCCAGTATTAATAAGATCTTTATCTAAGGGCGTCCTACTCCGATGAAGTGTTGAAGCATTTGCTTCTTGTTCATCAATCTCTTTTTCCTTCTGAGCTTCTTTTTTTGCTTCAATATCCTATGACATATAAAGGAGAAAAATACTAATTAGTGTCTTATTAGCCAAAGTAATAAGACTCTTAAGCTGTATAGGAAAGAAAACAGCAAAGTCAAGTCACTCTGGATTCTCATAGCTCAAAAAAGAAAACAAAAAGATCCTAAAGTAATTCCTAAAGAAAATGCAAATTTAACAAAATCATTCAATGGAGAAATAAACTACCTTGATATGGTATAATCAGGCCAAATTAAGGTCCAAAGTAAAGAGAGACCCTATACCATCAATACTGATAAATCTCACTCATCTCTTCAGCTTATACTTCATTACTGACTCCTTCTATACATATAAAAAAGTTCAGTCCTCCTTAAATCTGAAAAATAAACCTTCCCTCATTCAACATTACCAACTAGAAAACATTCCATTTCTCTCCTTATTTTACTGACAAGTCTCTCAAAAGAATATCTACACTGATCTCCTGCCATCTTCCTTCTCCCAAATAGTCCACTAAAAATGCTTTCTGTAAGATTACCAGTGACCTAATTACCAAATTCAAAGGTTTTTTTTCCTCCATCCTCATGGTCCTCTACACCAGATGCTGACCACCTGTTCAGCAATGTTGACCACTTTTCCAAAATTCTCTACTCCATTAATTTCCTAACTAGTATACTCTTGTGACTTTATAACCACCTCAAACTTTTACTATCTCCTCTTTTCATCCCTGCCTCCTGAATGCAAATAGTCCTCAAAGGTTTTCTCCTTAGCCCTCTTCTCTTCTCTGTCTACCCATTCTGCCTCAAGATCTTACATTCTTAAGGCTTCAATTATGCAGGTAATTATCAATCTCTAGCCACAATCTTCCTTGTGACCTCCAGTTTCATTTTTCCAAATGTCTGCTACTTATTTCCATTCATACATCAAACTCAACTCAGATAAAACTCAATTTCTCCCCTTCCCACTCCCAAATGAATTCCCTATCTTCTTACTTTATTACTTTTGTTAATTATACCACTGTTCTTTCAGTCATCCAGTATTGTAACTTCTCTGTTATTTTACTTCTTTCTTTCTCCATACCTCCAACAAGGTCATTACCAAGTCCTGTGAATGTCTCCTTCAAAATCTCTCATACATCCCTCCATTGCTTTAAGTTTCCACTGCTACCATCTAACTGAAGATCTTTATTAAGCTCATGCCTAGACAACAGCTGTAGTCCTAAGAGATCACCAGGCTTCCAATCTCTTCCATCTCAAATTTATCTTTCTTTGTGTCAATCAGATGCTCAAAACTTTAATAACTCCTTATTTTTTATGGGATAAAAATACAAATTTCTTACTCTTACATTCCAGGTTGTCCAAAATTAAGCCCTGAAGTGTGAAGCCTTCCAGGCTTCTCTCCTACTATCTCTTGCAAGTAGTCCATTTATCAGCCAAAGTAAACTACAAATTCCCCACCCCACTCCATTCTTTTCAACTCTGTTCTTCATTATACAAGTGTATTTCTCTCTCGCATCTTCTTATCAAAACTCACCCCATTCTTTAAGGTTCATTTTAAATTTCATTACCTCCACAAATCCTTTCTTGATCAACCCAGTCAAAAGTTATATTACCCTGTTATGAATTTTTCTACAGCAGAATGTAAGCTTCCTAAATGGAGGAACCACAGGTAGATAAATAAAATAGATGAATAGGTGTTTTTCCATGATGGAAATTAGATTTCACACAAACTAAAAAACCTTTTACCTAAAAATTTTTTGGATTGCTTATGACCTTGTTTATTTCCTCCATAAAAAAACCTATACATATTATTTCTTATCGTATTTGATCAAAATACTGTGAAGCCTTAATAAAAAATTAAAGTTCCTTTCTTAATTTTCTCAATAATTATGAATATGTTTTGTATTAAATAAAAATGGACTCTTAATAAAAGATAATACTTAAGACTTTTGACATTATTCAAAGAAATTATTCACCTTACATACATGAATAGGAATGCAGTTACATTATTATCAAAATGTTTAGTGGAAAACTCACAAAAGATATAATTATAGTTCTAATACTGGTTCCATGTAGCATATCTAAATACTAAATTTATCCCAGATGGACATATAAAGGCACTGAGAAGGTTTGGAGGAACATTCTCTGAAAGGTTCTGGCAAGACTTTTTCTATAGATTTCCACTGATTCTCACCACTGAAAAGGACTGCCTCTACTTAGTTGAACATCATGAACATTACAGGAATTTGTAATTATGTGAACAAAATTTACCTGGAATTAAAACATTATTTAATTAAGCTAAGCCTAGGGAAAAAAATATATACATGTAAGGTGATTCTGTAATTCTCAGACCAAAACTTGGCAGAACATCATCTGCATCAGGTCCCCACAGGTGTTTCTCCCACTTTTTCACAGTAAATTAGTCTGTTCCTTTAAGAAGACATCAAAGTGTTCTATAATGATTATCTGAGCAGCTGACCAGTTTATGTAAGAGGAGACATATATTTGTAAGGTTAAACTGAAACAGAAAAAGCATACAATAGAACATAATATTTTTATATATCCCTACTGTGGGAGATTGAGAATGTTGATATCACTATATTCCTTATTTTGAAAAATATAAATACTTCAGCATAAAGGCAGTTATGTTCTAAGATTTTTGTTTTTTGAAGAGGTGGAATCATTCCTCTTGCTACTACTTATTTTAGGTAGGATAATGTATTCTGTCTCCATCTCTGTCTCATCTCATAGTTTTCTGGAGGCCAGGATGTTAAAGAGATATTTCATTTTTCTACCCAATAAGAAGCTACAATATACCCCAGAAAAAAATGGTCCAACACATCCTTGGGAACTGTCTCTCTTCATTACTCTGTCCTAACTTTCCAGAAGTATCTTTCACTGCAAGCTGAGGCCTCCACCTCTATCCTCAGTATTACGAGTGTCCTCTCTCTCTTTTGAGCCTCAGCATTCTTTGCCTTCCTTCTGTGTTTTTCTTCTCAACCTGACTATGATATATATGATTATTAGAGAATGTTAAAGCTAAATTCTTCATGCAAAGTAGTTATCTGAGCACATTCTCATATTAAAAAGCAATGAATTGGGGGCAGCTAGGTGGCGAAGTGGATAAAGCATGGGTCCTGGATTCAGGAGGACCCAAGTTCAAACCCAGCCTCAGACATTTGGCCCTAACTAGCTGTGTGACCCTGGACAAGTCACTTAACCCCAATAGCCTCACCAAAAAAACAAACAAACAAAAAGCAATGAACTGCATATTTGTATGTGAGCTAAAATTCTGCCACTGTGATCAATGTATTATTTTATAATTCTGTAAGCTTAATAAACTTAAATTTATAGTTTCAAAGGAAGACTGGGAAAAGTATGAGTCAATGGGTATAATCTACACTAACTACTAAGATACCAAATTCAAAGAATTCTTGGAATAAAAGCACATATTCATGAAAAAGCTCTACACACACACACACACACACACACACACACACACACACATCCCATATCCAAAAAAAAAAAATTTACTGACAAATCATACCTGGATTTCTGCAGTGATGGCAGCATTTAATGCAGACTCTAAACCTCCATCAGCCATCAAACTGCCTACAAGAAGATCAATCATAAAACGACGTCCTGGGCTTACATTCATGTCATTTCCTGAAACTTTAAAAAAAAAAAAAAGGAAGATTTGAAAATGAAAGCAAATCACTTCCCATAGCCAAGAGGGGAGGGGAGTGGTATGACTATAAGGTTTTATCAGTTTCTTGTTTTTCCTTAGTCCCACATCTATTCCCAAGCGTACCTGCACTGGGTAAGAGAGCTGAAAGAGCCCTTGCTCGTTCCTCGGCTGTCGGAAGCAGCACAGACCATCCACTCTGTAGTACTGCTTGAGCCGCTGATTGAACAGTATTAAGAACTCCAGCATTACTTGCCAGTGTTACAACTGTCTGTTTCAAGCTATTCAACAGCACACTTCCCAGACCCAATCCAAGACACTCTGGATCAACCTGGTGACTAATAGCAGCATGCAACTGAAAGAAAGAAGTTCATTTCATTCATACTTTGAACAATGAAATGGAAATCTATCATCAAAATTCTAAGAACGGAAGAGTAGAACTTTATTATAATGTTAATCTAAACAAAAACAATAATTTATATTTATGTAGCACACTGCAGTTTAAATAAGATTTTTCTTCACAATGATTATTTCCCTACATTACATACCAGGAAGTTGATTTTTTAAGACCTAAAGGGTCGGGGCAGCTAGGTGGCACAGTGGATAGAACATCGGCCCTGGAGTCAGGAGGACCTGAGTTCAAATCCGGCCTCAGACACTTAACACTTACTAGCTGTGTGACCCTGGGCAAGTCACTTAACCCCAATTGCCTCACTAAAAAAAAAAAAAAGACCTAAAGAGTCCTGCCCACATTCAAAGGAGGTCCTTGAATTTCAGGCCTTTAACAACAAATCTCATGTTCATGTATTCCGCCTGCCCCCAATAAAAATAACTGAAATTTTAAAAGCATTTTCACACAATAACTGATTCCCTCAATATCATCTACTCCATTAAGTATTTTCTATACTTTTCCCCCATCTCCATCAGTAATAATCTATCCTCAGTCTCAGACCTTACATAGTTCTTGTTTTATGCCTCCTTTATGGTTTTATAATATATCATTTTTATGTATTTTTGTCTGCCATACCACCATTAAATCATAAGATAACAGATTAGGTCTCATCTAATTTTTATATCTCTCCTAGTACTTGGAAAAGTGGTTTGCACACAGCTGCTTTTGATAGGAACATAATGTCTGTTAAAGTTAAATTTAAAAACCCATATATAAATGCCTCAGAATTAAGAAACCCAGAATTAAGTCAAATTGTGGGTCAAATCACATCCCTTAGAAATAAACAGTCTGTAGCCCAGTAGGAAAAAATATGGAATCCCGCAAGGAGTTCAAATTTCAGCTCTGACACATTCCAGCTATATGAACTTGGACAATTAATTTAAACTTTCTAAGCCTCAAGTAC
This sequence comes from Dromiciops gliroides, assembly GCF_019393635.1. NCBI lineage: Eukaryota > Metazoa > Chordata > Mammalia > Microbiotheria > Microbiotheriidae > Dromiciops > Dromiciops gliroides. The sequence goes on along the minus strand of NC_057863.1, from coordinate 245,074,767 downwards.
CCTTTCTGAATTATATACATATACATATATATATATGTATACTGTCCATTTCAAAGGGTTACTGTGAGGGAAACAATTTGTAAACTCTAAAGAACAATAATTTTTTTTTTAGAAGGAAAGAGGAAGCATTGTATAATAAACCAAATAGCAGAATCAATTCAAATCAACAAACATGTGCTAACTGTGCTACTCCATGCCGAACACTGTTTTTGGTACTAGAAGCAACACAAAGGTTTTTTTTAGAGCAAGACATTCCCAATGTGCTTGACTTAGGCTGGCTGGTCGTGGGATAATAAGTACACAGACACAATACACAGCAAGTATATAGGATAGTTGCAAAACCACTAACCACATAAGGCGTTGGCAGAGGCAGAGTATGCACAGAACAGCAAATAGGAAAAAGCATGAAGAATGGAAAGGTAGAGTAGTATGAGACAAAAGAAAGCCTAGAATGCCAAGCAAAGCAGTCTGACCTTTACTTGATAGGCAAGAAAGCTACTGTGAGAGGTTCTGAGCATGAAGTTATTCTAATAATTCAGACAGGCAGAAATAAAAGCATATCCTAGGTAGCAGCAATATAAAGAGACAAGCAAATAATTCAGCCAAACTAGAAAGGCCTACGTGGAAAAACTGAGTTTCAAGAAAATACAATTAAACAATGTAGACTTAAAAGAAATATTCCTCTTGCTTTTGTTTATCCTATAAATGCAAATTAGAACAGGTTTAAATTTGCATTACTATAGTACAACAGAGAAAAGACCAGAACAGCCTAAGTATTCCTGCATTCCCTTGAGGCTTTACTTAAGGAGCCATAAGTCACTGGACTGATTTCCAAAACCCATCAAAAATTTTTAATAAAAAATTAATAAACTTAATAAATTAAATTAATAAATTAAATAAAATTTTTTGAATTCAGGTATAATTGTTTGGATGGTTAAGCTAGTAATCCAAGTATTGGAGAGAATGACACAAATCAATACTACAAGAGGGTATGTGTTGTTTACAGGTGGAGGTATCTGGGGAAAAGCCGAGAGTATAATTTCGGACTCAATCCGAGGTAGGCTCCTTCTGGCTCATTGTGTTCCTACTGAATAGGAAAAGTTTCCCCACCTGGCTATACCTAAATTTGGCTAGTACTGTATGACTGGTGGTCACTTGTAACTTTTACCTAAAATCAAATAGAGCTAAGGATGTTTTATCCTGGCCTTATAATCATGTCCCTGCTTTTTCTTTTATAGCAGATTTCTATAATCAGAGCAAGTAGTCAGTAGAAGAAATGAGCACAATGCAATTATCTAAGATCTTACTGTTTTCAGTTTAAATGTGTGGTTACTTGATAAGTCAAACAACAAGGTATATTAATATTCAGGTTTGTCATCTGCCTGCTAATGTTTACATGGTATTATGATAAGGTTAAATTAACTAGGTCTTCTTCTGGTTTAGAAGAAAGTGAAATTCTTCCCCATTCTGATGAGAGGGAAGATGGTAACTAGGAAACATAGTTATGCATTTTAGGTTTTATCATAAATCTGCCCAGTCAGATCTCTGTTATGTACTGCTAAGGGCACCAAGCTACCAACTCCATAGTACAAGGGAATCACAGAGCAGACCTTGCTGCTGGATCAGCTGCCAGGTCCATTCACTGGTCAACCCTAGCCCTGGTCCCCTTGGACCCTATTGTGCTCCAAAGGTATTTCCCCTTCCTAAACCAAGGAGGAGATTATAAATCTTTAATGTTAACTACCAACTGTTTAAACTCTTATGTTATCTTGGGCTATTTAGATTATAGAGTAAAAATGCTACTGCCTCTTCTCATACTAGAGTCAGAAGAGGAACGTGAGATAATTTTCTTTGGTGGGTCTGAAAAACTGCTGTCTTTACTATTCCTTTTGTTGGGTAACTTGAACACGAAACTATGCTTACAAATTTAACTTTGGTAATGGAATAAGTTTCTAATTCTACTGCATTAGGGTTACAGGAATTGGAAAAGTGCTTGAACTCTCTGGCAAATGTGGTCCTGGACTGAGGCGGAATCTGTATGGTTCAGAACACCTCCTGAAGTTTGAGCTGCCGTGCAGAGATTACCTGGATGGCTGAAACTGTTCGCAACTGTTTGCTTTGTCCAGTTTTTTTTCACTGAACCCTTAGATTTATTTTGTATTAGGTCCCTGTTGCCCTTGGTCTGTTTGTAAATCATTTGTGTTTTGTGTTGTGGTTCTTACATTTGTAACACTAGTTCCTACATCTCCCTCAATTCATAAACCCCCTGTGGGCCCCTACTTCGCCCCCACTCAGCAGGAAGCAGTAACAGAAGAGATGATCTTCGTCCTTTTTCCTGGGGTATATGAAAAGGGGGGAATGATGTAGGAGGCAAAAAAGGGTTAATAGAAAAATATAAGACCCAAGCTCTAGTACAGATATTAGCTCTAAAAGGCAGTCAGATCCCAGTTAATGGATAACTTATGTTAGGTTCTTGTACCCATAGTGATCAACATCCATAACGGACCAGAACAGGTCAGGTCAAAATAAGAATAAAGGAAAAAGACAACCTATAGAAATTCTAATGAAAAATTATTGTATTTTGAAACTAGCCATGGGAATCAGAAAGAGACATGCGCAGAAAAGGCCAAATTTGTCCCCAGATTCACCTTACGATGCGTAAACCCCAAAAACACACCTCCACTGAAAAAGGTACCTGCCTCAGGGGTTGGCTTTGGATCCCCAGGAACTCCAGATTAGGATAAGCCCTCCCCTGTAACACCCCTAGGTGGAGAATATCATAATGAGAAGGACAGGCCCTCTCCTGAACCTCCCCAAGGTGGAGATTATTATAATGAGACTGATAATCAATTTATCTATACTATAAATATAACTGTATTTTCTTTATTTATTTGAGAGATACCTTTCCAATACTCTGGTTCTCTCCCTGTGGCAACCCACAGTATTGCAATAAAACTTAGGAAACTGAGTCACTGAGTCTTGTAATTCTTTTGGGATGACTCACAATCAATTGGACCCCAAATTCCAGCCCACATCAATACCACAGTCACAGCTCATATCTGGAAAATCATGTTATTTGTTTATAATAAATAAAATGTTAGGACCTAAAAATTTCTTCAGTTACTTTATAAATATTCTTAAGCATATGTTAGTAGACATTTGAAAAAAAATATAAGATACCTGAAGTCTCAGAAGGTTCAGTGTTGCCACTGCCATGCATTCTTTCTCCTGTGGTGGTGGCCAGTCAGAGGTGCCGTCCATTCCTTCACTTACTTGTCGTAATAAGAGATCCAACTGTTCAAATGTCATTGGGCAAACATCCACCACAAAAGGTACTCGTAGGCCAATGGACCACTCCGAACAGGAAGACCAAGCAAAACTCTATGCATGAAATATAAGTACCTAAAATGAATCTCCAAAAGTGAACTTAATTTGCTACAAAAGATATAGTGGGTCATAAATATTAAGGACACCCATTATTCAATGCTTCATTAGAGCTTTCATTTCTTAAAATCATTTCCTCTTTAATCATTTGTTTCCCCAAATGAAACCCAACTGTTGAAATTCTGCAAAACTCCCTATTTTCCAGATATATCTGTCTCGAACTCTTTTGGTTATCTATATCTCCCTGTTATCATCACTCTGACAGACAGATTTAAAATTTTGTTTGTGCCATGGACACCTTTGGCAGTCTGATGAAGTCTATGGACTCCTCAGAATAATGTTTTGAAATGTGTAAAACAAAATATAATAGGATTACAAAGGAAACCAACTACACTAAAATACAGTCATCAAAATGTTTTTTAAAATTGAATTCTTGGGCCCCAGGTTAAAAAACCCTGCTCTAATCTCTATTCTACACTTTCTCCTTCAATCTCTAGGTGCCACAGTGCTCACTTAAAAAAACATTCACTCTTCAAAATGTGTATTAGTGGCAGCTAGACAGTGGGCAACAAATTAGAATCATACATTCAAAATAAAGTGGGAAACACATTTTAAAACTGATATCCCATAAGTACTCAATGTGAAAATAACTTTTAAGTGATAATTTACTACAAGGAGGAAAAAAGTCATCACCTTATCTTTGTTGAACATAAACTCTACACTTAAAATAACTAATAATTTCCTTGTTTATGAGATACATATAAATAGCAGAATTGACTTTTAGTACTTAACTACTAAAATTATTCTTAAGGTGCAAAGGAAACTGGCATTTATCCATATCTTAAAGTCACCAAGCAACCAAAGTAGAAAGCAAAAAGAAGTCAATTTTCATATGAGATCATTTAAACCATTTTTGAACTTCTGAAATAAGGTATATTTATACAGCTAAATTACTAAGAGTTCTACAGAGTAATCTTACACTAGGATCACTGGTAATAAATGTTAGTAATTCTATTCCTTAAAACAAATCATAGCTATTTGAAAGCTATACTAACAATGAATATTATAATACTGTTTATCATTAATAATGTTGCTACAAATAAACAGTATTTTTTGGTTGGCTATATTCATTTTAGAAGTTTCACCAAAAGACAAACATCAGTCGATAAAAATATCAGAAATGACTTTCTTAGTGAACTCTACTTCTTAGTCCATTGAGTCATTCACTCTTCCTGTAATAAAAATATGAACACAACTTCCTAATTCCCAGTCCAGAATACTTAGTAGTTTTTAATTCATAGGGATGGTAAACCTTCATTTTATTCATGTAAGTAGCCTACTGGAATCTCATAAATTTGAAGACAATTATGTTCAAATTCAGAAAAATTTATCCTAATCTTTAAAATTTCTTTTACTATACTTTAAAAGAGTTGTAACTCCATCTCTATCAGTTAAGTGACTAATACCTTTTCTTCTATTCAAGAAAAGAGCCAAATAGTGGATAAAAATATCAGATAATAAGGCCTTTCCTTTTTTTTCTTCTTAAAGCACTTTTTTTTAAATTGAAACTTTAATTGGTTACCTGAGCAGGTCCACAAGCAATTCCAACTATATGTTTTGTATCTAATCCTGGCAATGCAGTAGGTTCAGGTTTGGTAATCCGAAGGGTATCAAAGTGCTGACACTGATCATTGCTCCCCCAGCTATGAACTTCACTATCCTCAGTAAGCGCTAAGCAGTGTGTAGAACCAGCAGCCACATCAACTACTTTTTTACCTGTGCAACAAAAAGAAATTCAAGTTCACTATTAATTATAAAATTCTAGTGGCAATAAAAATAACCTACAGCACATAATAACTTGTTTTACAGTGAAACTTCTTCATGTCCATTTGTCAACATGATCCTCTCAAATTTAAATACATACTATAAAGTATTATTACCCCCATTTTACAGATAGGAAACTTCGGTTCCCAGAAGTTCAGTGAGTTGACCAAGGATGCACGATTGAAGTGGATAAATGGTTATCAAGCATGTTCTTTTTGCAGAAGTTTATACTAAACATTATTAGGAGCTAATAGCATAGCCAGGACTTAAAGCAGAATCTTGTGACTTTGAGGCCAATATTTACTCATGCAGCAGTGTCTCAAGATAAGTAAGATGTAAGAAATCAGAAGATAACCAAAAGCAAAATAAGTGTAATTCAATCATTTATTACTCAGCAGAGTTCATCTAAATTTTAAGATTACTTCAAGGCTTTAAAACACTTATGTTGCTTACAACAAGTTTTAAGTGCCAATAATCTAAGCAGTAAATAATGAAGAGAAGTGAAATGTTAAGTTCATTGCTCCTTACTAAATTTCTCCCTGATGCAGACAAGTGCTTGTCAAAAAATTTTCTTAGCCCCTCTTTGCTACTCACTGTATCACATCACCTCTCAAAAATAACTTTTGCTATTTCAAGCAAACTCTTTCAAGGAAATTCTTCTTTGCCTGAAACACATCACTGAAATGAGCAAAAAACAATCCTTTTGGGAATCATCAGTAGTCTGAATGTAAATGTTAAGAAATACTATAATTGGGGGGGTGGCTAGGTGGCACAGTGGATAAAGCACCGGCCCTGGAGTCAGGAGTACCTGAGTTCATATCCAGCCTCAGACACTTGACACTTACTAGCTGTGTGACCCTGGGCAAGTCACTTAACCCCCATTGCCCCGCAAAAAAAAAAAAAATTACTATAATTGGGGGCAGCTAGGTGGCTCAGTGGATAGAGCACCGGCCCTGGAGTCAGGAGTACCTGAGTTCAAATCCGGCCTCAGACACTTAACACTTACTAGCTGTGTGTCCTTGGGCAAGTCACTTAACCTCAATTGCCTCACTAAAAAAAAAGAAAAGAAAAGAAAAAAAGTCAAAAAAAGAAATACTGTAATTTACAGTTGGTAGAAGAAAACTAACACAAAGGAAATTTCCGAAGACATCCCAACCTTCCTAACTCAGCTAGAACTAAAAGGTTCCCAAATAAATGAAGTAGCAGCTGTGGTCTGAGCACAAGCTACATCACAAACTTTTATAGAATACAAGTAAAAATGACAAAAGCAAAAGAAATCTGAGGATTCAATAATTAATTATGATTGATGACAATACCAAAAGACTGTAACTGAGGAAAGGTTTGTTTAGTAAATGGGAAAAATACAAACAAAATGCTGAATGAGTATATTGCTGTGAAGCTGATCAAGTATACAGTACTAGTAAATTACAGTTCAATCCAACTAACAATTATTAAGTGAGGAGAGATAGGGTGCTTAGACAGATATGGTCCTTACTCTCATGGAACTCAGTCCATGAACATTATTTAACACATATTAAAAATAACTTCAGGGCAGCTAGGTGGCGCAGTGAATAAAGCACCGGCCCTGGATTCAGGAGTACCTGAGTTCAAATCCGGCCTCAGACACTTGACACTTACTAGCTGTGTGACCCTGGGCAAGTCACTTAACCCCCATTGCCCCACCAAAAAAAAAAAAACTTCTATATAAAATATAGTGCATGATAAGTGCATAAAGAGATACAAGCAAAGTATTTCATGGAAGGTCTGAGAAAACAACAAGGTAATCCATTTGAGAAATGTGAAGAATTACAAATATTACCTTTCAATGAATTATTTTTAAAGCAGAATAAAAATGCTTCTTCTTTTAAGAATTGCAGATTAGTTTATACTACTTAACTTAGAAAGAAATAAAATGCTTCATCTAAATGTATTCATTCTAAAGAAATATCAAGTATATGTGTAAATTTATATAAATTATATGTATACATTTGCATATATACATATGTATTTAATTTTGCTAATGAGATAATTTTTACTTTTTCTTTAAACACAGGGAGCAAAAAAGCATACCACAATGTAACACCAGTCACTATAAGAATCTAAATTTGCCTGATTGGTATTTCCATTGTATTGTGGATACCTGCAATTTATAATGATGACTTATGGCTTTAAATCTGTATAGAAAAATATAAATTTAGTTAAAAATATTAAAGCCTTCAAAAAAACTATCACAGAAACAGGCTCTGTCACATTTCTAGTTAAGGAGACTAGGGAAAAACAAACCAACCACAATGATTTTTATTCTACATTACACTGACCTTGTAAGCCTTCTAATAGTTTGGGATATCGAACATGTTCCTCTGTTCCATGCCCAAGTCTCTGATTGTCACCTTTTCCCCATGAGTAAACCTGGCCATCTTTCGTTAAAGCAACAGAAAACTGACTCCCACAGCGTACTTTAACAACATCCAGGTCTTGGAGTTTTTCAATCAGTTTTGGTGTTTTACAGCCGTCACTACCACCTCTTCCTAGTTTTCCATAATCACCGTCACCCCAAGACCAGACTTGACCTGAAAAGGAAAATATAATACTCATTTCCAGGTATATTACATTGTCCTAATCAATAAGGTCATAATATCTCAAAACAGGAACTGTCAGATTTCCAAGAAAGTTGTAGTTGTTTTAGAATAAAAACCTAGCCTCGCAATGCTTTGCATATAAAAAAAGCTGGCAATAAATATTAAACTGAGTGATCTCTAATTGACAGTTAACAATTCAAACTGACATGAAACTAACAGAGAAAAGAAAAAAATAACAAAATGAAAAGGTTACTAGAGATATAAATAAAACTGAATCTTACCTGCTTTGACCTCAAGTACCTCTTTAATCAAAAAAGAACTCTACCACTAATATGAAAATATAATACTTTTCAAATAAGTGGGCAGATTATTCTTTCAGAACACAGCTCTCATTTCAAAAAGATCTTGACATACTGTGGAATGATGGAAAAAATCTTTTAAAAGGAACTTTAATGTAAAAATACTGTACTTTTGGAGAAAAACAGCTAAGCAGCTGTTCATGTGGGGGGAGACAATTAGATATTTTAGTACTCAGTGCTAATCAATAATATGATATGGCATCCTCACTACACCACACCACATCCCCAAAAAACCCTAACAATCATAGGCTGTATTAATAAAAAAGTATATTGTCCTGAATCTAGGAGTTGATAGTTCCACTGAATCTATTATACAGGTCTTTGCTTGTACAAATGAAAGACTAACAATACCACTGATAGGTTTATATCCCAAATACATCCCCAAAAAGAGAAAAAGACCTATTTGTACAAAAATATTTATAGCAGCTCTTTTTGTGGTGACTAAGAATTGGAAATCAAAAGAATGCCCATCAATTGGGGAATGGCTAAACAAGGTGTGGTATATGATGGTGATGGAATATTATTGTACTATAAGAAATGACAAGCAAGATGATTTCAGAAAGGCCTGACTGGAAAGACTTATATGAACTGATGTTTTAGTGAAGAGAACAGAACCAAAAGAACATTGTGCACAGACACCAACATTGTTTGAAGAAAAACTGTGAATGATTTAACTATTCTCAACAATACAATGATCCAAGAAAATCCCAAAATACTAATGATGCACACTATCCACTTCCAAAGAAAGAACTGGTACTGATTAAACATAGACTGAAGCATGCTATTTTTCACTTTCCTTCATTTTTTTCTTTTATCCAAGTTTTCTTGTACAAAATGACTAATACAGTAATGTTTTACAAAATTGCAAATGTAGAAGCTATACCTGATTGCTTACTGTCTTGGGGATCAGGGAGGGGAGAGAGGGAAGGAAGGATAAAATCTGAAACTCAAAACTTTAAATTAAAATGTTTATCATTAAAAAAAAAAAGGACAGGAAGCTGAACTAAATGACTTGTTGAGATCAATTCAAAATCCAAGATCTATGTTTTTAAAGTCTTAACAAAAGCTTACTCCTTTCAGACTAAAATTCAAAGTCCAAACTCCTTTCAAAAGACTGCCTATGGGGGCATGTAGATGGTGCAGTGGATAAAGCACTGGCCCCGAATTCAGGAAGACCTGAGTTCAAATCCGGTCTCAGACACTTGACATTTACTAGCTGGGCAAGTCACTTAACCCTCACTGCCCTAAAAAAAAAAAAAAAAAAGAATGCCTATGTTAAGAAGTTATTGTTGGGGGCTGCTAGGTAGCACAGTGGATAAAGCACCGGCCCTGGATTCAGGAGTACCTGAGTTCAAATCCGGCCTCAGACACTTACTAGCTGTGTGACCTTGGGCAAGTCACTTAACCCCCATTGCCCCACCAAAAAAAAAAAAAAAAAAGAAGTTATTGTTGGGGAGAAATTCATTTTTCAATTCTCTACTTACCATTCTCAGTCACTGCAAGCGTCTGAGCATCCCCACTCCCACAAGAGACATCAATAACCTTCAATCCTTTCAGTCCAGTTACTAGCATTGGAATTGTCTGATCTTCACTTGAGCCTTTAAAACAGAAATTTCTGTCACATCAGTCATCAAATATCTTATATGCTAAGCTCTTCAGATACAAATAGAAAAATGAAAAGTCCCTACCCTAAGGGAAATTGCACTTGTAACCTTATTGAAATCAAACAAATTTTACCAAAAAATTGTCATCCTTTAACAATTTTATATTAAAAACAAAAACATACCATGTCCCAGCCTGCCATAGTTTCCTCGACCCCAGGTATATAACTCTCCTTCAGCTGTAATGGCTGCACTATAAGTACTTCCACATGCAATATGAACTACATGTTTCCCAGCTTGCTTTCCTGAGAGAGCAGATATCATCTTAGGTTCTTCCAGAGGCCTGGTGGTACACAGAGACAACATAATAACTTCTAAAAATTTAAATACTGTTTAAAGATATCTGGGAAATGACAATGTAAAAAGCACTTGTTAAGAAAAACTGCAAGAAATATTAGTAATCATAGGCATGCAATTACTTTTAAATTGTTTCATGAAAATACAACAATATTTTTTCAGAACTATATATAACGTGATTTTTGTTTCACATAATCCAAAGGAGTATGCAGATATGAATGTAATTTCTAGTTTGTGTCTGCAAATTATAGAATAACAATGATTTCAGAATGAGAAGGGCTCTTCAGTAAATTTTCAATCATTTAATGTCTAGTTTTAAAATAAAACCTCCATTTGAAGTCACTATGTTACCTAGAAAATATGTCAAAGGAATCTGAACTATATATTTTAAAACATCCTTTAAAGAACTCAACTATATTTTAATTTTTTTTGGAAAATGTTCAACAAAATAAATGTTGAGTGCAGTTCATCTACTATCATTTACCCCAATAACCCATTAGAGCATTAACCTCCCCTTTTAACCTTTCCCTTATTTATCTCCCAGACTAGTAAGTGGAAGAAGCCTCTGGTTTCTAGTCTGGGAGATAAATAAGGGAAAGGTTAAAAGGGGAGGTTAATGCTCTAGTATCCAATTTTAAATCTCACACTGACCTGACCCTTTTCTGATTTCCTAAAGCACTTTTTATATGTCATTCATTTGAACATTAATACCTTTGCACTCTCACTTAACTCAGGTTTGCATGTCTTTTTCTCCCCAACTACATGGGAAGACCCCAAAAGGCAAGGATAATGTCATATTTCTTTTTTCTTTTTTCTTTTTTTTTTAGTGAGGCAATTGGGGTTAAGGGACTTGCCCAGGGTCACAGAGCTAGTAAGTGTTAAGTGTCTAAGGCCGGATTTGAACTCAGGTCCTCCTGTCTCCAGGGTTGCTGCTCTATCCACTGCACCATCTAGCTGCCCTAATGTCATATTTCTTGGCATTAAAATATTTATTAAGTACACAGCACTATGAAAACCTTAAAGCATGAGGATATTCCCAAATAAGAATATCCTGCTCATGCTTAAAAAAGCATTATATTCACAATAAATCTTAAAAAAAATACTTGAACAAACAACACATACCTAGTCATGAGCCACTTAATCTTATTCACAAAAAAACTATTTCATTATAAGATTAAGTACAAAAGATGTTCATTTTTCTATAGTAGCCTTTTAGCTGAAAAAGGCTATTTCTTATAAAAATTATTTATTTCCTCATAAGAAAATAGTTAATACGTACACCGTATCACCATGGCCTAACCGTCCACCATCTCCACAACCCCAAGAGAAGACCTCTCCAGTGGCTGCCAAAGCCAGGTAATGGTGACCATCTGAATGCGCAGCAATTTTCACAATATTTCTAGAGGCAAGTCCCTGAACTAGTTGTGGTCCCTAAATAGGACAAAAATACAAACAAACAAAAAAGTCATAAGAAATTAGTAAAATTACTTAAGATACAATCCAGTAATACACCACACATCAACAAAGCCCCAACTTACTAGAAGCTCTGAACATCTGAAGTAAGGCTCTTTAGTTCCTCAGTTCTGATGCTGCCCAATTTCTAAACAGTAACTTAGAGTTTTCAACCTGCTTTACTACAAATATCAGATTTTAACTTCTAAAATACAGGAACTTTTGTAGCCTTTTGAGGTAAACATATTACACAATATTTAGAGTTGTATAAAATATACTACATGTATGAAAAATCTAGAAAACCATTACATTTCAAGAATATCAATAATGTACACTTTTAAAAGGAATTCCTGTTAGTCTGAACTATTTTAAGTCGTTTTCTATAAGTTTTTGCAAAATACTACTTATGCTTTATCAATGCATTTGCATGGAAAGTTAAGTATATCAAGGAGAAACTAATACCACAGTACACAAAAAGATGTAGTAAAACAAAAAAGGTGAAAATGAGAACCAAATCAATGACACGGCATGAAATCTAAAAGAAGGGGGGGGGTTAATGACATAAAACAAAGCAAAACTACTGAAGTTCAGAAAATAAAGAAATCTAAGAGAATTTTCACCTTTGTATCACTACAAGTAAGACATCTAGATTAAGTAAAAAACCATAATAATAAGGTTTGGAACAAGGAAAAAAAAACAATGAAAAAAACAAAAAGCACCTACCAGTGTGTCACTGTTGTAAGCTTGCATGTAAACTCGTCCATTCCGAGATAAAATTAAGAAACGCTTTTCTGCACAGGCAATCTGTGTGACCCCAAGATTTGCAAGTCCTTCACACTGAATTGGGCCAATCACATTAGCATAGTATTTCCATCCTATTAAGCCCCAACCTATGACTTCTTGTAAAGATCCCTGTAAGACAATAAATTCAATCCAATAAACATTTGTTAAGCACCTACAATGTACTGGCATAATTATTTTCTGTTGTATTTCTGATACAATATGTATTTTTGGATAAACTTATTTTAATGAATTAGGATAGGATGGCAATGTTATGATCAAACTATCTTGGTTTTTTGAGGGGCAATGAGGGTTAAATGACTTGCCCAGGGTCACACAGCTAGTAAGTGTCAAGTGTCTCAGATCAGATTTAAACTCAGGTCCTCCTGAATCCATGGCTAGTGCTTTATCCACTGTGCCACCTAGCTGCTCCCGATCAAATCATCTTGTAGGGAAATTATAATAGGCATTATTCATGAATTTTTATATATGCAGAAGAAAAGAAAGTTACTTATATTATAAGCATCATGATCCTGCTTACACTAAAAATATAAGCTACAGCTGATACACATCTTTTGAATAACCATTATGTGTTAAAACTTAGATCTGTCTCCTTTTTAAATACAGGCTGTCCAATAACAAATTTCTCAAAATCTTCTCACCTATAGATAGTTTTAAAATTAGATCAATATTCCGATGGTTTAAGTGCTTCATGTTCAAAGAATGTATGTAATGTACTGTACAATTAAATTGTGAGCTAGAAAAGCCTTAAAAACCTTTACTTTGCTACTCTAGCAGGAACTAAGCTGTCATTTTCCCTCACTCCCCCACACTATTCAATAAACTTTTTAAAAGGGCCTAATCGGTGTTGGACTAGAAATGATACAAATATTAGGCAAAACATGGTTCTCTGCCTTATAAAACTCACAGTATATTTAGGAGAGAAATAAGAAAAGAGAGCTAAGGAAAAGTAAACTATGTTTCTTCCACTCAGGAGGCACATGTGCAGTAGTGGTATCACTAGTAGTGTTGCCTAATGATGTATATGTTCTATTAAGTAAGGCCTTAGAGGCCAAGGACTACTTTGTTTACGGCTCTGGATCTTCAGGACCTAACACAGAGTGCCTTGTGCATTGAAGGCACTTATTAACTATTCACTGAAGAGAATTTTTAAAGGGCAATCTCTCTCAGCAGACAACCAGGAACAATGATTGCTCTCCCTGGAGCTTCAGAATGTAAAGAGGGTATGCATGGTCAAGAAAATCAGCAAAGGGCACCTTCATGTCAGAGTACCCCATAAGCAGGAAGGCTAAACAAATGAAAAACTAAACATTTAATCACCAGAAGCATTCAGAAACTCTGAGAAAGGAAAGAGGTTTTCACTTCACAAAATCAACCTTTCACCTAAAAAAGAATTTAAGGAAAAGAATTTTTGAAATCAGGTACTGACAATCACGAGGCAACCTTGAACAACCCAGAGAAAGAGAATATTAGCTTCCTAATCATGACCTTCTGAATCGTGACAATGAGGAAAATTGTGAGACAACTAATCAACCAGGGAAACTTCTAAATATGAATTAGTTCCCAATGTCAGCACAAAATTGGATAGCTGATCATCACCATCAAGCTCAACCAGATCATTTCTGGAAGAAAATAAACACCAAGTGAGAGTAAGGAGTAGAACCCTTCTAAAATTGTATTTGGGACAAATGGTAAAGAGACAAAAATTGTAATTAAAGCCAGAAACTTAGGCACCCTGTAGAAGCAGACACTAAATAGTTCAAATCATTTGGGCTAGATTTTGACTCAAAACAATACGGCTTCAAAACAAAATTTTAAACAATACTTATACTTAAGCTCAAAGTTATAAGTTGATTTAATTTGGCCATCCAAATGTTACATGAAACTGGCTTGTTGTCAATTTGCTCTCAGAACACAAAACAGGTCACAAATGATGGAAGTTAGGGACTCAGACTGCAGAAAACATAACAGATAAATGGCCATTTTGTAAAAACAAAAGGATTGATTAAGCTATTCTGATACCAGATCACAAATGGAACACTAGGGATACAAATGATAAAAAGAAATGCTTTTTCCATCTATAGTTTTTATCTGTGTACATTTATATGTGTACATATATTGTGTGGGGCACTACCTGTGAGACCTACCACAAACGATTATCATGAGATTCAAGTGAGGTGATACATGTAAAGCATTCTGCAAAGCATAAAGCCTTCTAAAGATGTTAACTATTATTTTTCTCAAGCCAAAAAGCAGAAAAAGAGAAAGTCCAAAAGTTCTCGCCTTAAAAAGAGATGAGAAGGGGGCAGCTAGGTGGCGCAGTGGATAAAGCACCAGCCCTAGATTCAGGAGTACCTGAGTTCAAATCCGGCCTCAGACACTTGACACTTACTAGCTGTGTGACCCTGGGCAAGTCACTTAACCCCCTTTGCCCCGCAAAAAAAAAAAAAAAAAAAAGATGAGAAGCAACAGGTTGGCAGGGCAGAGCTGCTAGTTACCAGGGCTAAGGATACTGAATGTAAAAAAGGTGGCAGCATACAAAGAGGGAGGTATGATCAACTAAAGGGATGCTGGCTAAATCCAATCAATACCAGAATCCAATGCCAGAAGGTCAGAGAGGGTTGGAGTTCAGCACAGAGTCCAAGGTGATTTGCAGTAGTGGGCTTCTTGGAGCTCAGTGCCTATTTTGATGCCTAGATACCAGCATAAAACACTGTCTTCCACATTCTTCTAAATTAAATTTAGCTGCACACCTTCCTGCCACAGGGAGTAATACTCCAAAAACTAGCCTATTCTAAGAAGCGACAGGCAGTCTGAAGGCTATCAAGACCTTGTGTAAAAAACAAACTGTTCCCTAGTCTATTCTGATTAAATAGTTCCAGTTTAAATAGTCTTTCCAGTTTACGGCTGAACGTTGAGTTTTCCCAAGTTTGCCAAGTTTAATCAGCTGGTTATTCTTGAGGAATGGTCAGCAAATGTTGGTATTCAATGCTATTGACAAAAGCCACAGGAAAAATGACAAAGTAGGGAAGAGAAGACAGCACTGGCAGTCATTCCCTTAAAGGACTTCTATAGATTAGGGACAGATATAGACTGAGAAAAAATAAACAAGGAAGAATCTAGTACTCAAAAAAGTAAATTAGAAGGCTGAACAGGAATGTACAAGGACACTGACAGTAAAGCAGGGTGATTTTTTTGTTTTTCCCCTCACTTTGAGACATAGGGGGCCTGGAATCTGTAAAAGGGATCTATTCATGGTAATCGAGGCTACAATAAACAGTAAAATGGAAGGAATCTCTAACTTAGGATCTTGACATAAGTTTCAGCTCTGACAATGACTAGTTGTATGACCTTGGCCAAGACATTTTATCTCCTCTATACCTAAGGTTTCTCATCTATAAAATGGTGATAACATCACATGGTTGTGAAGAATGCATCTTGCAACTACAATGAATGTACTGTGTGGATTGTCATCATTTTTTTTTTTTGTCGGGGCAATGGGGGTTAAGTGACTTGTCCAGGGTCACACAGCTAGTAAGTGTCAAGTGTCTGAGGCCACATTTGAACTCAGGTACTCCTGAATCCAGAGCCGGTGCTTTATCTACTGCACCACCTAGCTTCCCCCCATCATTTTTTTTTTTTAGTGAGGCAATTGGGGTTAAGTGACTTGCCCAGGGTCACACAGCTAGTAAGTGTTAAGTGTCTGAGGCCACATTTGAACTCAGGTACTCCTGACTCCAGGGCCGGTGCTCTATGCACTACACCACCTAGCTGCCCCACCCCCCATCATTTTTAATAATATGTGAATCAGCCTTTTTAAAAGTCTTCCTAAGTACCATTTATCATAAGATGTTAAATCTGTAAAAAATAACAGAGTTCTCAATAGAATACCAAAAATAGTCAATACTTCCAAGTATATTAGTTGATAAATTTCCAATGTTAATTAAAAAGTTTAAAAAGTAAGTGCTATAATCCTAACAGGAGCACCAAAAGAAAATCTGAAGAGTTAATAATTTAAATTATAAAGAAAGTATTTGATATTCATAACATAGTAGTAAGTAGAGAATTTCATTTTAGTAAATACCTTATGAGATGTAGGAGAGCTACACTGAGGAGGCATGCAGGGAGTAGCCAGACGATCTAAATGCGCCATAATCACTACTGCAGTTTGACGCAAATCAATAGCTAATTCATTGTCTTGTGGCAAAGTAAGGTACCTCAGAAAACTTTCATTGGGACTCAGAGGACCAGAGAGCATCTAGAAGAGGAGGGGGAAAACTACATTAATCAATCATTTTAAAAACAGTGTGAAGAACATAAACATACTAATAAATATCTAATACATTTCCCAGTTATTTGTATTTTAGTATGGATGTAGTAGGCAAACTTGGGCAATCTACTTATTTTTGTGATCCCAGTGAGCAATATTAATCACATCCCTGAATGAACTCTGTACAAATTATAAAAACCATCAAGACAGCCAAATGCTCAAACTGACCATTCTACAGTCTGAGGATTTTTCACATAAACATTTGCACATGAGTGGAGGCATCAAGTTACTTGCATTTTTCATTTCAATTAAAAGAAACTATCAATTTCCTGTTTTTAAAATTCAAGTAATACTTTTAATTTTTCTATAAGCAAATGAAAAAGCCTTATTAGGTTACAGATTATCAAATGTTAATATGTAGCAGGGCTAGAAATTAACTGCAACATCATAATATGATTATATGTTTCAAGTAAAAGACTTACAAAATAAAAGTTATAACATTTCAAAGGTTTTTACATGAGTTTATAAATTGTATCCATTCACATCTAATGCCAGGGCTCAAATCCAGAAAGTTATGAAGTTGGGCCCTCTCTAGAAACAATATTATGAAGAAAAAAGGATGCTGAATTTTCTAAGCTTGAACGCTCTTAAAATAAGCTGAATGGGGGGGGGGGAACAACCCATAAAACCCAAGCATTGCAGATAAGACTAATAAAATTTTGGGTTTTGTTATTGTGATGGGGGGGGGAATGTGCTTTTTTTTAAAAAACTGAGAAATCAGATAATACCAATCCAGACAAAAACAATGTCATTTTTCTTTCAACTTAGAGCTTTTATAGCCAAAACCATTTATTTTACTATTAATTTCATACTGCCTTGTGAATATCTAAGATGGTTATCATATTACTTTTTTTAACTAGTTAATTTAACTTGTCACTGACTTTTACAAATTAATTGGGGAGAAAATAAAATATAGCAATCAATCAACTCTTATTTATTAAATATCTACTATGTACCAGGCACTGTGCTAAACAATAGGAATATAATTTTATAATTACATTGGATGTAATTCTATTGAATGAAGCAAGGCTGCTCACAAAAGAACTTTCCATTCTAATAACAGACAAGAATACATATAAGTACATACAAAATAACTATGAAAAGAACAAATAGAAAGTAATTAAATACAAATAAGCGTGGAAGGGAGGCATTAACAGATGGGTCAACGAGAAAGGGCTAAATCCAGAGAGTAGTATTTAAGATGACTGTCTATGAGTTAGAAAGAAGGAGTGTGGAAAGATGGTGCAAAGACACAGATCATTGTGTGTGAGGAACACAAAAGAGCTTGGTTTTGCTTGATTGTAAAGGGAGAGAAAGGTAAGAATGTACAATAAGGCTGGGAAGACAGACTGGGGCTAGACTATGAAGAGCTATGAAGAGCTATGAAAAGCTAAAGAGAAGAATTTATATTTGATCCTAGAGAGGCAACAGAAACCAGTGGATTTTACTAAATAGGGAAGTCACCTGGTCAGATCTATGTTTATAAAAAAATGTTTTGGCAAAAGTGCAAAGGATAAACTGGAAAGCCGGTGCTTTATCCACTGTGCCACCCAGCTGCCCCTCCCCTTCTCTCTCTAATATGCTTTCTATCTATTGGCTCCTTCCCTGATGCCTACAAAGATGCCCAAGTCTCGACACACCCCCATCTTTTAAAAACCCTCATTAAATTGCACCATTCTTCGGGCGGCTAGGTGGCACAGTAGATAAAGTACTGGCCCGAAATTCAGGAGGACCTGAGTTCAAATGCAACCTCAGATACTTGACACTTACTAGCTGTGTGACCCTGGGCAAGTCACTTAACCCTCACTGCCCCGCAAAAAAACCCAAAACAAACAAACAAAAAAATTACGCCATTCTTGCTAGGTATCAACCTCAATCCCTCTTCCCCTTCACAGCTAAATTCCTTGAAAAAGATGTTCATAGTAGGTGCCTCTCCTTCCTTTCTTCCCTCTACACCCTCCAGAATATGGCTCCTGACCTAAATTCTCACATGAAGCTGCTCTCTCCAATTACCAATGATCCTATAATTGTCAAAGCTGATGTCCTTAATCCTCATCCTTCCTGATGGCTCTGAAGCCTTTAACAATATTTATCCTCTCTTCCTGGATACTCGCCCCTCCATGGATTTTCATGACACTTCTCACATGGTCATTTACCTACACATCTAACTGCTTCTTAGAGTTGTTATTGGTTCTTCATCTGTATCACACTCCCTAACTTTAGGCATTTCCTAAGCTCTGTCCTGTACAATCGTCTACTGTCTCTCTAGATTGAATGCTCTGCTTCTACAGTTCAGTTAACACCTCTATGCAAATAACTTTCAGATCTAAATACCCAGTCCTAATTTCTTTTTTTTTTTTTTGGTGGGGCAATGAGGGTTAAGTGACTTGCCCAGGGTCACACAGCTAGTAAGTGTCAAGTGTCTGAGGCCGGATTTGAACTCAGGTCCTCCTGAATCCAGGGCCAGTACTTTATCCACTGTGCCTCCTAGCTGCCCCCCCCCAGTCCTAATTTCAACGACCTATTGGACCAATAAGATCTCAAACTCAAAATCTTTCCCCAAAACCTACCCATCTTCCAAACTTCATTATTCTACCAAGGATACTACCACCCTTTCAGAGACCCAGGTTCACTACCTCAGCATTATCCTTGACTCCTCATTCTTAGTCATGCTCCACATCCAGTCAGGTGCCAAATTTTGTCCTTTATGCCTCCACAAAATCTCTTACATCCATCCTTTTCTTACTACTCAACCTCCACGCTAGCTTAGGCCCTCATAACCTCTCACTTAATACTACCGTAATAGCCTCCTAATTAGTCTCCCTCTCCTAAACCTCTCCCATTTCCAAACCATCCTCCACAAAGCTGCCAAAGTGATTTTTCTTAAGCAATAGTCTGATTATGTCACATCTTTACTTAATCCAATCCAATAAACATTGGTTAAGAGAGAACTATGTGCCAAGCACTATACTAAGTGTTAGGGATACAATTAATAAAGACAGTCCCTGCCCTCAAGAAGCTCACAACCTAAAGTGGGGGAAAACAACACACAAAAGGAGTGGGGCAAGGAAGAATGGGACACCAGAGGATGTCTTATTCTGTGGAACTGAAACCAAGCAGAGCAACAGATGCATAGTGAGTGAGCCCAAAAGTCTAGTTTCTGTCTTCTATAAAGGAAAGCATTAGAAGGAATTACAGCCCTCCAGTCAGAGGATAGAAGAGGCTAGACAAGGAGATGTCTGTCAAGGCTTTTTTATATGTCTTCAGAACTTGGCCACAACCTACCTTTCCAATGTTATTATGTACTAATCCTGTTCCAACACTCTATGGTCCAGCCAAAGTAGCCTCCCTATTGTTCCTGTCAAAAACACTCCATCTCCTCTCTCCACAACTTTTTACTGTTGGTATCTCCACATGGAATGGGCTCCCAACTCACTTCCACATCTTCTACACCATTATTTCCTTCAAACTTCTGTTCAAAGGCCACCTTCTACATGGAAGTTTTTTCTGATCTGCCTAGGTTCTCAAGAGAATTGGTTTTTTTACTCTCCCTAGGTGCTGGAAAGAAATGTTCACCTTTTATTTTGTAAAGACTGGTATATGAGGTTATATACAAATTATTTCCCCCAACAGAATATAAACTCCTTGAGAGGAAGAACTGTTTCATTTTTGTCTCTGTATTCCCAGTATTTAAAAGTGCCTTGCACACAGTAAGCACATAATAAATGCTTATTGTTGGGCTAAGTTCTATTAAATGTTCAGTCAGCAGCCCCTAGGTAATTAACAAGTATTTTGGATGTTATTTTCAAAATCATTAATTCTGCTTAAAAAGTATACTAAATTAGATGACAAAAAAATTACAAAACCAAGTATCAGCTTTCTCTACAATCAACAAATACTTTCTCAACTGAGTAAAGTGAGTTTCAAATTATACAAGATGAAATAAGCCTTTTGCAATCAAACTTCTTTCCTCAACCCTCTGTTGTAATCGCCAGATAATATATGCAATATTTACAATGCTATAACTCCAATGTTCTTTCACCTTTTTCTTTCATAAATCAAAAATGCCAAGAAATGCACTTACTTTAATTACAGGTTCACAAATTTACCTGGGATTCATAAACATCTTCAATTATCTTAAATCACACAAATTAACTATCCATTAGGCACAAAGTTTATAATGGCTACACTTACCTGAATCTCATCTTCAGTATTAGGCATGTCTTTATTACATATTATACTCTGAAATCTTTGTAACAAAGGGAGAAGTGGTGCACTAGTTCCTTGGGCAGATCGTTCATTATCTGTTTCCCTTGTCCCACTGTCCCACAACTGAAGTAATAACATAATCGCAGATAACATTTGGCTAAAAGAAAAAGACATGTAGTCACCAATCAAAGTACCTAATAGTTATATGAATCCTTCGAATGTTTTATTGAAGCAAATATTTAAACAAAGATTTATGAAGGTTCTGTATTTCAAGACCAACAAGATTACCACCTGGAAAAAAATTTTTAATGAAAATCAGAAATGAGCAAAATGTAGCTTCACAAAGCACTGCCAGACTTTCTCTATTCATCAAAAAAACAAAAGAGAGAGAGAAAGAAAGGTTAAAGCATTAAAATGTTAAAATGCACTCATTCTTCAAGGAATTTTTGTTCCCTGAACTTACTAAAATATAAGGAAATAAAAAGGAAAACAAAGTTTCTTACACCACAAAAAACAGAGGCCAAAAGTGGACTATGTAAACATATTTAGTTCTGTATTAAAAAAGGATATTTACAAAGGCCCTTTAACTGCCAAACATGATGCAACTACTAATACAAAAGAAAGCAAAAGAAAAGCATTCCTGGACCTTCATCTTCCGATAAATGCAAAGTTTATTTAAAAAATTTTAAGACAGAGATCTTAAAAAAGGATTACTACATTCCTTACCTTAGAGTGCCTCTCTGCACAGCCAACTCTAACAATATGGCAAGTGCTAAATGCTGGTCTTGTAATGGAATGTTTCCTGGCCCTTTGGTACTTGGAGTTCCATGAACATCACTATTTTATAAGCAAAATTAATTGATTTAGAAAAACTTTACAGAAATAGAAAATACAAGCACATTTATAATGAAATGAGTTCCAAATCCCACCACTAACTGTACCCTCCTCCAATAAAATAAATTTACAATGGAGTAATGAGATTTCTGAAGTTTCCAATGGTGATTTTACAAAACAGTGGATTTGCTATCAATATTTTCAGAGATATTTAGAGAACTCACATTTTATATGTTTTACAAATAAAGTCAAAGAAATATTTATGTCTATATCATTTAATGAAAAATACTCTAAAGCTAGGTTTTATTTGAATTAACTCAACTTTTAAAAGGTATGCTCAAAGTTTCTGAAGCATAAACTATTAAAATTCTGTTATAAATCAAATAACAGGTTACCATACATAATATGAATAGATAATATATACTTTAAAATACTGTACATAATATGAATAGTAATTTTTAGATTTCTTTCCACTTTTAATGAAATAAAGCTTCCATGATTTCCCTACATTACTGAACATCAATTTCCTACACTTGTCTAGCAATTAAGAGCCAAGAGTCCTAAGCTTTTTGAATTGAGAATAATTTCTTAGACTTTACTTTTAACATAATTTTTAAGTAATTATTTTAATTATTATTAAATACCCTGATGTCTATTACAAATAAATTTTTTAAATTAAGTTCAAAGACAGTTATTTAATTTTATGAAGTTCACTTTATTTTATACTTTATCATAAATACCACTTGGAACATTAAGTAAACACAACATTATATATGTGTGTAAAACTCTGAGGTGTTAAAAAATACTTTAAAATACTTTGGTCTTAAGTTCAGACTGAATACATTTTCATAATACAGCATCATAAAAATTTTAAATAAAAGCGATTATACATTATGATTATACCAGGTTTATAAATTTTCATCTTAAGGAAATATGTCAGACAAATTCATGATCATTTATATAGAGTTAATAATTCTGAATTTATACTGGTGATAGGCACAAAAGAAGCATGCACATGCTTAAACTGTTTACCAATATATGAAAGGAAAAAAAAAAGACCTATTGGAGATATTTTTAATCTACCACCATATAGAAGAAACTAAAAGTTTTGCAATTCAGTTCAACAAATATTTATTAATTACCTATTATGTACAAAATACTGTGCCAAGCAAATGAAAATAGAAGCTTTGAAAGAAAAGGCTTTATTTGGATTATTTGGATTCAGTGAGTTCAATATACAAAGAACACTAATCCAAGTTAATAGATAATAATTAAGAACTGGGCTGTGAAACATGTGACATAACCTAACACAATAAATATAGTAAATAAAACTTACCCAGTCACAACAGACCTTAGGAATTTAGTTGCTCTCTCCACAACTTCCAACCAAACAGATGACACTGTGCTTTCATCAAAAAGAGATGCTTCCGGTAGGGCTCTCAAGGCATCAAGAGACTCCTGTAACAATTCACTGCATAGGTCGGCATCCTCCCCTAAAAGAACCAATTCAATTTAACCAACATTATTAAGCACTCAGGGAGATCAAAGTACTCTAGTATGTACTACAAGAGAAGTTTAAATAAAACAAAGACATGGCCCCTGCTCTCACGGAGCATAATCTTGTAAGGGGATGCCTCACATAAACATAAAACTATAGGTTTTGACCACCTGGACATCTAAGAGTAGGGCTCAGGGTCGAAAAACACAAAGTACATTCTGTAGGTTGGAGGGCAGTTCCAGTTTTGTTAAAGCATAGTTGATATACAACTGGAACAGTAAGGTAGGACTAGATTATGACAGATCACATGAGGAATATTAGCATTTCTATTAAATTATAGAAAAGCTATTTTTTCAACATTATTTCTGGATATAATAAATCTCATGGAAGAATTATTAACTTCATAAAATCAGTTTTTACTTCACTGGCCTGATTACTTGTAATTCAGAATATGGGATCTACTTTGGAGTCATAAAATATTAAAGACAAAAGAAGTAGAGATCAGCTATACTACTTCAAAATATAAAAAAGGACTGAGGTCCAGCAGAGTTAAATGATTTGCCTATGATCGTACAGATACTTACTAGAAGACTAGCACACAGGTTTCCTGATGATAAAGTGCTCTTTACATGATAGTATGGGGAGAAAAAAAAATTTTGAAAACTGAAAAATGTATTTCAACTTTACCAGACCGCCAAGCTCTACGTAGAAATGCAAAGGCAAATGAAAGGGCTGCTCTGGATCCAACTCTTGCAAGTCCTTCTACACCTTTTCCTATGGGTCTAGAACTATAACCAAACAAAACAAAAAGAATAATCCTTTAAACTGTTTTAAAAGTGACAATTTATATGAAATCAATTTTACACCTTTAATAATCACTTCAAAATGAGTCTAGTAATTGTAGTTAGAAGCATACTATCCACCTCCAAAGAATATAGAAGCCAGATCTACGAAATCCTACCTCCACATACCCAACACACCCATTGACCCCACCAAGTTCTCCAAAATACCTCCCAATTAGAATATCAGAAACAGTTTTCTCAGTTGTGTTTTTGTAAAAAACCAAGTAATGGTTGTGTCTGTATTACCACAGAACTAATTTTATATTTAGAATATAAGAAAATCAGAAAAATTATCTTATTTTATTACCTCTTTTTGTCCACAGTAGGTAAAGGAATGCTGTTGCTTTTCCACTTAACTTTGACATTTTCCTGAAGCACGGTTCTATTCAGTGCAATGAAATATCGTTCCAATATAACCAGCCTCTGCTTTAACCTCACTGCTGAAAGAGTGGTTGTAGCCGTCTGTGTAGCAAGAGTTTGTTGTTCTTTCACTAGTACATAAAGGCACTCTTTCAACTCATTCACATCTAAGAGAATAATGAGAAAAAATCACAACTCAAGATCAAGTATATGTCTTTATGGCCTAAATGTGACATACAATTTGTTAATATAACTCATTAATTTTAACACACTTCTAATTTTTATAATGTTTACTTATATCATGGCCTAGATCTTCCATGCACTGGTCCCTACACTCCCTTCTGAGCCTGATACAAAAAGTATAAACCCATTATCCTGTAACCACTCTCTATTTGAAGACACTAAGTCTTGTTCAAGCTAAACATTCACCTTTCAAACAATGTCCTGCCCTCAATAAGTCATAGTAATGAGTCCTCTAACTATCCTGGGTACCTACCTCCGTATAGGAAATGTTCTAGTTTATTAATATCCTAACTAAATTGGCATCCAGACATGGATATAGTAAAGCAAACTACACTCTTCCTTCTTTCTATGCACTATACTTCTAGTAATGCAGACTAAGAAATCACATTAGTTTTCTTAGCTACCACATTAAAGGGACTCAATACAACTAAGGACCCATACAATTAATTAACCACCAGTCCAAAAGAACAATGAAAAAACATGCCACACATCCCCTACCAGAGGCATTAAGATCTTAAAATGAAGGTAAAGATACATATTTTCAGACACAGCAATGTGGGAATCTGGCTTGCTGCACCATGCCCATCTATGAATTAAAGGCTTTATTTGGGGGGATTTTTTTAAGTTGCTCAGCAGAGGAGGGAGGAATAAAATCAAGAGGAGTTATTGCATATTAAAAGGTTTAAAAAATGTAAAAGGTTGTTTTATTATGTTTGTCAATAAATGTAATTATTTTACTTTTTCCCAAGTACTTCACACAGCAACATAAAAGCAAATGGTATTCATAAGACACATAAAAGCCTTTATAGTACTATATAAATGGCCATTGTTACTAAAAATATTATTAATATTAAGCTGACTTCATTTCTGGTAACCATAAAAGTCCCATAATTTGGATAAAAATAAGTTACAACTGTGTACATCAGTAGAGACTATAAATGTAATTTCTTCTACATTCCAGAGTTTAATAGATAAATTTCACCTTCTATTGCCATGCAAATTCTACAAAAAACTACCTATAAAGAGATAAAGAAAAGGGTACCAATTTCAAAAGGCTACTAGAGAGAAGCAACTGGACATTAAAAATAGGACTTCAAAAATAACTCTTAACCATATAACTAAATAACCAGCTAGCTGAGGTCATGTGCTATCACATTTAACTTGATACTACAGTTATATATTCTAGTTTCTAATTTCATAATGATTTTTTTCACTTTGAAGAACCCACACATCTATGTGCTTTTTCTTCTCAAAGAGTAAGAGAGAAAAGGAAAAATTTAACTCATAACAGATCAAATAATGAATCGTTTCTATACCTCCACTACGCAGATTTTATATTAGCAATTGTACCACAGTAAACCTGTACGTGAAGAAAACAATGATTAAAACAACAATAGCAAAAAAACCCAACAATGCCAAAATTACAGAAAATGTTTCATAGGTAAAATGTAACCAATCTGCTATTTAGAAAGGGAAAACATGGAATAACAACAAAGGCTAATAATAGTAAAGATACAATCGCTTACCTTTCACTCAAAACAAATTACAATAAAACTTCAATGAAAGGCATCCATGGAGGGAAAGGAAATTAAACTATACAAAGCCTGAATTCCCAAGCGTTTCTTTAAAAACTGTAATTTTTCTTATTAGAACATACTAATCAAATAAACACTGCCCTGCTTTAAATGAATATCTGTTTGCTAAAGTCAGCACTGTATAACAGTATCTACTGTATTTACATCCTAAATACTTTGAAACAGCTAATTCTCCTAAATATAGCAAATATTGCCCCATGAAATCTTGTCCATACTGTTCATCTTCCTTTTTTTCTCATAAATTTACATAAAAGAATGTCTAATTCAACCCTGAGCAAAAATTCTAAAATTACCAAAAACTTCCAAATTATTGAGCTTTTATCAGGATTTTTCATTGTAGAACAGAAAAGGAACCTGAGGAGGAATTCAAGATGACAAATAAAATAAGAATATGGTGTACTAAGAATATAATCCTAGAATATGCTCCCCAAAAAGTCCTACTCTAATGCCTGGTAGTGAGCCAGGAGTTCTTGGGGGCTCTACAGGGACAATACAAGTTATTTTAAGGGTCCATCTTTCAGTATTGTTCCAGCTGCATGTGATATCTTCTTTTTTTCTTAAATAAATTTTTATTTATATTTGAGTTCCAAATTCTATCCCTCCTTCCCCCCCTCCCTTACTCCCTCCCTGAGGCTGTAAGCAATCAGATATGGGTTATACATGTGCAATTATGTAAAACATTACCATATTAGTCATTTTGTACAAGAAAACTTGAATGAAAGAAAAAAAATGAGAGTGAAAAAAAGCATGCTTCAGCTTGTGTTCAATAATATCAGTTCTTTCTTTGGAGGTGGACAGTATTTTTCATCAACAGTCCTTTGGGACTGTCTTGGATCACTGTATTGTTGACAATAGTTATGTCATTCACAGTTCTTCATCAAACAATATTGCTGTCTCTATGCACAACAATATTCCAAAGTGATATCTTCTTTACATGGACCAATCTGGCTAATTAAAGAGACTCATTAACAGTAAACTATCAATCCAGAATATAAACAATAATACAAAATGGCCCTTGCTTCTGTTAAATTTTCCTTCCCCTTCAGCTATACTTAGCATGATACTATTAAAATTTTAGTCAGTCACTATGTATGTTTTAAGAAACAATGGAATGCCACGGACATGGTTCAGCAGAGAAAACATTTTGTATAAAAACCTACCTCACCCTTCTGCTCAATAAATGATTAAAGTGAGAGAATGACACTGCTTTTAAATTCAATTCATTTTAACCTTTTAAAAAGTCATTAAATTTGGGGCAGCTAGGTGGAGCAGTGGATAGAGCACCAACCCTGGATTCAGGACCCTAAGTTCAAATCTGGCCTCAGACATTTGACACTTACTAGCTGTGTGACCCTGGGCAAGTCACTAAACCCCAATTGCCTCATCAAATAAAAATTTTTTTAAAAAAGGTCATTAAATTTGACTTGACTCTCCTCAGCAATACAATGGTCCAAGATAGTTCCAAAGGACTCATGATGGAAAATGCTCTCCAAATCCAGAAAAAAAGATCTGTGGCATCTAGATGCAGATTGAACCATATTATTTCTATTTTTTTTCTTTTTTGAGGTTTTTCCATTTTGCTCTAAATCTTTTTTCACAGCATGACTAATGCAGAAGTATGTTTAATGTGATCATACATATATAATCTATATCAGATTGCCTGCTGTCTTGGGGAAGGGGAGGGAGAAAAATTTGAAACTAGAAATTTTATAAAAACAAATGTTGAAAACTATCTCTACAAGTAATTAGTAAATAATAAAATACTTTTATAATTTTTTAAAAAGTCATTAAATTCTGTTCATCCAAATGCCACTGTTCTCAAACTTGAGAGCTTTCTTTTACCTAGGTCTTTATGTCTCACAACCAATAACTTAATATTTTTTCTTTTCTCCCACCCCCAATTAGTATGATTGTTCATCTTTCACTCTCAAAGAGAACCAATGACATCAGAAGGGTAATGTCTTGACTTGGAAGTGAACTGGATTTAAGTGAGGCTGGGCTATGCAAAGTGGCCAGCTTCACTCTCTCCTTCAGAGTCATCACAGTCCAGTGGCAAGACATAGGGCAAGACAACTGATAATGGCCCAGGATACAGCAGAAGATCCTAGCCTTTTTAAGCTATCATCTATCCACTCACAACCCCTTTTTGCTAAAGAAATTTTTACATGACCTTGGGTAAATAGGTATATACAATAGATATATATGAATATAGATATAGATATAGATATAGATCACCTTTTACTGTTGCCAAATTTTTCATGACCTCCACATTCAGCTGCATGATCCCATATGGGGTCGTGACCCACAATTTAAGAAGCTTTGATCTATATGACTCCAACCTCCTATCATTCGATCTATCTCTGATATAATTCTCTTAAATTTTTTCTTTACCATTGTAAAGAATTAATTGTTATTTGAGGTTTTTATGACCCCATCTTTTGGCTAGAATTTTTAAAACCCCAGCGCACACACTGGCCTGGGGCTCAGGCGCAACGCCTCTGCAATGGCACGGTGCTCCACCCACTGGTTGTAGCCATCACCATGGCACTGGCCCCTCACGTCATCACCACTTGCAGATGCCTAAATACAAGATTTATAATTATGTAAACTTTTACCAGAAAGGAAACAACCAAGATAATTACAGGACTTATTACAACCAGAATCAGTATAATCATAGACCCTATCAGGGAGGTACAGAAGGACAGAATCAGAATCGGGTCTAGAATCCCTCAGAGGGAGACACAGGACTGACGGTGTATGGGGGAAGAGTAGAAAATAAATACAGAAAGCTTTACTTTTCTAGACCCTGAATATATCAAACCCCTTATACCAATCCATTCACCTCCCCAGAGTAACAAACCCCATGTGACCCTCAAAGTTGGGGACACGTATTATGATTGTCTGTTAGATACAGGAGCCTCTAAATTGATCTTTGTGCGTAAACCAGACCCCAGATGCAATGCTATTGGATCTTTAAATGTGGTAGGAGTCTCAGGCAAGGCCCAAAGAGTGGCAGAATTAACCCCTTACATGGTATCTATGGGGCCTTTAACTGTAGAACATTCATTTTTACTTATGCCCGATGCCCCTGTAAATTTATTAGGTCATGATCTCCTCTGTAATCTTAGAGCAACCATATCTTGTGCTCCAGATGGGGCTGTCTCTCCGTGGTTGCCAGAGGATATTGTTCATTTATTACCAATTTTGATTGCAGACACTCAAGGAGCAGTAGGAGATACATCCAAAATCCCCTTTATATTCCTGAGTCCCTATGGGCCTCATCCTCTTTTGAAGTGGGGCTCCTTAAATCTGCTATGCCTGTTACTATTAAAGTTAAAGGAGGACCACCTCCATCCATTCCACAGTATCCATTGTCTAAAGAAGTCATAGAAGGGATCACCCCTATAATTGAGGCTCTGAAAAGTCAGGGTATTATTATCCCATGCCATCATTCTCCATGTAATACTCCCATTTTGCCAGTTAAAAAAACCCAAGCCATCTTGTTTATCGTTTTGTACAAGATCTTAGAGCGATTACCAATTATGTTATACCTAGACATGCTATAGTCCCTAGTCCTACCACGATAGTGTCTTCCATCCCATGTGAAGCTACATGCTTCACAGTGGTAGACCTCTGCTCTGCCTTTTTCTCTATACCAGTGCATGAGGACTTCCAGTATTTATTTGCCTTTACCTGGAAAAATATACAGTGGACCTGGACTAGACTCCCACAGGGATTTGTAGACAGTCCTACAATATTTTCTCAAATTTTACAACAGAACCTGGTCTCTATTACTTTTAAAGGCTCCACTTTAGTGCAGTATGTTGATGATTTACTTTTAGGTTCCCCCTTCCCCCCCCTCCCCCCCCCGCCCCATGGAGGCTGAGAGAACAGCCAAATATATTCAGGAAGTCCATAGTTTGCTTATGATAGCTGCTATGTAGAGCACAATTGCTGGACAGTTTCTTCCTCTCTCACTCCAAAAATGGTCTGGTGTCTTGTTAGCCCTAACACATGCACCTGGTTTAACTTAACTTGGCTTTTTCACTCAGTCTGGTGATATGGTCAGAATCCATCCACCTGAGGCCTAGCACAATTACTAGATGTCTACAGAACCATGAGATGCCATATGGTAACCTTCCCATAACATTTTCAAGCGTCATCACAGACACATTACCAAATTTGGCCTTGATCCAGATATATGGCAGTAAAAAGTGTTATTGATGTCATAAATAACTCAACTCTGTACTGCATATAGGTACAAGTATCCTCCAAAGGGGGGAATGTAATATTCTGTAGGTATCAAGTTTAAATTTGTTCTACATGAGTTATATTTTGAAGAACTCTCACTGTTTAATTTAATCATTGACAATGCTATACTAAAGATTAGTGGAAATCAGCAGTTCAAAAGCTAAAGAAGCAAAAGTATCCAAAGACAACCAGAATCCAGAATCCAGTCCCACGGATGGCATCTTAACACTCAATGAAGACAAGATTTCAAGGACTCTAAATGAACATTTTTAGTTTTTGTTTTTCCTTCTGTTACTATATACATCATGTGTAATATGTATTTTCCCTTTCCTATATTGTTATTAGTATATTGTTTGTTAGCATAGGTTATGATATTCTGTTATTTTTTATTGTTTATTATTTATTGTTCCATCAAGGAAACACCCTGTATTGCTTGACAAAACAAAGGGGGGAATGTAAAGAATTAATTGTTATTTGAGGTTTTTATGACCCCATCTTTTGGCTAGAATTTTAAAAAACCCGGCACACACACAGGCCTGGGGCTCAGGTGCAGCGCCTCCACAACAGCACGGTGCTCCACCCACTGGCCCCTCACGTCATCACCACTCACCAACACCTACATGGACCTGGAAAAATTATGATGACTAGAAGCCCAGTGAAGGCAGTCATGTGACTGTCAGTCAGGGCTGCCAGGCAATTGGCTTGGGGCTGTATGTGGTCACCCTGGGGTCTGCTGGGAAGGAGAAGGGAGGAGTTTCACCATTCTAGCTTGAAGCTGGAAAGCGACAGGACGCAGCCCTGTGTTCTCAGCTGATCCCTGGGCGGTGGTGTAATTCAGGTTGTATCAGTTACCTTCCCCCATTTATTTTTCCTTTCCCTTAATTCTACTGATCTTGCTTGTGTTTTTAAGTTCATTCTTGTTAATAAACCCTGTTCTGTTTTTGAGGGAGGCTATTGGTCTCCTTCCTCGCCCCAATATTTCAGCAAGCCGCCTAGCCAACACTCCCCAATTAAAATTTGGCCCCTACACCATCACTGCTTAAGTCATTATTCCTACTTTGTTTACATTTCCCTCCCTTCCCAATTTCTACCCTATGAGTAAGCGATGTACTCTCCAATCACTTGCCTACCATCCTCTTAATGTTCACATCCTGCCAAACCCCAACCATAGATTACTCCCTGCCATCCGCCTCCTCCTCAACATTTCCCATCCTACTGAGTACAGGTAGAGAAGATCATGCAACACTGTTCCACTGAACCACAAATCAGTATTGTCTAAACCCAAATTTAGGTGATCTTTTTTACCCTTCCTTCACTCACTACATCTTTCCTTAAAAAAACTGTTTCAAACCATCTCCAAGCCTCCCATACCTCTTCTCCTTCAAATCCTCTCAGCTGAGAGCTCTGCTGCCTGCTTTTTACTATTAAAAAATGAAGATATTGCCCATAAGTGCTATATTCCCCCTCTTTTTCATCTCAAACCCCTTGATATCATCTCCCACTCTATCCTCCTTTCCTCCAGTCTCTGATAGATGGCCCATCCTCTACCATCTTCTCCACCAGACTGTACTTTCAATCATAGCTTCTCTCCCTCCCTAACCTTCCCTCTCTCCTTATTTAGCTCTTCAGCTGCCTACACACATGAACAAGTGTCATCCATTCTTAAACCACCCTCACAAATCCCTATACCATTCCCATAAGCTTTCAACCTGTTCTTCTCCCTTTCTCAGCCAAATGCCTAAAAAAAAGGACTGTTTACATTCAATGCCTCCATTTCCTATCCACTAACTCATGTCTCAACCCTTTGCAATCTGGTTTCCAACCTCATCAATCAACTAAAACCACTCTCTTAAAATTTACTAATCCTTTAAAGGGCTAAATTTACAGACTTTTCTTAAATCTTCATTCTTATATGTCAGATTCAAAATAAAATTACAATTCCTTTTACATCTTATATGTATTATCCAAGGAATACTCAGACAAAAACTACTCCAAACCTAAGGGTTAATAAAATGATTATAAGTATGAAAGGAAGACTGATTAAAAAAAAAACTTAAATTGCTAAAAAAAAAAAAAGAATTACTCAAAATACTTGCATGTTATAACAGTCCTAAATTCACATCTGTGTTAAAATATAAAAATAGGGTATTACTCATATAATTTTTATTTTAATGTGGCATTTCATAAACTAGAGAGAACTTTTAAAGGGATAAAATTCAAAGATGTCTTATAATAGTAAAGAAGAAGAAGAAAACTTGAATCTCAGGCATTCACTGACTCACAAGTAATAATTCTGCCATAAGGAAGCGGAGAATGAAAAAATAAAGAGCTTTTTTGTTTTTGCAGTTTTAAATAAATCTCTACTTCATTCATAAATTTGTTAACCATATAAAAGAACTAGCATGTGTTCACAAGTTATATATATAATGCATAGTTAAAACCTATCAACTGACTAATGTCCAAAAACAATGGGTATGTTAATGAGTTGCACCTTTGTTAGTGTAGAATCAAAATAATTTCAGAAGTGGAAAGTCACTCTGAAATCAACTAGATCGTGATTCTTAACATAAGGTCCACAAATTTTTTTTTAATATTTTGATCACTGTATTTCAATATAATTGGTTTCCTCTGTAAACCCAACAAAATCTTATTTGATGAATTAAAAAAATTATTCTAAGAAAGAATCCATGAGTTTTATCAGACTGTCAAAGAGGTTCATGCCACAAAAAAAGGTTAAAAACCCCTAAACTAGTCCAAATGAGAAGACTGAGGACCACTGACATAAAGAGATTTGCTCAAAGTCACAAAGAAGGAGATAGTCTTGAGGACAAGGTATGGAATAGATGCTGTAGGAATGCGTTAGAAAATCCATCAGAGATGAATACAGAGAATGCCACATAGGAGTGAAGACCCAGAGGAAGTTAGATAATATAAATTTATTGCAGATCTAGTAGTCATTTCCTCTATTTAGTAGCTAAGCCAGAAGCAGAGAAGGCAAATGGTGATGATGACACACGGTTCAACAGCATCAAGTTGCAAATGGCAGAAGAAAAAAGTCAAGAGACTCATGAGTGAAGGGCATGGGTTCCTTGTTCAACTGGTTAACTATAAGGTCAAGACTTAGAAGAGAAGAAAATAAGAAAATGGCTGACAGGCTAAAAGAACAGGGCAGATAAAGTGACTAGAGGTTGTGAGGAAAAGAGGTTATGGTGAAAACAAAGAATAACTCTGAGAATAGTTTTCATTGGAAAGTAATGTAAGGTATACTGCTGTGGAGTCAGAAGACTTGAGTTCAAATCCCAGCTCTTCTACTCACTACCTGTGTGACCTTGAACAAATCATTAAGCTCTCTAGGCCTTGGTTTCCTCATCTGTACAGTAAGAGGATTGGTCTAGATGACCTCTAAGATCCTGGAGGCAGAACAGCTTTTGGGTGATAGCGAAGACACTTGACTGGTGGCTGAGGTACAATGGAGATGGAAGTTACAGTGACTGAGGAGGCTGATGACTCAGGAAGGTATTTCCTGAATATCTGGCATTTGAAAGTATATGAACAGGGGGCGGCTAGGTGGCACAGTGGATAAAGCACCAGCCTTGGATTCAGGAGGACCTGAGTTCAAATCCAGCCTCAGACACTTGACACTTACTAGCTGTGTGACCCTGGGCAAGTCACTTAACCCCCATTGCCCCGCCAAAAAAAAAGAGTTATGAAAGTATATGAACATGAATACTAAAGTCAACAAATATGAATATAAGGGGAATATAGATGAGGGAAGACTTTCTAGCTTGGTTCCAGCTTCCAGCCTATCTGAGCTGATATTCATTCATTTGGTAGGCCTAGCACAGAATAACCGGCATAGCCTTTGAGAACACATGGGTTCTCCATACTTCCACACTTCCATGAAGCACTAGACTAAGATTCCTAAGAAAAGAGAGGAAAAAAAAAAATCAATCATTTGACTGATTTTTGTTTTGCCTAACTCATGACACAACTAAAGGTCATCTCCACCATGAAGTCTTCCCTAATCTCCATATTTAAAAGCAAACTCTGCTTCCACTGAACTCTCAGCACTTTTTATATGAAAACATTCTCCTCTGTATTACTTATTTGTATCAGTCTCCCTACCAGGCTATCAATTCACCACATCTTATTTATCTTGCATCTTTTCCATGCCTATTTATTGTGTTCTGCACACAGCAAGCATTTAATAAATGTTTATTGAATTGAATGGAGTGAATAAATTTCAATAAATTGTTTTAACCAAACACCTGCATTTTAAACCTTTTATTTCCAAGTACTGAAGAAATCTGGCTATAATCCCTAGAACAAGAATTTTAGGCAATCAGCAAGGTAAAGTTGGAAAATACTTTACAAGTTATCTAGTCCAAACCTCAATTTCAGACTCAGAAAAGCTAGTTACTTGCCTGGCATTACAAACATATTAAGTTCCAGAGCTGGGATCTGAGCCCAGTTCCTCTAATGCCATATCCATAGCTCTTTCCACTATGCCTGAGATTTTGAAAAGTCAAAGGGCTTCTTAAAGTCAGACTATGCCTATTTATAAAGCTACCCCAGAGGCAATCCTGATTTAGTTCTCTCAGATAACCAGAGGGTCTTGAGAGAATAAGCAAAAGAAGCATCAGAAGTAATGATTCACAATCTCTCTTCTCCCCTATATTTGGAGGGAAAGACAAACAACAACAATGGGGCAGATAATCTCCGCTCCCTAAGAGAAAACAAGACAATGACTAGCTCTACTGAAGCTACTTATTCCCAGGAGCTGGTTGGCGAATGAAAAGGGAACATAGAGAACACTGGCTTCTTCCAAGAACTACATCTACTTGCAAAGGTTCATCCAGCAAATCACATCCTTCTAGGGCTTCTCCCTGCTACCTCTTTACTGAAACCACATGAAGTTTCTCTCTTCTCCTTCTAACCACAAATTTCTAGAGATAGACAGATATATCCTGTTTTCTAACACAAATTATATCATTTTAAATGAAAATGAATGATATTCCTGTACTTTGCATCTGCTGTTGGGTCTGCTTTTTTTTAATCCTCTGCTTTTAACTCCTCATAACAAGATAGCCCTCACAGGTTAAAGCTCATCACCTCTAATCTCATCTTTAAACCCGCTAACTCAAGCCTTAACTGAGATTACCTCCCTCAGCTTCCTCCCCCTCTGATTGGAGGGCCAGAGGGTGGAATATCAAACTCTTCCCAACACCTTCCTTTAAAGAAGGGTGAAATTAGACTCACTCCATTCCATCTGCTCCCCTGCCTGGTTTCAACTCCACAGAGAAAGATGCCAGGTACACCCTGCTCTCTTCTTCCCCCACCCCCGATTTCCTGCTTCCTTTTGTATGATGTCTCCCCCATTAGAGTGTAAGTTCCTTGAGGGTAGGGAGTGTTTCTTTTTATTAACTGTATCCCCAGCACTTAGCATAATGCCAGGCATATGGTAGGTATTGCATATAGGTGTTTAGTAGATGAATATCTTTATTTCTTCTTCAGATGAAGACTCTGCATGGTATTTGAATTCATCCTTTCCATTAATAGTTCTAATAGTGCTGCAAGATTTCTATTTCTATCAATCAGCACAGCACAACAAATTACAACTTGCTTTCCCTAGAACTGCAAAGCACCATTATACCATTATACCCTTATCAATTCTCCCTTTTTAAAACCTACAGCATTTTCCAAAATGCATTTTTGAGAATTTACATGTAATTAAAGTTAGTTTTCCCCCTATTTATTTCAAGTGAATCTTCCAAATAAGAATGTTTAAGATACTGATAAGGGAAAAACACAGGAAAAGAAAAAAAGATGAATAGTATTTTTAAAGAGTCTACATTCAAGAATTTTCAGAGCTGAATGGATATAGCACTATTATATCAATGACTCTTTTGACAATGTTATGTGACATTTATATTCTGAGGCTCAAACCTATTAAAACATAAAATTTGCAGACTATATGCTGAGATATAAAGTAGTCAATAAAATAACTAAAGCACTGAGTTATGTATGTAAGTGAGAAACAAAAATGAAGGAAATAAATGAGTCTTAATTGCTTAACTAAATGTAACAGTCATCAAAGTCTAACATTAAACATTTACCCAGAACATTACATTTGCAGCAAGTCCTGGGTCAAACCATTATTCACTAGCACAATCACAAAATGTCACAATACCTGGCTGTCTGCCCCACACCCAACTCTCCACGATTGACTTGGCCCTATACACAGGCACTGGAGTTTCCTCTTCATCTTTCTTCTCTTTGTCATTCTGATCTTCTTTCTTTGTTCCACTTTGACATTCCATGGTGTCATCTGAGAAATTAAACATGGAAACTATTAAACTTTTTAAAAAATAAAACATTCAGCTCAGCTGTGACGTATATCTCTAATCTTGAAATGAAAAGAAATCAAGATATTGAATGTCTTCACACTACAATACTGTTAATGCAGGAAAGGCAAAAAAAAAAAAAAAGTTAACAAAAATCCCAATTACAAAATGTGTGCCATATATGTTAGGTTACATGTGTCAATGAGCCAAGTCAGTGATCCCACTCCAATCATTTAATCACTCATAGATATTCTTTGGATCATGCTATTCCTCACAATCCTTACTCCATTCCCCAATTCTGAACATTTTCACTAACTGTCACCCATGTTTGGAATGCTCCACCTCATGGCTTCCCTAGTTCAAGTCCCAGCTATAAAATCCCATCTACTACAAAAAAACCCTTACCTAATGTCCCTTAATTCTCATGCCACCATTCTACTGATGAGAGCAAGAGAAAATGTTGAAAGAGAGAAAGCTCAAGACAGAGCATTAAAGTGTGTGCACAATTCAGACACAGGATCCAGTAAAGGAGACCAAAAGCAAACATCAAACAGAAACCAAGAGAATATGGTGATGTAAAAA
The DNA here is from genome assembly GCF_019393635.1 of Dromiciops gliroides. Lineage (NCBI taxonomy): Eukaryota > Metazoa > Chordata > Mammalia > Microbiotheria > Microbiotheriidae > Dromiciops > Dromiciops gliroides. The sequence goes on along the minus strand of NC_057863.1, from coordinate 245,037,322 downwards.
ACAAAGAGAAACAGAATTCAGGAGGCGATCAACAGTATCAAATGCTACAGAGATCAAGAACATGAGGTTTAAGAAAAATCCACTGAATTTACAAATTTAGGGATTATTGTTAACCTAGAAGGGAAAAGTTTCAATTAAGCAATGAAATCAGACTTGCAAAGAGTTGAGAAGGTAGTGAGGAGAAAAAGTAGAGGTAAGTAAGTAGTACAACAGCATTTTCTAAAAGAGAAGAGAGAGAGATAAAATTATTAAGGGGATGGAAGAGTCAAATGGTTTATTTATTTTTTGTGCATATTTGGGAACTGAATTACAGCTGCTGGCCATAAACCACCCAAATCCTACTATCATTTTCCATGGAAAGCTCCTCCTTTTTTAACAGATGTCTATAGTATACTCAACTACTGGCTAATTTCTGAAAATTCTTAGTTAAGTTATGCCATTTTGAAATTACTGCTGAAGTATGGTAAAAAGACTTCATCAAAAAATAAATAAATAAATTTTTAAGAATTCTTCAATGATTTGCTGACATTTGTTCTCAAACTCATGATTTTTAAACAATGATTACACTCATTTTTTGGATTATGACTATATCAAAATAGTGTTTATTCAGCCTGGTAAAGGGATAACTATGTTTGTTTATTCTTGTTACTAAGACTAATTGTTAAGACTATTTTTAAAACCTCCTCTAGATGTGCTAAGAGGATAAAAGGACTTGAGCCAAGACATGAAAATGTTCAGAAACACTGTCCATAAATGATAATTACAAAACAAGGGAGCTGAACTAGACCTCTTGGGTTGTTTCTGGCTCTAAGTATATGATCTTAGGAGAATGATTTTTAAAATAATCACATTTTTACTTGTAAGTACAAATCAGGAAATGTTTTAAATGCTTGAGGAAATACTTGCTTTTATTTCCTGAGTAAAGAATTTAATGCCATATTTATGTCAAGTTAAAACAATTTGTACCTCAAGCAGACACACAACTTAAAAAATTATAATGAAATCAAAGTTTCCAATATGAGAACACATTAAAGTCAAAAAAACTTCCATAATATTAATCAGTGTTTTTCAACATCTTAAGCAGTTTCAATATTCAGAATGTACTTTTATCTTGCTATAAACTACCATGACCTGAGAAACATTAAGATGTTGTAATAATTTTTATATCATAAGGTATAAAGAGCAAGAAAAAGTCAAAATATTGAAAATAGGATGCAAATTTATAATTTTTTCTGAATAAGCATGAATCATTTTCCCTCCTCCCCCCCATAAACACAATATGTTTGCTCTTTTTTATAATAAAGTAGCAAAGGATGTTAACCAAAAAAAAGGGAAGGTTACCAATGTTACCTAGTAGTTATGAACGTCACAAATTAAAAACAAAGGAGTAATATTTCTTATAAAAGTTCGATATATGGAGCAGCTAGGTGGCGCAGTGGATAGAGCACCAGCCCTGGATTCAGGAGTACCTGAGTTCAAATCCGGCCTCAGACACTTAACACTTACTAGCTGTGTGACCCTGGGCAAGTCACTTAACCCCAATTGCCTCACTAAAAAAAAAAAATCTGGCCTCAGACATTTGACACTTACTAGCTGTGTGACTCTGGGCAAGTCACTTAACCCTCATTGCCCTGCAAAAAAAAAAAAAGTTCGATATACTAACTAAAAAGTTTTTTTAAAAAAACCAATTTCATACTGATGCTGACAATTACAAAACCATAGACTATTAGGTCTGGAAGAAATCTTAGGCAAGGAATCAGGAACTCTGGATTTGAATCCCAGCTTCCATACCTAATACAGTACATACATAGCTATGGAAAAGTCACTAATCCTCCTTGAACCTCAGCGGGCCTTACCTCAGAAAAACCAAGAGCGGGGAAAGACCTTAATTTTAAAAGGCCAAGGTCCCCCATGGCATCCTGGGCCCTCAACAGTCATGTTCATTCTTGTCCTACCACTGGACTCCAGTAACTCCTGAGGAGACAATGAAGCTGGTCACCTGGCACAGCCCTGCCTCACTTAAACCCAATTCACTCACAAGTCAAGACATTACCCTCCTCATGTCATTGGTCTTCTTCAAGAATAAAGGATGGGAAAAAAAAAAGAATAAAGGATGAACAACAACTTGCCTGTAGGCTGCAGATAAAACTATCTGTACTACCTACCTCATGGGGCGTTGTACGCATAAATGTAAGGAGTTATTTTGTTCCTCTGTAAGTCAGTGTGGCCAGAAAGATAAAGGGCCAGTCCTGGGGTCTCTGAGACCTGGTTTCAGATCCTTATTTTAACACATACAGGCTAAGTCGCAATAGGCTAGGCACTAGAACTCTCAGTACCACATGTTTAAGATCAAATGGGACAGTAATTGTAATGCACTTAGCACAGTGCCTACTTAGTAGGTGCTTATTCCATTCCCTTTTCCCCTCCAAGATTCTAAGTTAGAGACAAATTGCCAATTTGCATTAGATTAGAATTCCCACACTGGGAGTCTCCGACCTGGGTGAAATCACATTCAGGACCTCAATGCAACTCCACTTATCCTCTCCCCTATAACCCCATCCCCCAAATAGTTTGTATGAGAAAACCAGACTCAATATTTCAAACAAATGTAATCATAAGATCTAGAGCCCTTAGGAACTTGGGAGGTCATTTAGAAAAACCCCTTCATTTGACAGATAAGAAAACTGAAACTTGAAAAGAGTATGTTGTTGATTCAGAATCACATAGGTAGTAAAGGGCAGAGTGAGTATTAGAACACATCATGACTGTGAGTTCAGCATTTTCCACTGCACTACTCATCCTACCTTAAAATAAACTTGTGGAACATAACATTTTAAAACTGGAGAAGGTACCTATTATCCATTTATTGGCTTACTCTGTATAAGTCCTAGCACAACAGTACCAATGTATAAATATACTTATAATATGATCTCTTTAATTAGAAGGCTCAGTGAATAAAATGATCTGAATAATTTTATTTTCCAATCAACTAAAAGTTAAAAAATAAAATTATTTTGTTTTGTTTGTTTCAACCCTTGTTGGAAATAATTCTAAGTTCTAAAAATAATAAATAGCTAACATTTTATGAGGCAGTTAGGTGGTGGAATACATAGAGTACCACACCTGTCACTGGGAAGATCTGAGTTCGAATTCAGATTCAACGGCTTACTAGCTGTGACCCTGGGCAAGTCACTTTAATCTCTGCCCCAGTTTCCTCATTTGTAAAATGAGGATAATAGCACCTACCTCCCACAGTTCTTTTAAGGATCAAATGAAATAATAATTTTACAGAAGGTACTATATAAATGTTAGCTATTATCATTATTGTTTGTATTACTATATATTACAATTTAAGGTTTGCAAAGCACTTTACAAATACCTCACTTTATCCTCACAAAAACCTTAGGAAATAGGTGCTATTATTATCCCCATTATACAGATGAGGAAATTGAAGCAGAGAGGTTAAGCGACTTACCCACAGTCACACAGCAAGTAATAATATTCATAATAATTACCACTCACACAACACTTTAAGGTCTGCAAAGAGCTTTACATATATTATCTCATTCGATCCTCATAAAACCCTGGGAGGTAGGTACTATTATCATTCTCATTTTATAGATGAGGAAACTGAGGCAGACAGTGGTTAAGTGATGACCCGGGGTCACACAGCTTGTAAGTGTCTCAGGCTGGATCTGAATTCAGGTTTTCTTGACTCCAGGTCCAGCACTCTATCCACTGTGCTAACTCTGGTCATTAAGATTTCAAATGCTAGAGATGTGAAAGGGATATGTAGGGGATGTGTGGGTGTTTATTTATCTATTTATATACATATGGATTCAAACTGTACTGTCTCCAGAACATACTCTCATTTTAAAAGATTCTTGTTGGTATTTTATAATCTCTTACATAAGATTGTTGGCTACCATTTGCCTTTTCCTAAAAATATATCATAGAATAAAATACAGCTGATAGTTCCAATTAAATTTGGTTCCAGATGACTTTTTTTTTTTTGCTTTTACTGTAAATCTTAGTACAAAAAGTGAATTTACTGGAATTAAGACTGAAATTGTGAGATTTTATATTATAGAAAAGCAAAAAATAGTCAGATGGGTTTTGAACCTACTGTAGAAATGTATACACAAACACATCTTTCACAAGACACCATGTTATTCTAGTTTCATCTTTCACAAGTAACCTAAAGACCAGATTAATTTTGGCAGAAATCTGTATATAGATTTAACAATAAGAGATTATGTTCCATTTTTATGTTCCATTAAATTAATGAGAGAATAGGATGGGATAAAAGGAGAAATGGATGAAGAGAAAAACATTGGATAGGTAACAAAGTTATCAGTGTCAAGTGGGAAGGGACAGTAATCACCTGGATTCATTCACCCTGGAAAAATTATACTGTGGATATAAACCACTGTTGAAAAAAATAAAATCTTGTCACATTATGAAATAAATCATTTTCATGCTGAGCTTGTACAATATCACTACACTTTAGGAAAAATTACATGGCCTATACCAAGGTTTATACTACTAATAAGCAACTGTTCCCAAACTTTTCTCCACAAACTTCTACACCTTTCTCTCCTATGTATCCAGCAGACCTCACCTCTGACTTTGCTGAGAAAACAGTCATGAAAAACTCCATCTTCTCTACTGCACACTTCAAAATCTCTGTATCTTCAACCATCATTTATTTTTTTGCTCCATTCTGAGGAAAACATGGGGTTTTTTGCCAATACCAGTTAACCCCTGAACCCACTGACTCCAGGATGTTGACCATTCTCTCACCTTCAACCTCAACTTTATCAAAACTCATTAAACTTTCAGGGGCAGCTAGGTGGTACAGAGGATAAAGCACCAGCCCTGGATTCGGGGGGACCTGAGTTCAAATCCAGCCTCAGATATTTGACACTAGCTGTGTAACCCTAGGCAAGTCACTTAACCCTCATTGCCCCACCAAAATATATATATATATATATATGAAATATAACCTATACTTTGCTATAATTCCCACTGTACAAGTCAACCAAAACTCATTAAACTTTCTCTCAAAACCACCCCTCTTCCAAATTTCACCATTTCTATGCAAGACTTCACAATCCTTCCAGTCTCACTGCTTTACAATTTTATCCTCAACTCCTCCTTCTCCCTTTACCCCACATATCCAATCAGTTTCCAAATCTCCCTTTCATAAGTAAACCCTCAATAAAAGGCCTTCAAACATATTCACTGCCTCTATTTCTTCCCCATTCCCATTCACTTCTCAATCCCTTGCTATCTGGCTTCTGACTCAACCACTGAAACTGCCCTTACCAAGGTTACCAATCAACTGCTAAGATCAAATCTGATGATCTTTTCCAAGCCCTCGCCCCTACAACTTTTAATCCACAGGCCACCATCCTGGATCCTCTCCCTCCTCTTCCTACTCATGGTTGTTCTCTCCTATTTCTCCTTCCTACCTGACTATTCCTTTTCAGTCTGTTCTGTTGAATCATCATGGCTCTATGTCCTGGGTGCTCTTCTCTCTCTCTCTCTCTCTCTCTCTCTCTCTCTCTCTCTCTCTCTCTCTCTCTCTCTCTCTCTCTCTCACTATATATATATATATATATATATATATATATATATATATATATATATATATATCTTCTTTTCCTTGACCATCTTATCAGCTCCTATTGTCTCAAATCTCTATATCCAATTTTAATTTCTCTCCTGAACTCCAGTTCTGCACCACCCTTTGCACACTATTAACATGTCAAACTCAATGTGTACAAAGCAGAATTTATCATCTCCAATAAACACATCTCTCCTTGTCCCTCCTCCAAACTTCTCAATTTCTACAGAGCACTACCACCCTTTCAGTTAGTTTGAAATCTCAATCAATGATTCACACCATTCTCTCACCCCTCAAAAACATTCTAGTTCCCACCTATCTTTGTAGACTTGTTTTATATTACTAATCTCCTTCATAAAGTCAATGCAATGGTCACACAATGGTGGGAACCTCTCCACTAATGTAGGACAAGAAAATTTTTTTAAGAAGCCAATTTCAGGGGACAGCTAAGTGGTACAGTGGATAGAGCACTGGCCCTGGATTCAGGAGGACCCGAGTTCAAATCCAGCCTCAGACACTTGACACTTGCTAGCTGTGTGACCCTGGGCAAATCACTTAACCCCCACTGCCCCGAAAAAAACAAACAAAAAAAACCAAAAAAACAAAAAAGAAGCCAATTTCAAAATTTTTCATATATTTGACTAATCTGTCAAAATTTTTTAGAGTTAGAATCAAAGTTGCAAGATCCCCCAAATGTCAAGTTTAAAATTTCAGGTTATGCTGATGTAGAGAATAGAGTTTCATGTAATAGCCATGACAATTATTAACATTAGCAAAAGTCTCAACACAGTGACTATAGCCAAAGTATAGGAAGAGGAGAGAGTGGATCTTGTTATTCCAATGCAGAAATACAGCTCTGAATTTCAAAGAGGGAATATGAAAGTGAAAAGGTTTATAAGATTGTTGATTTCACATGGAAGTAGAATTTACCACTTTGAAAAGAATATGGAAAAAGTGCAATAAGAAAAGGCTTATAAAGCCTTGAAAATAATGAAACAGCAGAATTCAACCAAGAAAAAGATTTGAAAGAAAAGGGATGCAAATGTAATTTTTTTAAAGAGTGAATTTGTCAAAGCTAAGACAAAGACAATAAAACCAAAGGCTGAAATTCAAAATGTAGTATAAAAAAAGGTTTATTTTGAATAAAATGAATTGTATGTAAAAGAGGAATTTGAAAATTCAAGTAAGTCACTAACATTATTTTCAAATGATTCTTTGTTCTTTAAACTAGTCACTTTTTGTATTTAACTTTTTGGATATGGTCTACTGGCATCCATAGTAGAAAGAACTTCAAGACAAAGGTATCTGGACTATATACAGAAAATATTCCATAACCCGCATGTGGCAACAACTATTCAAGAAGAAAAGCCAATTATTTACAAAACAGCAAAGTTTTATGTTTACAATAAAAAGGGATGTCTTGTCAACAGCTCTTATATGAATATCCCTTATGAATGGACTAAGGCTGGATTTTTCTCCCAAATGGGCAACGTTCTTAAATTTGGGAATGCAATGCTACATGATTACCAATGATTAAAAATTTAAATGAGCTACCATTTCTACTGCATAATTCCTTATTAATAAATTTGCAGGGAGGCAGATAGGTGGCGTAGTGGATAAAGCACCAGCCCTGGATTCAGGAGTACCTGAGTTCAAATCCAGCCTCAGACACTTGACACTCACTAGCTGTGTGACCCTAGGCAAGTCACTTAACCCTCATTGCCCCGCAAAAATAAATAAATAAATGAGTAAGTAAGTAAGTAAATAAAATTGCAGGCTGCTTGTGTCCACTATGTACTTCTTCAGTGCCCCTTGGATGAACAATTCTTCAGTCAGTGTAATATATCATGGAACAACCATTCAGCAACTCAGTGTCAAAAAGACAGGCTTTGGTTTCAGGGGAAAATTTATAGTCATTAAAAGAATTCCGCTATTTCCCTTTCTTCTTTTTTAATTCTGGGCCCAACAGTGTCAGTCCAAAATATACATACTAAGAGACAAGCATCCAACTAAATATTACAGTACAATGGGGGAAGGGGGCTGTAGGGGGGAGGGGGGCGGTAGGGGACAGGGTACCCACTCAAGGAGTTAAGTAATATCTGTAATATGGAAAGGTTCTTCTCTGGACATCATTCAAGGGTGGGAGACATACATGTTGTCAAGAGACTGACAACAATTGCCCAGTAACCAGGGATTTGAGTAGGATTTTTTTAGGATGTTCCCCCTTAGTCTCTACTCGGGCAAGGGCATTCCCCTCAAGCATCTGAGCAGTGGTAATGCTTATCTCTAGATTCAGGGTGGGTGAAGGATCACCTAATGTCCTAACTTCAAACCATGCCAAAAGGAACAGCTTTACACCAAGGATCAGGGTAAGGGCCCATTGCTTATCATAATACACAGTTAGGGCAGACCAAAGCATAGGGGTGAGATTCAGCAAGCCAGCTAGTAAATTTCCACAGCAAAGTAAAAATGTGTCACAAGTCAAAGTTCTAAGATGTGCCCCAGGTGACAAAATGGAGTTTAAGAAACATCAAAGGATAACAGAGGAAAACATTTCTACTAGAAGCTATTTTTCCCCATCTTTGTTTTCTTTAATGTCATTTTCACTTCCTCAAGAACCACATCTAAGATAAATGTTCAGATTCCAGATGTGGTGAGGAATTATAGTCTCCAGCAACTTCCTAACTCTTTTCTCAAAGTATTCATGAGACTTCTGTCTATAATCTATAAGCCTTTGGCCTCTCTAATTTCTTACTCTTGAACTGTATTTTCCAACATATTTTTGCTATTCTAGACACCTATGTACACCTTTGTAGCAAAGTCACTGAGTATATATGCTGATTCAATTTGGAGGGAGTACTTAGTCAAGATCTTTATAGAATCTCTCTATATCTTCAGTCAATATGTTGACACATAGGTTTCAATTACTTTCATGATAAACCTTTCGCGAATACTTTTATAAAGCACTGCAATGTAGCATAACCAAATGTCACATAAAGTAATGCTCCCTGTTGTCTTTAGATACATGTTAAAACAAAGTCTGGGGCAGCTAGGTGGTGCAGTGGATAGAGCATCAGCCCTGGAGTCAGGAGGACCTGAGTTCAAATCCGGGCTCGGACACTTAACACTTACTAGCTGTGTGACCCTGGGCAAATCACTTAACCCCAATTGCCTCACCAAAAAAAAAAAAAAGATGACATATCTTCCTGAGTTCAAATCTGGCCTCAGACACTAGCTGTGTGACCCTGGCTAAGTCACTTGACCCTGTGTGGCTGAGTTTCCTCATCTGCAAAATGAGCTGTTGAAGGAAAAGGCAAACCACTCCAGAATCTTTGCCAAGAAAACCCCAAAAGAGGTAACAAAGAGTCAGACATGACTGAAACTAATGAATAACAACAACATAAACTAGGCACTATTTTGGATGCTAAGAATACAAAAAATAAAATAAAATAAAACAATTCCTACCCTCAAGGAGCTAACATTCTACTGGGAGAAAGAATATTTAACACAAAATATAAGCTGAAAACAAAGTATATTCAAACTAACTTCCTGGGGAAAAGCACTAGCATCTGAAGAGAATCAGAATGGATAGGTTTCCTATAGAAAGGTGGCATATGAGCTCAGCTAGAAGGAAGCTTCAGATCCTGTGAGGCACAGTGAAGTACTGCTGGGGAGAGGGGAGGCAGTATCACCAAGATGACAGCTTTTGCTGTCATACAGATATAGGAAACAAAAGTCCATGTATGGGGAATAGGAAGTAAACACTCTAAGGTTTTCCCAACAAGGTTTTCTGTTCAACTCTCTTGTTTCCCGGCTCCATAATATATATATAAAGTACTTAGCACAGTGCCTAGCACAAAGTAGGCACTATATCTATATATGATGATGGTGATGATGATATAGTTCAGCCATACAGAATTCTACACAGCAAGAAGAAAATCACCTAAATCTCAGTTTCTCCCACTTTCCTACCTTCATTGAGTTAGTCTCAAAAGGTGCTATGAAAGTAAAAGAAAATAAAATTGGCACAGTTCTTACCAAGAGTCACAAGTTTGTCCATCAACTTGTATATATTAATGCTCAAAAAACTTTCTATCTTTCAAAATAAGTTACCAATCAACATTCAAGATTTCTGAAATGAAGTCCTCCCAGACAAAACATTTCAATACAACTAACTTGCCTATGTACAAAATTGACATAAAAGCTAACAATGGGCAAATGACAGTCACTAAGTCATTTCTATAGCATAAAACTAGATTCTTTTTCTTGTACTTTTATAATCAGAAAATAGTCACACAACTACTCTAGTATTTATGGGTAGGATACTGGTCAAATCAAACCTTAGATATATGCTAACTGGGTAACAAGAAAAAAACCAATAGACCTCTCTGAGCCTCAGTTTCCCCAACTGTAAAGTTGGGATAATGATAGCATCTACCCTACAGAATTGCAGAGCACAAGAGATGGTATGTGTAAAATGCTTTCCAAACCTTAAAGCACCACGCAGCTGTGAGGTGGTGGTAATGGTTGATGATGGTGGGTAGGGGTAGAAGTAATAGAGGGGGTTGTTGTGATGGTAGCAGTAGTTGCAGTGGTGGCTGCAGGAGTCGTAAGCAAAATGCAAGTTAGTTATAATTTCAACAAATGGCTGCTACTTCCCTGGAATGAAAAACAAATGGCTAGAGAGATCTTGTCTAGACACTGTATCTTACAATCAGTCAGTCGACTAGCATTTATTAAATGCCTACTACGTGCCAGATCCTGGGCTAAGTTCTTTTCTCTTATTGTTAAGTATTACTGCTAGGTATGGCCAATTGTAGGCAAAACTGTAATAAAAGTCAAGATGTGGTCTTTAGTTCCCCTCATTATTTTTTCCTGTATCTTTGGACTATTACCATGTTCCCTCCCTCTTCACCACCATCACCACCCAACACAAATACATTTTCAAGTCCTCAGAGTCCTCTTGCTATCCCCCATTCATCATCAGCAAAGCTCAATCCAGGAAATTATACTAGTCACACAAAGTAAATCAATTTATTACTTTCTACTGGATAAATGCATTTTAAGCTGGATATATATTTGTTGTCTACTAAAGGAAATTCTGTTATCAAAAGGAGAGATGGGGGTGCATTTGGGGGAGGAGGGTTGTCCCAAGACTCCTGAGAATTCTGCTTTCCCCCCTCTATGCCCTTAATGCCAAACATGCTACTTTTTTCTAAATTCATAGGTGTGGTTTTATATTCTCAGACTCTGTTATTTTGAGATAGAGATATATAAATAAATATGACATTCTAAGAACCAATTATTTCAGTCCTGAGACTTATTGGAAACCTCCCCATCAAAGTAAAAGGAATAGGAATTGTATCAGTATTGAAGAAACCTGGAGCTAGAAAGAATAGCACATTGAGGAACTAACTGAAGTGGAGTGGCAGAGGGGTCAAAACACTAAATCTAACAGGTGGCCACAGATCTGACACTGTTATAAGCTTACTTTCTGGTTACTCGTGGCCCCAGGTTATGTTCTTGTTGAAACTACTACAACTTAGGGGCAGCTAGGTGGCGCAGTGGAAAGAGCACCAACCCTGGATTCAGGAGGACCTGAGTTCAAATCCCACTTCAGACACTTGACACCTACTAGCTGTGTGATCCTGGGCAAGCCACTTAACCCCAACTGCCCTGCAAAAAAAAAAAAAGAGAGAGAGAGAAACTACTACAACTTCCTAATACTGTAATATTAGCTTCCTTACTCAGAAGTGTTTTATGAGTATCCCAATACAGCTGAGTGACAATCTTTCCATCAAATTCCCCGGCACCTTGGTTCACATTTGGATCTCAGGATGCCGTTATATCCTTTGTGTCAGAAAGCCTCTTGGCCATTTCCTAATTTATTAAGAATACCACATTATGTCTGGATCTCTCTTCAAGCTAATATTCAAACACTGCTAACTCTACAAATAACATTAATGTGCTCAGAACTCATGTAAAAGAAGACTGGTCTCTGGAATATTAGGTTACAGCTGAAGAAAGGAATGAGATGGTAACGCTTTTTAAAAGGATATAACACACTTAGAGAGAAGATTAAAGATAGTTCGGGATAATAATGAGGATGAGACCTCAAAACCAGAAAAACAGAATAACATCAGAAATACTGAAAATGGTCCATATTAGAAAAGCAGTTAATAAGTCAGTAGAAATTTAAGACTTCTATCAGCTGCTGTGCCATCTCCTGCCTAATCCCCAGCCTCCAGTAGAAAGAGCAAAGGCAAGGAAGAACTCTCTCCTTCTGAATAGTTGCCATCTATCTCCTGCTGCTTGTGTCACTTGAAGGAAAAGGAATAAGAATGTGGAACAGACACAACTTACATCTCTTGCTGTGCTGTTTCCTGCCTGATGTCTATACTTCCAAGGAAGGAGAGGAGAAACAGACCTTCCACCTGACCTCTAGTCTGCTGCCTGTTACACATGACTCCTCTGCCTGATCTCCAGCCTCTTCTAGAAAGAGGCAAGATTTACTTAATGATTCACATACTCATAGCTGGTCATATGGTATACATCTGAACCCCTCCAGGTCATCATCCAAACCCCATTTCCTATCCACTACTACCTGATTCTTTATTCCCATACCCCTCAACCCACCAAACCCAAAGTCCTAACCAAAATTACCCACTCCTTCCACCATGCCCTTCAGAATGCCTTCTCCATAGGCAACAAATCTGCTTTCATTTTAAATCTCATCCTTTCCATCTTCTGGTAATCCCTGAGACCTGGCTCCCCTTGACACAGCCTCACCAACCATTCTTTCCAGGGCTAGCTACATCTTCATTGCTTCTCCTCAGCTGACTGGTCAAGGTGAAGGAACTGCAATACTCTTTGCTCCCCACTGCTACTTCCATGTTCTCTCCCTACCTCTATCACTCAGTAAACTCTTCTCCTCTGAAGTCCATGTAATCCACATCTTCCACCCAATCAACATCCTGGTAGCTTAGGGGTCTACCAACCCCCAAGACACTCCTCCTTTCTTAAAGAGTTCAATACCTAGCTTGCAATCTTTCTCTCCTCCCCTACTCCTGCCCTCACATGAGGACTTCAACATACATACTGACATATTCTAATACCTAACCTCCCACTTTTTCAACTACTCACTTCTCTTGACCTACTCCTCCAACCTACCTCAGTTACAAAGATTGTCATACCCTTGATCCTGCCATCACCCTCTCCAAGTTCAGGAAGTCTCCAATTCCCTTATCTCATCACACTCCATTGGTTTTCCACCTTTCCCTCTGCCTTCCCAGACCAAACCCTACTCTTCATACACATCATGACCTCTAATCCCTTGACTCCACTTCCTCTCCTCCTGCTCTCTCTCTCTTTTTTTTTTTGCAGGGCAATTGGGGTTAAGTGACTTGCCCAGGGTCACACAGCTAGTAAGTATTAAGTGTCCGAGGCCGGATTTGAACTCAGGTACTCCTGACTCCAGGGCCGGTGCTCTATTCACTGCGCCACCTAGCTGCCCCTCCTCCCGTTCTCTTAACTCCTCTTCTCCAGCAGATTGTCCCCTCTGTCATTCTCATTTTCTCACCTATCTCTAATGGCTCCTTCCCACTGCCTACAAACATGCTCATGTCTCTCCCCTCACTTGATCCTTCCATCCATACTAACTATCTTCCTTTATCTCCTCTGCCTTTTGTGGTTACACACCTTGAGAAAACCATCTACAAGAGGTGCTTCTACTTCCTTTCCTCTCCTCTCACTCCTCTCTTAACTCCCTATGATCTGGTTTCTGACGTCATCATTCAACCAAAACTGCTCCCTCCAAAATACTTATGATCTCATCCTCTCCACCCCACACCACCCTCCCGCCCCATCTGATTCAATGTTTCCAAGGACATTCAATTTCACCCTTGCAACATCTCTTGAATATATCCCCTTTTCTCCTCTAAAACTGCTACTGTCCTGGCACAAGCCCCCATCACCTCATGCCTAGTCCATAACCACAGCCAGTGCTGGTTGATGGGCCTGCCATAGTCTCTCCCCTACCACTCCAGTCCATTTTCCTTTCCACCACCAAAGCACCAGTCTTCAGACCATGTCGTTCCCCCCACTCCCTCCACTTAATAAGCTCTAGCTGCTCCCTATCACCTCCAACATCCAATACAAAAGCCTCTGTTTGGTGTTCAAAGTCCTGCATAACCTAGCCCCTCCCTCCACCTTTCTAGTCTTATACCTTACACCGACTGCTCCCTCCACGTATTCTTTGGTCCAGTGACACAGGCCTTCTGACTGTTCCAAAAAAAAGATTCCACTTCTCAGTTCCAAGAATTTTCTCTAGCTGTCCCCCATGCCTGGAATGCTCTCTCTCATCTCCCCCTCCTGGCTTCCTCCAAGTGCCAGCTAACGTTTTTGCCTCTTCAGGAAGCCTTTCCCAATCTCTTTTAATTCTAGAACTTTCCTTTTGTTAATTATTTCCTATTTATCTTGTTTATAACTTGTTTGTACATATGTGTTATGGGTCCCTGATTAGACAGGGATTTGTATCCCTGGTGCTTAGCATAGTGCCTGGAGGCATATGATAGGTGCTTAATAATGCTTACTGGCTGAAAAAGATACACTGTGGGTCAATGTTTTTCTCTTTGTGTTGTATGACCACAAAATGAATTTCATCTAGTTACTACAAATGAAGTAGTTGCCTATTAATCCATCAGTTCTCTAATGAGTATATCCCATGTGTGATTTCAAAGGAAAGAAAATGGCATCAATTTATCTCAGGGGAAGGTGAAAACATAATAAATGTTCGTGTCTCAGAAAAGATTTTCAAACTGAACAAAAATTTGTGAAGTAGTCAGTAGAAGACACGCTTAGAAACAACAAGGACCCAAGAAATGGAGAACTATGTAAGAAACATTATAGGGGCAGCTAGGTGGCGCCGTGGATAGAGCACCGGCCCTGGAGTCAGGAGTACCTGAGTTCAAATCCGGCCTCAGACACTAAACACTTACTAGCTGTGTGACCCTGGGCAAGTCACTTAACCCCAATTGCCTCACTAAAAAAAAAAGAAAAGAAAAAAAGAAACATTACTAATTGTACCCCTGGGAAAAAATATACTCTGGGTATTTTCCAGAAACTCAAGTTGTAATGCCTAATTACTTGTATTTTTCTTACAATTAATAATTCTATCACCACCATAAAAATATATTAAAATTTCAAATTAATCTATATGAGAATATAAGTCAAGTTTGGGGGGGTTTTTGGGGGGGAAGTAGTAAAAAAATTTAAAAGGCCATACACACATGAAAATTTTTCTATTAAGAGCCACTCACATAGGAGAAAAAATGGTCATGTAATCAGGGGCCATATAAATAAAAAGCACCTTAATTTAATTATATTAAAGCATTTTAAAACTAAAGAGCAATGAATACAAAATGCTATTCAATAAATACAACAAATGATTCTTTTTTAATCATCAAGTGAGAAAGGATAAGAGAAAAGAATGAGTGACAAATTAATGAGAGGTATTTGATAAAGCACTGATAAAGATCTACCAATACTACTTTTGAGGAAAAAATACATTTTTTAATCTGAGACCCTGATAGAATTTATTTCTAAAGGTGTTTTAATTCGCATAGAAAATTTTAAAATACTAACATTCCTGAAATCTTCTCATTCTCAAAAGAGACTAATCCTAACCTGCTATTCTAGATAGCAAGTTGCTGTTTCTAATTTCACAAAAAGAATGATCTCTTTTCAGAGCACAATACCTCTATCTTGTTCATTTTTAGAATGCTGAAAATAATGACCTTAGAAAATAACAAAAAAGAAAAAGAAGAAAAGAAAATAACAAGCTCTCTAGCCCTCATTTTCTTCAATCTGTTAAATGAGAAAGCTAGATAAAATCCCTTCCAGCTCATAAGATCCTACAAATCCCCTAGCGTTATCTCAACTACAAGAATAAATGAAATAACATCTTGGTACTGGTCTAGAAGGCAGATAAAATTAAGGCAATAGGCAGATTCAATCTATATGTCAGAGATAGTACCTATCCCTACTCCATAGATGGCAACACAAAAAATTACTTACTAATTATTGGGATACCAATTATTATTTCCATACAAACAAAATCAAAAGACAAACCGAGAACTTAAATATTTTTGAGACTGAAAAAATTATTTTAAACATAATCTGTCATGGAAAACATTATGAAAAGGCCCCCAAAAGGTAGGAAAATGATTTTTTTAAAGGAAAATGTGAACATTTTCCAGGAAATACTTCTATTTATTATACTACTTAACTACTCCTTCACACTTGGTATTTGTATTCAATATGTCACTAACAAATGAAAAATGAACTGCCTAAGATTTAAGTTTATAGATATTTATATTCCAGTACATAATACATAATTTTAGGAACATACGATGTGTAAACCAGAAAAGGCTGTGCAAACTAAAAAAATACTAAAAATACCTTTTCGAGGAGGTAGTTCTCCATTCTGTATTAATTCTGTCCCAGGGTATACAATTTCTCCATCTTTGACCATTTCATTCCATAGGCCACAGAGTCCATCTCTTGTGAAAGCGAGCTAACAAAAAAGAAAAAGTATACTATAATTGAACTTAATCTACGAATTCTTAGTTAATAACCCTTTTACAAAATCTAATTTTCCATCTATATGTCATTCAACAAACATGTAAGTACATATTACATATAAGAAAAATGTTGCTCCTTTATCAACAGAGAAATATTATTCTTTTCATACAAACATCATACCCAAGAAATTACTTTCTGCAGGAGATTACTATCTACTTAGAAGGTTAAAGCATTATTTGTACAAAAATATTTCTAGCAGCTCTTTTTGTAATGGCTAAGAATTGGAAATCAAAGAAATGCCCATCAACTAGGGAATGGCTAACAAGCTGTAGTATATAATTGTGATGGAATATTATTGTGCTATAAAAAATGACAAATAGGACGATTTCAGAAAGTCCTGGAAAGACTTAAATGAACTGATGTTTAGTGAAGTGAGCACAACTAGGAGAATGTTGTACACAATGACAGCAATACTCTTTGATGAAGAACTGTGAATGACTTAACTATTCTCAGCAATACAATGATCCAAGACGATCCCAAAGGGCTAATGATGAAGCATACTAACCACCTCCAAAAAAAGAACTGATAACGATTGAATACAGACTGAAGCATGCTGCTTTTCACTTTCATTTTTTTCTTTTAGTCCAGTTTTCTTATACAAAATTACTAATATGGTAATGTTTTACATAATTGCACATGTATAACCTATATCTGATTGCTTACAGCCTCAGGGAAGGGGTAGGGGAGGGAAGGAAGTGAGGATAGAATTTGGAACTCAAAACCTTAAATAAAAATGTTTATCATTAAAAAAAAAAAAAAAGGTTAAGGGGGCAGCTAGGTGCCGCAGTAGATAAAACACTGGCCCTGGATTCAGGAGGACCTGAGTTCAAATCCAGCCTCAGACACTTGACACTTACTAAATTTGTAACTCTGGGCAAGTCACTTAACCCTCATTGTGTGGCAAAAAATAAATAAATAAATAAATTTTAAATGTTACGGCACAATATACATAAGCAATTATAGTATAGTCTTACAGATCAACAAAGGAAAGAAAAACCATTTTAGGCTAAAGTAATTAACAAAATAAAGATAAGTATCCCAGAAACACACAGGATCAAATGAAAAAAAAGACTAATCGTTTAAAGTAGACTTGAAGTCTATAACAAAAAGAATGAATGAGTGACACTAATGGGAAATGAGAGAAATGAAAGAATAATGCAATCAATTTGGAATAGGTCAGTATTAACTCAGTTGTACATTTGTTAGTATTTGTTCATGCTTGTCCTCATTAATGTAAAGTTTCCATAAAAGTTTCCATTTAAGAGAAAAGACCCTATTTGTTCTCTTCTCAGAGCCCTAAAGACAGTGTGAGTTTGATTTCAAGCCCCACAACTTTGTTGCCCAAACCTCCCAGCAGGGGGCCGCCCAGCACACAGAGCTCTGAGGAGCCTAGGTCCCTGGGCCTGCTGGAACAGGGCCTGGAACGGGGCCTGTACTTTGTGGGAGCTAAGCTAAACTGGGAGTTCACCTTGAGGTGATTCCCATCTAACCCCAGTGTTCAAACCCCGACTTACGTTTTGTTTCTTGACAAATTATATATGTTTATGTATGTTAACACAGCACTGTTCTAGTGAGGAATGGACATTCTTGGCCAGAATAAGCTTAAAGCCTAGCGTTGCAATCTGACTGGTTCTTACAGTTACCATATATAGGAGGTGGGTACTATATGCTGTGTGAGTGCTTGTTTCTGTAAGGCTGTAAGTAAACGGGAACTGTAACATGACTGGTCGAGAAAGACCTTTGGTGGGTATAAATCAAGGTGCAGGACCTCACTTCAGTGCACTCTCTAACACATTCAGAAGAGTGCCCATCTTCAAAGATGAATAAAGATGCTTTCACCCACGCTCTGCTGCCTGCTTGGATTCTTTGAGCTGCTAACACTTGAGCTGCACAACACTATTCCAGCTGTTAGCTGTGCTTCTAACACATTGAACAAAAAATATAACTTAAATTTTCTTTATAAACTTCCTTTATACAGAACATAGACAACAGCACTACTTGTCACTAATTTTTTAAAAACCATATCAATATTTGATGTGGTTCATTTAACTTTACCATGTAAGATTTCTTGCTGATAGACAAGAATAATGCTCCTTTCTACATTCAACTGAATAAGTATATTCCTTCAAAACGTATAGGATCAAATTAATACTGTAGAGATGTGGTAGGAGCAATACCTTAGCCCTCTCCTACATGCAAGTTAGGATAGTTTTTCCTTAAAAAGACATTCCTGAGGGGGCAGCTAGATGGCACAGTGGATAAAGCACCAGCTCTGGATTCAGAAAGACCCGAGTTCAAAATCTGGCCTCAGATACTTGACACTTACTAGCTGTGTGACCCTGCACACAGTGCCCTGGGGGGGGGGGGGGAGAGACATTCCTGGAAACTTGGTTGGCTTACGGTATTAAATTCTCAGACAGTTGAATGACACCAAGGAGGTATAGGAGTTGAGAGAGCGGAATCCAGAAGAGGATGGGAAAGGGGAGGGAGGTCTTGGAAGTCTGGTAGATCATGAGGGGTAATACAAGCAAAAAAGCTTCACTGAGCTAAGGCAACTCAAAGTGCCCTCAATATTTCTCCTTGTTAAATATCCTTCTCCTACTATGGCTAATTAAATCCTTTATTAACTGTTAATGACTTGGGAGTACCTCATTTCTTCCAATATCAAAGTTACACTATTGGGGGGAATGGCCTGAGTCAGGCCCAACTCAGAACAAAGGATAACTAGCATCCTTACATCAACAGAAAGAAACATAAATTACAGCAACATGTGAATACATAGAATTTTCATGCAATGTAACTTGTTAAAATATAAATTTCATGTATATAAAATTCATGTACAAAATTATGCCTCCTAGAATCTACTCAAATGCACAGCCAAGATGAAAGAACATAATTCTGTAGTCCTTCAAGTACCAAATTCACAGCCCAATTTTATATGATATTCCAGATACCTAAGAATTAGAAAAACAGGATACTAACTGGGCTGACAAAACACTTCCATTAGCATAATGAGAACATGGCACAATCACTTTGTACAACAGATGTGTTCCTTAAACACTTGTATATGCTGAATTTTTCTAAATTAAGTACACTAGAGAAGTTCACTATTTAAATGAACCCAGTGCACAATAAATTATTTTACATAGTGAATTTATTATGTCTAAATTGTTAAAGAATTTTTGCAATTTCCTTAAGGGAATCTAACCCATTCCCTTCCTTTTTAATTCTGGGCCCAACTAACTGTCCATTTGTCATGGCAAAGTCAATATACAGTGAGATGTTATCCACCTAAGTCAAGGGTTGTTAACTTTTTTTGTGTCATGTATCCCTATGACAGACTAATGAAGCCTTACAGACAAACCCTTTGTCGGAATAATGTTGTTTTTTTCATTCATAATTAAGGGAAATGAAAATTTTTAGAGGTTAGTAAAAACACAGATGTAATTCTTCCCATCCAAATAACATAACCCCCCTGAAACTTACCCACAGAACCCTGAACTCCAGGCCACAAACTCAGAATTTAATTTTTTTTAATAATATGGACAACAGACATTTTTCATCCACGTGTTTTATATGTACCTTTTCCTCAATGTTAGGGTTAGCCAAAATTCTTTTGAGTGGTTATTCATCTCTAAGAGGCTCTGCAATGTTTTGGTGCTTGACACAACTAGCATAATGTCATCTACAAAGAGGAGTATCTGAAGGACTTCATCTTCCAGAGGGAATCCCTCTCCAATTTGTACTCTGCACTGTATTTCCATTACAAAGACCACTGATGAGTGTGTGAGTGTGTGTGTGTGTGTGTGTGTGTGTGTGTGTGTGTGTGTGTGTGTGTGTATCCTTCCTCATGTCTCACCTGATATTAACCAGAGGATCCTCTCCTCCCAAAAAAAGGTCCACCTTTTTTATACCAATGTTCTCCCACTGTTAAAAATCTATGCCTCCAAAAATGCATTGTTGCATGTCCTCAAAAATAAGTATCAAAGAAAGCACTGGAGTGGAGCATGATGGGTATGAGCAGACTACAACTATAAAACTTCCAAGAAGCATCATAATGAATACCATTAAGGAAACGTATAATCAAAAGTGAAAATGTGTCAAGAGAAAAGGATAAGAGATGGAAAACCCTTGTACCCCACTGTTCTCTGCGATATCAAGAAAAAGGAAGTAAGTGTTCCAAACACACATAAAAACTGCACAGGACAGGCATAGTTTGCTATTAACCACAACGGAGGGAACAACCACATCTATGAGATCACAGATTCATTTGAGTATTTTTCTTCAAAACAAGTCTGTACATAGGAAGTGAGGGGAATAAAAATTTATTAAGGGTCTACTATGTGCCAGGCACTTTACTAAGTGCTTTACAAATATTATCTCATTTGGTCCTCACAAAATATTAACACAAATTAAAAATAATAAATGAGTGTGAATGTAAAAAGAAATATGAATCTGAAGAGGTTGATGAAGACTTCCTAAAGATGATTCTTGAGCCAAAACTTGAAGAATGAAATAGAAATAGATTGGAAAGAAGGAAAGCACTCAATATAGAAAAGAATAGACAAAAGTACAAATATAAAAGGCCTTTCTAGTAAGAATGACTTAGTTCTCAGCAACACAAAGATCCAGAACAATTCCAAAAGATTTATAATGAAAAACTATCCACCTCCAGAGAAAGACATGATGGAGTCTGAACGTAGATTGAAGCTAGAAATGATAATTCCAGCATTAAGAAAAAGAAATGGAGGAAATATACATAGGCAAAAAGGAAAGAAAATTATCACCCTTTTTTGCAGATAATATAACCATTTGCTTACAGAACACTACATGGTCAATAAAAATGAATTTAAACAATTAAAAACTTTAGCAAAGTTGCATAATATAAAACAAACCACCATCCTTGTTTGTTTTTTTGTCAACATGGAAAAATAAATTTATTTAAAGTCTATGAAATATGAAAAAATTCTCTGAATCACTATTGATCAGAGAAATGTAAATTAAAACAACTGAGGTATCACCTCATACTTATGAGAATGACAAATATAACAAAAAAGGAAAATATTGGGTGTTGGCAGGGATGTGTGAAAACCCAGATGCTAATCCACTGTTGGTGGAGTTGTGAACAGATCTAACCATTCTAGAGAGCAATTTGGAATTATGCCCAAAGGGCTATAAAACTTTAATACAGCTGTGACATTCCAGGCTAGGTTTATATTCCAAACACATCCCAAAAAAGAGAAAAAGACCTATTTGCACCAAAATATTTCTAGCAGCTGTTTTCGTGATGGCTAAGAATTGGAAATCAAAGGAATGCCCATCTATTGGGGAAAGGCTAAACAAGCTGTGGTATATGATGGTGATGGAATATTATTGTGCTATAAAAAATGACAAGCAGAATGATTTCAGAAAGGCCTGGAAAGACTTATATGAACTGATGTATAGTGAAGTGAGCAGAACAAAGAGAACACTGTGCACAGAGACAGCAATACTGTTTGATGAAGGACTGTGAATAATTTGACTATTCTCAACAATACAATGATCCAAGACAATCCCAAAGAACTAATGATGAAGTATACTATCTACCTCCAAAGAAAGAAATGATATTGATTGAATGCAGACTGAAGCATGCTGCTTTTCACTTTCATTTTTTTATTTTATTCAAGTTTTCTTACACAAGATGACTAATATTATAGTGTTTCACATAACTACATATGTATAACCTACATCTGATTACTTACAGCCTCAGGGAGGGGGTGGGGAGGGAAGGAAGGAGGGATAAAATTTGGAACTCAAAACTTTAAATTAAAATGTTTATATTATTAAAAAAGAAATAAAGTTTTTAAAAAACCTATGAAAATCCTCCTAACATGAATAGAGAAATTAGAATTGAAGCAACTCTGAAGTTATACCTCAGAACTATTAGAAAGACAAAGATGATAACGAAAGGAAAAGTGACACCTGTTGGAGGGGCTAAGTAGGCACATTAATACACTGTTGGTGTTATGAATTGCTTGAACCATTCTGTTAATTAACTTGAAACTATGCTCCCAAAGTTACTAAACTATAGATACTATTTGATTTAATGAAAGCACTACTAGGCCTATACCCCAAAGGGATCAAAGAAAGAGGAAAGAGGTCCATATGTTCAAAAATATTTATAGCATCTCTTTTCATGGTAGCAAAGAACTGGAAACTAAGAGGGTGTCCATCAGTTATGGAATGGCTGAATAAATTACGGTATATGAACGTAATGGAATATTAATGTACCATAAGTAAAGATAAAGAGGAATTTCAGATAAAACTGGGAAGTCATAAATGAATGAAGCATTTATCAAGAAGTACTAATTATAACCAAAAGCTCTGTGCTGAGCACTGGAGATACAAACAAAAGTAAAAGTCTGCTCTCTGTATGAACTGATACAGAATGAAGTGAGCAGAACCAAGAGAACATTTTCTACAATAACACCAATACTGTAAAGAAAAGCAAATTTGAAAGACTTAAAAACTATGATCAACCACAACTCTAGAGGACCAGTGCTGAAGCATGTAACTCGCCTCTGGACATGTGAGAGACTCAAGCCAATCACTTCACCTCTCAGCCTCAGTTTCTTTGTCTATAAAACAACGAGGTTGTACTAAATAGCCTCTCTCTAAGATCCCTTCCAGGTTTAAATCTAAAAGCCCATAACCATATAAATAAGAAAAATGAATGTGAATGAATATTAAATCATGGTGAGACTCAGAGGGAGTAAATGAAAAATGTATTTTAGGAATTAAAATTATTTATTTTAAACAAATAATCATTAAAAATTATGTTCAATCATTTTTCTAAAATCAACATTTCAGTTATTAAGGTTCACTAAGGCAAAATACCAAAATCCCAATACAAAATTAAAGAAATAAACCAAATATGTAATAATCAGTTTTCCCCCCTGAATTTAACTAAAAAATTGCTACTTGATCAAATGACATAACTAGTTATACCCAAAGCATGCTACTACCCGGGATACAACATAGGAAGAGTAATCATACCCCTCTCACTGTAATCATTTTTGCCTTGCATGTGTCCTACTGTTTTCCTCTTAAAGCAACTAGTCTGGAGTCAAGATTAGGTTCAAATTCCACCTTTGATCATACTGGCTATGTGATCCTAGGAAGATCTCTACACCTCTCAATCCCATAGTCCAGTGGTTTTCAAAGTGAAAGTCACTATACACCCATGGTATGATCATAAGGAGTGTGAGGTCAACCAATTAGACAATGGGAAAACAGGTTACATCCTATTCTACCAAGGAGTAGGCTTGTCTTCAACACAACAACCAGATGCTTCACCTATTTAAAACTAACTTCCCCTTAATTCCACTGAATGCCACCGACCTGCTATGGCTATGTAATGGTAAACTCTTTGGAGAAGTTATGACCTAAATGCAACCTAGTCACCAAAGCAACTGCCCAAACAAAATTTCTTGCCCCACCCCAATTCATCTTGTAGCCTCCACAAGCACCACTCAGTAAGTATTTAACAGTGGCCATTGAATAAAACTACAAACTCCCAACTTTTCATTTTTGGTGGAAAAAAAATTAAAAATTGATAAGTAGGTATGAATTGGTTGCAATCTGTACAGCAGATCTCATTACATTCTGTCACCCAACACTCTTCAAAATTCTCTATTTCCAACAAGAGCATCACTATCCTTCCATTCTCCCTGGTCCTCAACCTCTTCATCAACCTTGACATGTCACTCAACAAACTGCTCTCTCCAAAGTTACCCAAGAACTCTTAACTGGTAATTCTGATGGTCTTTTCTCAGTCATCATCTGATGACCACGATATTCATCCTGGCTTGCTGAAAACATTATGTATTATCTATAAAAACTTCTATGACATTCAGCACATAAAAAACTTGGAAACAATTTTCTAATCTGCTTTAAAATCTTCCAAATTAAGAAGTACAATGAGTTTTGAATCCTTTTGTTAAAAATATAAAAACTCAATATAATATTTTGTAGTTAATTCACAAGAACAGGGAAGCAAGAAATTTGAAAGATGAATTTCAACAAAAAACTTTGCATAAATGGTGGATAGGACTGAAAATGAGTATTATGATTTTGAAACCACAGCCAGCAACATCCATCATTTCCCCTTATTTCATTTTCATTTATATCTTGTCAACTTTATGAGGGTTGGGATTTTTTTTAGCTATGACAGCCACCAAGTATCAAAATAAATTTAATGATCTTGAAAACCAATGAAGCATATTCACATTACTCTAACTAAAAATATTAGGGTTAATAAAATATATATAAAATATATATAAATAAATATATAATAAATAAATAACTAAATAAGTAATAAAAATATTTCAGTGAGAGCAAAATGGTTTCTTTATCGATAAAATATTATATAATGGTTTTAAATTACCATTTTGTGTATAGATTTTATAATTATTAGTATGCAATACTTGTTTATAATTTATAAATAACTAAACAAACTAGGGCTACAGGCTCAAAAAAATTTTTTTATCCAACAGGGGTGTACAGTGAACAAGAATTTGGGAGCCCAGAGTCCTGGGCAATTCTAAAATTACCAGAAAAGGAGCTTTACAAAGAAGGTGCTAATTTGCAATCTTCATCCTGTGAAAAAATTATTATTAATAACTATAACTAATCCTGGAAAATTATATAATTTTGGACTTATGAAAAATTCTGATTATAAGAAAAATGATAAGTTTTGGAAAATTATAATTGGGCCATAAATCCCTTCAAGGTCTCCATTAAAATGTGAAAATATTTTGAACTGACTAGCCTAATTTGGGGGGGCTAATCTGACTGGAGGACTAATCTAGGGAATGTTGACTAACTGGCTATCTGACTTCATTAATTTAATGTGAGCCATTTATAAAGTTTCACCACACTTCTCCACTCCCAAATTGATAAACACAGGATTAAGAAGCCGCTTAACTAAATAATCAAAGCAGAGTTTATTTATGAGATACTATTGAAAATTAAGAATACAG
This sequence comes from Dromiciops gliroides, assembly GCF_019393635.1. Classification (NCBI taxonomy): domain Eukaryota; kingdom Metazoa; phylum Chordata; class Mammalia; order Microbiotheria; family Microbiotheriidae; genus Dromiciops; species Dromiciops gliroides. The sequence goes on along the minus strand of NC_057863.1, from coordinate 245,012,032 downwards.
GGAAATAAAACAACCTGACTCCTTTCCTGAGGTCTCTTTCCCACCTGCTGCAATTCGAACTTCTTGAATACAATAAGGGCCTTAGCCGCCTCCTGCCTCAGGGCACACTACACTTTCCCTGCTCAGCTACTTTCTTCAAACTCCTCTTAATCTTCACTTTCTCCAACCTGTACCCTGTGCTGACCGCTTCAGTACTCTTGCTGTTCGTCTCGTCACCTGTCTCTCCTTGTCCGAACCTCTTCTCAGCCTCTCTCGTCCATCCTTGTCCAACCAAACTGCTCCGACCTTGTCCGCCCCCGTCTCTAGTCCGATCCCCTGAGTCTAACTCCCAGGTCTATATATACCTTTTCTTCTCTCCACTCAAATCTCAGGGCCTCCTTCGCCCCCACAGACCAAGCTAATCCACTAGCCAGGGCTGCAGCTGGTGGGGGGGGGGGGGGCAGTGCTCGAGCAGCTTGTGCCTCAGCACAGGCTAGCCGGGATCTTTCAGAAAGCTCCTCTCAGGTCGGAGGGAGCTGGGGGCTTTTTTTTTTTCCCCAGCTGTCTGACCTGGCGTCTTGCACAGCCCACAGGGCTTTCTGGCTCAGCTGAAGCAGAGGGGGAGGGGAAGAGACCCTGAAGGCCTAAGGCTTTCTAATCTCAGCCTAAAGGTAGGGTCCCCAAATCAAAATAAATTTCCACAATCCAAAGGTGAAAGGCCCCTAAACCAAAGAAATCAAGGATCAAATTAAAGGGGAAAAAACATTCATAAGGTCTCATTTGTCCAGCAAGCTTAACTACAAGCAAGATCAGGAAGGAAGGAAGCCCTCTATTCAAAATAGATGTCATAAAATCTCAATAATAAAAATCTCATGTATATCTTTCATAGATTTTTCCCTCGAAGAGTGCTTACTCCTACATTAGATGCAATTCTAATAAAATGTGGTTACCTGGGTCTTTATCCTGTAGGAAAACAAGAGGAAAATTGAGACTCTAGACAAAGGAACACAGTAAGAAGTGACAAGGAAAAAATAACAACTCAAAAAAGCAAAGCAGTCTGGAAACAGTAGTGGATCCAACAGGTCCTGCACATTTCAAAAACCCTTCAAAGTACCATAAACATAAGTTGTAGAACAGTATTGGCATTCATAATGAACAGTCATCAAGAAAAGACTGCATGTATAGTTGATTCTGTTGAAGGCAGGATAATGTTTAATTCATTTTAGAAAATTTTCAAAGATAAACAAAAAATCTTCCCTTCCTCTCCCCTTCCAACCAGAAAATTTTGGTACTTAAAAGGGGTAAGCCTCAATAATAGGGAAAATTCACTCATGGAATAGTCCCAAGCAAGACCAGACAAATTAGATGGATGGTACTACACACAGCAAAATGATGAAATCTCTTTGCTATAGAAGAAATGAAAGATGGAATATTCTTGTAGCACAAATTGTTACTTTAACAAAACTATTTGAACTTATGAGAAAGGGAATAAATGTTTTAAGAAAAAGGAAAAATATTCTAAGCAAAAATTATTTACAGATAAATATGGGTGGATTGATTTTTAAAGGTATTTCTTTTAAAAAAAACACTAATTCCTACATTTCTGGTTTATTCTATTATTTTTTAATTAAATTTCTATTATACTAAGTTCTATGTTTAAAGGTTACATATGACTTTAAATTAACTCTTCCACTACCCTCAGAAGTTATTCTTTAGCAGGAAAATATTCTATGGTTAGAAAGTCGAGGTTGTTTAAAAAAAAGTCATTTTTTAGTTGAGCTGATGGAAAGAGGTAACATTTTAGCATATATGTTTTTCAAGTATAAAGCTCAGACACATAACAAGGTAACAATGCTGGGTAGTACTTCCAAAAAAGCCATACCTACACAAACATAAGGAGTTTTTTGATAGTTTAAAAGTCCCTTCTTTAAAATTAGGACATTTGTAAATAAAAACAACACTGGTTTGAAATTAAGGCGACTTAAGTTGTATAGTGCTAAGTCATCCTAGACATAAATGTGTCTAGGCAGGAGGGAGGAGATAAAGCTTAAAAAAGGCTAATTTCTTTCTGTTTCTAAAAATAAAACCAAAAATAAGTTTAAAATCCTTAAATTTCTACTTTTATTAAACAAAAAAAGTATTATGATCAGAAAAATCAAGGTACAGTTCTCACTTCATGATTAAAGTTTTTTTGATAGTCCTTTTTTTCATCTTTGGATGTTTCTCATTATTAGATTTTAATAATTTACTATAACTCAAAACAGGAGAATAGAAGAAAGAATAAATGCCTTCATGGTGAGTACTGCAACTAATAAACATTAATAACTAAATCACATCACTGAAGCCATAATGAAATAAATTTTTAATATCAATCACATACAATAGTATTAGTCATATATCAATGGAAATAAAATTGGAAACTACAAAAGCAACTTAACTCTAATTTGATTCCACTGAAGCAGACATAACAATTACCATTAGAATCAACAGGTAAGATTTAATAAGGCCACCTACCAATAAACTAGGCAAGAAATATGGTACGTTAATCCTATACGAAAGTTACCCTGAAAATAACCATGATTCCAAGTTGCGAAGGAAATAGAGAAGGGTCTAAGACTACATACAGATAAACAATTAGACATGTACTCCACAGGCTGAGAACATCCCACCCAGAATATCTTGGGACAAGGATTGTGTTAACTGTAACCCTTATATGCATCAAACACAGATCCTCTCTCCGGACTCAAAACCTTCAGTGACTCTCCATTGCCTACTGAATAAAATAACAACCTCCTTAGCCAGGCATCAAGCTTACATACAATCGGTTATCTAACCTGATTTCATACTTACTCACTTCCTTCACCCTTGTAAATATTCCTGCCAAACTGGGCTAATTTACCATCCTCTCAACCATTATACCCGTCTCCTCTATCTCTTTGCCTTCATAAATGTCCTAAAGCCATACTCGCAAGTTTCTCCCCCACATGCAGAAATCCTTTCCTTCCTTCACCATCTCTACGAAGTCTTCCCTGATCTCCAATCCTCCCTCCTTTTCCCTGCCCCAGAGTCTCTGGTGCTACTCTTGATTTCTCAACAATTTTAACTTAACGCCAACAAGCATTAAGAGTCTACTACATACCAGAAACAATGCTTCACAAATAGGATGCGTAGCATGATACAAAGCTGAAAAACAACGTAATCTCTACCTTCGAGGTGCTTACAATCTAGTCACTATGTCAAGCATCTGTGATTTCTGAGATGCTGAGGCAGATCACAACCAATCCGTGAGGCTGGGAAAGGTTACATGACTTGACCATAGCAACAAACCTATCAAGTATCACATGTAGTAATAGTATTTGAAACCAGGTCTATATAACTGCAAGTTCTGCATTATATCCACTACCCTGCTGTTTTTTACAATTTCATAGGAAGGATTTTTTGTAACTAACATTTACCTGGCCCTTTAAGGTTTATAAAGGGCTTTCCATGCATTTCCATTTGTTCTTCACATCCCTGGGAGTACATATTATGACTCATTTTACAGATGAGGAATCTGTGGTTCAGATCCCTATGAGTGATTTGCCCATGGTTACACAAGTACTAAGTGTCAAAAACAGGACACGAATACAAAAGTATACAAAATACTTTCCTTTCCTCACAACCTCTTGTGAGATAAGTAGAGGAAGCATTAGTGTGGTCCACTTTATAGATCAGTAAACTGAGGCTCATAGAAGCAATGTGACTTTTTCCAATATCATATCACTAAAAAAAGCAGTAAACCAAGTCCTAAGCTCAGGTTTCCTTTATCCAAGATCCATGTTCTTTAATACACATCGTAGCTAAAAATAACGGGATACAATATCCTGTGGCCTCTCTAAGGTCCCTTTCAGTTCTAGATCTAGATCAACACAAGACAGAATGTGATAAGAGCACAGGAAAGGGTAGGGCAACAGCTATCATAAAATTAGGCAGAGATGACTTTTAGCTCAGGGACAGGGCATAAGGGACATATTTTTCAAAGGTAATCTAGTAAAGGTTCAGGGAAATAGGTACTCATTACATTTGTTGAGAGGCTAGAATGCTCTCCAAAATTTACAATACTCAGAAAATTGATACTATAATCCCTCTACTGGAATTATACTCAGAGGATATTATTAAAGAGAGAAAGGACCTTAAAAATAGAATAAAATAGTAAAATAAAATAATAATAATTCATAGCTATTTTATTTGTAATGGCCAAAAAAAAATGAAAACAACCTAAAGGCCCAATGACTAAAGAATGTATAAAAAATTATGGTATGCTAATTTGAGAGAGTGCTATTATGCAAAAATGACAAATGTAAATACAATAAAAATAAAGGTAATAGCTGAAATCATCAGAGAGAATAAGAGTGAAAAAAAATAAAGAAAAGAATCAAGGATAAATCCATCCCCAAGGGCATTTACAAGTCAGCAAGATATACCAGCAAAGGAAAAGAAAAATCCAACAAATAAGAAAAACAGTTTAAGCCAGTGTGACAGACAAAAGTCAGTCAATAAACATTTATTAAGGGCCTGCTATGGTGCTTAATGTGCCCAACACTGTGCTAAGCACTGACAATATAAAGAAAGATAAAAGGCAATCCCCTGCTCTCAAAAAGCTTGCAACCCAATGAGGGAAACAACTAATAACAGTATACAAACATGATACATAAAGGATAAATTGGATATAATCAACAGAAGAAAGGAACTAGAATTAAGGAAGAATGGAAGAGGCTTCCCTAGAAGGTAGGATTTTAGTTAGCATTTGAATGAAACCAGGGAAAGGATCTAGAAGAAAGAATCAGGATTTCAACATTATCAAATACCAAAGGAAGTTTCATTGGGAATATAGAGTACTAAAAAAGCTACTAGATTCAGCACCTGAGAGATCAACGGTTATCTTAAAGAAAATGGTTTCAATACATTCTTACTTATTCATACTTATAATTACTTCCGTATTCATTCTAGTTGCAAACTAAGGAAATTTTTATCCTGTATCCTTATACCTTGGCACAGAGAAATTTACTGGCATACTAGGAATCAATAAAAAGACCTAAGCAGCAAGCAAAAATTTGAGATGTTTAATATAATAGGGAATGTGTTATCCCTAGGATTTTTTCTTAAACTAATAGGCTTTTGTTTAGTCAATAAATCCTTAAAGCTCAATATTCCACCTTTATTGGTGATTTGTCCTAACTGCTTTCTCCTCCAGTTTAATATATTTACCATTACTGCTTAATATGGAGTACTGCTGAATATAACATACAAAAATGCTACATAATTTCTAGGTAATTTGGTCCCTGAGACAAACTCACCACTATTTTTGGAAATATACTTTTTTTCCCAAAAAATTCAAGTGACTATCCTACAGTAGGATTAGTGTGAGACAGGATGATAGTCAACAGTCTATCACATCACACCATGAAAGATAAAACTATATTCTTTGTAGAGGAACAATGAGAAACATTCTATTAAGTTTTATAATTCTTTCCTTAAGAAATCCTAAAATTATGCTCAAAGCCTTCAAACTTGATCATTATAAATATATTCTCCATTTTTTCTCTCCAAATGCAGGCAAAGGGGGCAGCTAGGTGGCGCAATGGATAGAGCACCGGCTGTGGATTCAGGAGGACCTGAGTTCAAATCCAGCCTCAGACACTTTACACACTTACTAGCTGTGTGACCCTGGGCAAGTCACTTAACCCCAATTGCCTTACCAAAAACAACAACAACAACAACAAATGCAGGCAAAGGTATCACTCCTCCCCTTTTATGCCAAATGAACCTTGTTCTCAAGGTGTTTTCTCTGCTCTTCATATTCAAGTTGCTGCTACTTTCATAAGCAGCAGAATCAGGAATGAGACGGCATTACTAAGATACAAAACAGGAACTAAATATGTTTGGAGTAGACCTTAATTTTTAGAATGATTGCATTCATAATTCCACAAATGAATGATAATCACTTATGGACAAGGGCTTTTTCCCCCCAATAAGAATATGCAACCCTCTAATGACATTTTCCCTCACAAATTTAGCTAATTCAACAAATCCTGTATCCTTCATCTAGACAAACATAAAAATATAAACCAGCTGAAAGGCCTGAATTCTTTCAAGCATTCACCATATCACAGAAGGGCTCATCTTCATGAACGGTACTAGTCCTGAAATAGCCAAAAGCAAATGGCAGGAACTAGCTTTGGGTATATTTCAAAGTGTTAAAATTCCTATTTTCAACAAGATTCACATATAACTTCCTAAAAAAGGAACTTCAAAAAATACTTCAATTTATTAGCCAAAAGGCTCTTCATTCTACTAAAAGTTTCTTGGTAAGTAATAATTATAATTACTTCAAATATGCTAACATGAAATGCAAAACAAAAGCAATTCAGAAAACAGTTACCCCAATAAAGATTTAGGATAAACAAGGGGTACTATCCTGACACAAATCCAAGAAAAGGACTAAATTAATCTATCCTATTGTATAGCAAATTCTCTATTCTCAGTTCTTGTTGATGTTTATGCCAACATTTTATATATAATCTGCAACATTTTCAAAACACATATTTGCCCACACTCAACATGGGACAAGGAGAGAAGAATAACCTACCTAACAAAACCTACCTGACACTTTGCATGACATTCATTCATTAACATGTCTTTAACAATGAAAATAAATTATATTCTTTTTTAAAAAGGTAGATTGCTCTAAGAAACATTTAGAATAAGTGAACCTCAACAAAAAATATGACTACAATATTCTCAGTTTTTGCTTAGAAATATCTTATGTCAAAGTTATTGCTTAGAAAATGTTTATGTTTAAATGATAAGCAGTTATGAAGATATGTTTTCTGTAAGGTTTATTCCACCCTGTGAAATTTAAAAGGCAATCTTAAGACACCATCACAATACTTTTATGTTTTTAAAAAATAGACTGGAAGATAACGTAAATGATGCAAACCTTCTGATTTGCAAGTACTATTTTAAAGAATAAAAGTATTTCTTTTTAATAGTGACAGCCACTTTGAACCCTACACAGAAAAATACGATTCCATTTAACCAAAGCCCATTTCTCAATAAGCTCAAATAGTAATGCAATTAAATAAGTTTACTTGTATACATAATAAATAGTTGCAAGTAACTACTAAAACTCTCTATGGTGTTATGGTTGGGGGGGGGGGGGAGAGAATGGTTGGTCAGCTGAAAACAGAATTGCCAAGAAATTATACATGCCCATTTAAAAGAGAATCGAACTTGTTAGCAAAATATTAATATGAACTTTAACCTTCAATTACATTCCAAAATTTCCTCCATTAATAATCACAAAACTCTGATTATTACACATCTACGGGCAATCTAATTTCAATGTCTTCATTATAGAAATCAAATCTTCCTCCACTAAAGTCAACATGAAATGTAAACTGAATACTACAAGTCAAGGTGAAAACCCCACGACAATTTGGTTAAGATTATACTTGAGCTAGAATCATTCCATGAACAAAAAAACCCAAACACCTCTCATCAGACTCTTACCTGTAAATCTGTTTTCAACCACTTGGAGTCAAACCTAGACTGGGCAGCCAAACAGAAGGATTCAGAAGACATCTTTCATCTACCAGCCCCCTCTTGGCTCTTAGACCTATAAGTAAAACACAGATATCTTAAGGTGCACACACACACACACACACACACACACACACACACACACACACACACACACAAAGTATTCCAAGACTTATAAAGTAAAACAGTTATGGTAAGATACAACACACACACACAAGTATTCCAAGACCTATAAACTAAAACAGATATCTTAAGCTACACCACACACACTCTCTGGTGTTCCAAAAGCCTTAGTGTAGTTTTAAGCTATTAAACTTAAAGACTTTGGGGATTCCCTATATATACATATACATAAATGGGTATACAGACATATATGTATTACACATATACATATATACATATACATAGTTCTATTTAAAGGGCAAGTTACAGAGTTTAAGCAAAAACTATTCCTTTTTCTAAAAATGGAATCCATAATATTAAGATTCTTCAGATCTGTATATGTTACATTATAGGTACAGTAGGCAGGGTGGCTGAGAGTATTAAAAACCATAGTCATGTCACATACCCTCTCCTCCATAACCAAATAGCACACCCAAAAAGAAAATAGGACGCATCATTTCTGTGACAAATGACAACATCAAGGGCTCTGCTGCCATTCTCTCAGACCCGTAAATGGTGCATGAAATAAATAATTGATGACTGATTATCCATCTAAAGCAATAACCGCTAAGGGAGGACGCAGGGTGCACGCACACGCGCACACTCCCTCACACACATGCACACACACACAGAAAGCAAACACAAGTTCATGATCTTCTGGGCAGTCACCTCTATGTAACTAATCCCAAGACCAGGAGGGCCCCCAGACTGTGCACACGCACGCGTGCACACACACTTCCACACACACCCGCGCGCAGCAGCAGCAGCTGCAGCTGCAGCTGGACAGCCGAGCTCGCTGGTCGCCCCGGCAGCAGAGGGCGGAGCACAGATAGGCAGGGGCAGCCAAGGTTGGGGACGGTGCCCGCACCGTCAGCCTCGCCCCCACTGAACCAAACATGTTTACCCCGGGGATAAGGCCCGCCCGCCTCTTCGGTCCCACCCCGGAGGCGCAAGGCCCGGCCCCCGGGAAGCAGCTGCCGCCCGGTGACTGACCCACAAAGGCGGCCGGGCGGCCGCCGCGCTGACCTCCCCTGGCCCCAATTAACGGAGCCGCCAACGCCCCCGGCCCCGCGGCGAAGCTCGTCCTCTCACCGCCCAGGAGGGACCCGAGGCCGGGAAGCCTCCCTCTCCCCGACCTCTCTCTCCTCACCGTCAGCCCGCCGGCCCCGCTCCAGTGCAGGAGAGCCGCGGCCGCCGACTCACTCCCGGACGCCTCGGTTCGCTCCGGGCTCCCGACTGCGGTCCACGGGGAAGCCGCCGCCGCCACTACCGGCCTTTCCCTTCCACTTCCCGCAAGCACCCGGGGCCCGGCCTTATCAGACCGCTCCCTCCCCCCCCCCCAGCGACCCAGGGAAGGGGGAGGGTCCGCGCTACGGAGAGCGGCCTCTTCCCCACAACTCAGCCAATCAGAGCGAAGGGACCCCCACCGGCGCAGCCAATCGCAATGCCTCCCCTTCCCCCCCCCTCTTCCCGCCCTCTCCACTCTATCATCCTCTTCCTCCTCCTCCTCCCCAGCCCCACTGGGGGACTCGGCCTCAGCCCAACCCATTGGCAGGCTCCGGGAGGAGGGACTTCCGCCTCCGCCCTGCCCCCTGCACCCTAGCCTTCCTCCCCTCTTCCGTCATCACTGCCCCTCCTTCCCCCCCCCCACTCCCTACGAGCTAAGGCACACGCGCCCACCCACCCTGCTGCCTGCTGCTGTTGCTGGAGCCCTAAACCTCCCTACTGTAATGAATCGAGGAGAAAGCAAAGCTCTGAAGCCCTTGAAAAGACAAATGCAGCCTACTTCTTTGCATGCGACAGGAGGGAGGAGAGGAGAGGATCTGAAAGATGGTTGCAGGCTGAATAGCAATGGGAACAGATGGGATTGAAGCAGTAAAGAGAGAAAAAAATAGAAAAGTAGGAGGCTGAATAGAAGCACTAGAGGGGATGAGAGGAATACCCCCCAAGGGGCTTAGTTTTGTTTTTTATTATTATTATTATTATTTTAAGTTTTTAAATCCTGGCCACATATTCCATCGTTTTGGCTTTGTATCTCCAATGCATAGTTTCTTAATTAAATATTCATTGCATTGGTAGAAAAACTCATGCGTTCCTTGACGCAGGAGATGCCATCACCTTCAGATTTAATGCTCCAGGGATACAAAAGTAAAGAGCTTTGTAATATTTTCCGATGACAGGCCCAATGAAATCATCACGAAGAGATTGGCCAATATCTAACAGTGAGTACCCTAAGAAAAACTGTCACAGATAAACTGGTATTTTAAATGAACCCCGTACATGAAAATGGCTGTTAATTTTACTGAAGGACAATTGGGGGAAATGACTAACTTTATACAAGAATATATTTGTATGTTTCTGCCCTCGTACATTTATTCATATTTATTCCTAGACCCTGAATTTTCCACACTCAACCTCCTCCACCCCCAAATACACACCTGATGAAAGTCTTCCCACACTTTGAGACCCAACTCAAATGCAACCTTCTCCTTGAAGTCTTATCTGTCTTCCTCTTCCTCCCCACCCAAAAACAAGCCAGAGAACGTTTATCTTTCCTAAATTCCTTCCTCAAATTTATTAGGACACTTGTCCGGGACCAGTCCTTTGCTTTTTCGTCATGTTTGTTTTTATCAGACTTAGTTGTGCACGTCTTCCCCACATTCAAGAGAAGAGTTTGTTTTACCTTTTTTTGTGTGACAATGTTGTACAAACTAGATTCCCATTTGATAGTTTTCCCTAATGGAGTACTAGCAATAGCTGCCTATAAACTAGCTCCTTCTCTTGTTTTCTACAACTTACAGAAAATCAGTCAGTTTATTAAATAATACCATGCTTAGTGTGTAGTAGTAGAGTGGGAAGATCTGAGTTATAATCCTCAGAAACTGGCTGTGACTGACCCCCTAAGGAAGCCAGACTGTCTCTGCTTCAGGTTCTTCCTTTGTAAAATGAGAATAATAGCACCTACTTCACAATATTGTTCTAATGAACAGTGGTTATTATTCTGCATACATTAAGGTGATATATAAAATGTTAACATTAATTACTTTAGCAACCTTCAAGGGACAATGATATGTCTTAGGCCACTAGGGGCACTACCCTCAAAACCACCATTAAAATGGTGGGGTGGGGTTTGAGGGAATGGGCTGGCAAGAGAAAAATGTGTTCAATGCACGGGTATTGGTTTTCCCAAAGGTAGCTGTATCCCCACAATCACCAGAGCATTCAGTCCACAAACCTAGATAACTCCTGTCACCAGCACTTGCATGGCTCCTGACCCAATGCTGGCCAGAGTCAAAATTAAGGTGGAAATCGCTCAGATTTTAAAATTATTGAAATCTTATTTTGGCTCTCAAGCTTGATCCCACAACTGAGTCCCCTATCTCAAATTACCTTATCCATAAGACTTAAACAATTTTCTTATTAATGATCTAATGATTTAACTGAAATGCCATAAAGTAACTAAACTAAATTAAAAAGTCATGTTGCGGGGCAGCTAGATGGTACAGTGGATAGAGTACCTGACCCTGAAGTTAGGAGAAACTGAGTTCAAATCCAGCATCAGACACTTAACACTTACCTGGCTGTGCAACCCTGGGCAAGTCACTTAACCCCAATTGCCTTACCCAAAAAAAAAAAAAATAGTCATGTTGCAAATTAAATCAATTTAACAAAGCAAGCATCATTTATTAAGCTCCTGCTATGTGCCAGGCACTGTGCTAGACACAGGAGATAACAGGTCAATAAATGGAAACAAGCCCTATTCCACAGGTCCTTCCATCCTGAAAGGAAAGCAAAGAAATGCTTTGATTGATCATCTTTCCAAAGAAAATTGTTAGAAGAATTTGAATGATGAGAACCTGGTCTGGCACCAAGGCATCACAGAAAGACTGGTTTGTCTCAGAATGATGTAGCCTATATCACCACAATACTCTAGTCCCTTCTTTGCTCCCAGTCTCTATATTTTCACAGCATCTTTCCAAGCTCTGTCCCAAAATTGTTCTTCGCTAGAGCCCAACGGCTAAAGCTGTTATATCGGGCTATATAGCCAGGCTTCCCTCCACATCAAAAAATGTCCCAGTTTTATGAACCTCTGTGCTCCTGGTCAAATGCAAGGAGCAACACGGAATGATGACTAGAAGTCCTACGTGGCAAAAAAAAAAAAAAGGAGAAACATGAGAGTGGTGATAAGTGTACATCTTCATATACTTCCTCTCTTCTCTGACTGTTTCCTCTGATCTATATCTCCCAATAAAAGCCTTCTAAAAGTATTATAAACTTATCCCTGGTGCCTACCATGTATTATACAATTAATAACATGACTAAATAGATATGGGCTACTCAAGACACTCAAGTTGTAGATAATTGGATATAAAGCTGTAAAGATGCTACCTCCCAACATTATAGAGTACAGTCAGCTGCAATGCATCCTAATATTGATGGAATTTATTATTTTATATTTTCTAAAGTAACACACTCTTTTAATTAATCTGTCCCTTCCACCACCACACTCCCATTGAGCAATTTTTTCATCTGAAAAACAAATCCATTAATCCTTATCTACATAGTACAGCCAAACAAATTTCCAACATTATCCATGCGTGGAACATGTATTTACCTTTTCTGCATTTTAAATTCATCACTTCTCTATGAGAAGGTTGTCATGTTTCATCTTCATTCTTTTGGACTTGTGTTGCATTATTGGGTTGATCAGAATACTAAAATCTTTTAGAGTTGTCTTTCTCTATAATATTGCTATCATTGCATAAATCTGCTCATCCTACATCTGCTCACTTAGCTCTGTATCCATTCATAAAAGTCCTCCCAGTTTTTTCTTAACTTGTCCCATTTCATAATTTAATGGCACAATAATATTCTATTATATCTACATACCACAATTTATTTAGCCATTTCTTCAATAAGAGGAAATCCCCTTAGCTTCCGATTTTTTCCTACCACAAAAAAAGCTGCTATAAAATTTTTTGTGTATATATGACATATATACATGTGTGTACATATGTACATGGATGTATATGTGTCCATATGTTACATGCATGCGCACATAAATAATTTTCCTCCTTCGTTGACTTCTTTGGGGTGTAGGCCTAATATTGGTATGGCTGGATCAAAGCACAGTTCAATAACTTTCTGGGAATAGTTCCATAATTGCTTTCCAAAATGGTTAGGCTAACTCACAGCTCCACTAACAGTATACTAGTATATATGTTTTCCCACATCCCCTTCAGCATTTGTCATCTTTGCCAGTCTGATTCCATAAAAACCTCAAAATTTGCTTTAATTTCCATTTCTCTAATTATTAGTTATTTAGAGAAATTTTCATATGATTATTTATAGCTTGGCTTTCTTCTTTTGAAACTTCTTATCCTCTACTCATTTATATTTTGGAGGAATAATTCTTATTCCTATATATTTGAATTAGCTTTCTATATACCTCTATGAAAGAAACTTTTGCAGAACTTTTTTTCTCTAGTAACCTATTTCCTATCAAATGTTTGCTATATGTACATTAGATTTGTTTGTGTAAAAACATTTAAATTTTATATAATCAGTTTGACTACTTCATCTTGTACGATTGATTCTATCACTTATTTAATCGCGAATTCTTCCCCTATTCACAGATCCAAGAAGTAATTTCTTCCTTGCTCCTCTAATTTGTTTCTAATGTGATTTTCTTTACTACATCCGATTCAATTATCCATTTGTAGCTTACCTTGGTATATTGTATGAGGTGTTAGTATAAATGTCATTTCTGCCAGACTGCTATCCATATTACTACCAGTATTTGTCAAATGGAGATTCCTTCACCAGTAACTGATGTCTTTGAGTTTATTAAACACATGCTACTGTTTGCTTTTATACTTTGTACACCTATTCTGTTCCATTGATCAACCTTTCTTTTTTTTTAAGCAGTACCAAATTGTCTTAATGATTGTCTATATGTATATGATAATTTAAAGTTTGCAAAGTGCTCTTCAAAGATCTCATTTTATCCTTACAAAAATACTGGAAGGTAGGTGCTATTATTATCCAAATTTTATAGATGAGGAAACTGAGATACAGCATCACACATAGTGTCTGAGACCAGCTTTGAACTCTTCTTCCAGACTTCAAATTCAGCATTCTATCCACTATACCACTTAGGTGCCATCTACTGTTTTGTAGCACAGTTTTAGATCTGCTACTGACAGATCCCCTTTCCACTTTTGTTCATTATTGCCCTTGAGATTTTTCACTTTTTGTTCTTCCATATGATGAATGTTATTTTTCTAGCTCTATAAAATGCTATTTTGGGGGGTTTGGTATAGCACTAAATAAGTAAATTAATTTAGGCAGTATTGTAGTATAGTATCATAGTAGCTTGACCTACCATGAGCATTAATGTATCTCTAATATTTAGGTCTATCTTTATTTCTAAAAAAGAGTTTTCTATAGTTAGATTCATATAACCCCCAGGTGAATCTTGAAAATTGCCCTCCCGAGTATTTTATAACTTCTGTTGTAATTTTGAATGTAATTTCTCTTTTTAGCTCTTCTTACTGGGGTTTATTATATATATATGCATATATATACACACATAATATATGTACATATGTTATAAGGAAATTATAGGAAAATAATTCTTAATAATCGATTTCCTGGGGGACCCATGAATCAGTCCTTTCTTCCCCTGACTCCAAAAAGTCTAGTTCTCCTTGAGAGACTTCATCAACTCTCATCTTCGACAACCCAAGAGAACAAAAGGAGCTGTGAGGGTGAGATAGATTCTTTTGTAGATAGCCCAAGGATTTACTGATGAGATTAAACCACACTTGATAATGGACTTTGCCCTGACCAACTTGAGCTGGAGGTCTTACATGGCTTTCTCTGACATCATCCCTAGAGTTCATTATAATATAGCCCACCTTGAAGTCATGTAGAGCAATTAGATTTGTATAATGCTAACCAATTAGATTTTTTTTGATGTATAACCACCCAATTAGCTTTTATTGATGCATAATTACCCACCTCTTATCAAAAAGGGATTAAAGGGGGCAGCTAGGTAGCTCAGTGAATAAAGCACCAGCCCTGGATTCAGGAGGACCTGAGTTCAAATCTGCCTTCAGACACTTAACACTAGCTGTGTGACCCTGGGCAAGTCACTTAACCCTCATTGCCCTGAAAAAAAATTTAAAAAAAGAAAGAAAGAAAGAAAAGAAAGGGGATTAAAAACCTCAACAGGTAACCATGTAGGCTCTCTGGGAACACGTGGTCCCTGTGTCTCTCAGATCTCCTTGAGACCACATGCTGTCTCTCTGGGGGACCACACGTGGCTTTTGGGAGGCTTTTTTCCTGCTCAAATGAACTGATATGCTGAAACTCTCTGCCTTCACTACCATGCTGCCTGGGATCATGAGAAGTTAGGGAGACACATGGTCAATCCCTTACTGGTATAATATTGATAAATTAATATAAGCTTATCCAGAACTTGTGTCTATAGTAATTATTTTCAATGTCACATAAGCATTCATGTTTAAATACATGTACGTGTATATAATTATGTGTGCATATACTTATAATTTATATGGATTTATATTCTGTACTGTAATTTTGGTAAAGTTACTACTTCAGTCAATTTTTAGTTGTCTTTCTAGGGTTCTCTATACCACCATATCATTTGAAAAAAACAATAAATTTTTCTTCCTTGCCTAGCTTATCCTCTCAATTTCTCTTTTCTTATATTATTGCTATAATTAATATTTCTAGCACTGTGTTAAATAGTAGGGGAATAATTGACACCTTGCTTTACCCACATGTTATTGGAAAAGCCTAACATTTCTATTTGCATATAATGTTTGCTCTTGGATTTAAATAAGCATTATTAATAATTAAGGAAAACTCCTGTTGCTCTGATAGTTTTGTTTGGGGTTTTTTTTTGTTTGGTTGGTTTTTTGTTTGTTTGTTTGTTTTGGGTTTTTGGTGAGGCAATTGGGGTTAAGTGACTTACCCAGGATCACACAGCTAGTAAGTGTCAAGCATCTGAAGCCAGATTTGAACTCAGGTACTCCTGACTCCAATGCCGGTGCTTTATCCACTGCACCACCTAGCTGCCCCAACTCTGATAGTTTTTAATACAAGTCATTGTTAGAGTTTGCCAAAATCCTTTTTCATCATCCATTGACAGTCATATGATTACATTATTAACATTGTTAATTAGATTTATTTTCTTCCTTATGTTGAATCAGCTCTGTTCCTGGTACAAATTCAACTTGGTCTTAGTGTATAATCCTAGGTTGTAGCCTAGGTGTTAATATTTTATTTTAAAAGTTTTCATCAATGTTTATTAGGAATATTGGTGTATAGTTTTCTTTCTCTTCTTTGTCTTTCCCTGATTTAGGTATCAAGACAATATTTGCATTATAGAAAGAGACCAAAAGGGTGCCTTCTTTCCTTATTCCTGCAAAAAGTTCATATAATGAGATGATAGACCACAGTGCACTATAGTGAAAAAGGTCCTCTTAGTACATTTATCTGAAGGTCTATTCTCATACTCAAAACATACTCTATTTCTTATCAACATTTTTATCTGTGAAACTTGTATTTATTCTGAAGTTGATCTCAATTTTTCTCACATATGACTGGTAGGTATGATGGCCAACCAATGGCAATACAACGTAGTATTTTTTTTCAATAGTCACTTTATCATACTGTTCTGTTATCTAAAATATTTTGCTTTATAAAATCCTATTTTCATATAAATTATATCTTTGAGATTATAATTCTTGGACATACACAAGTATTCCATGGTAGTGGCCTTGAACCCAACCAAACAGACAATATTGCCTGGGGTTATAATGTGGACCTCTACTCTTGATTTCTGAGTTGTCTAGCTTACCCAGCCTGCACTCATGATGACCAATCCGAACTTTCAAAAGGAAGTATGTCACACACTGCCATGACTTGTTTCTCCACACACACACCCCCGACATGTGTGTGTGTGTCTCCTGCAATGAATAGCAGAAAAGTATACCTCAATGTACATTCCTTTCTTCAGAAAAACTAAAACCAGAACGACATGATAGCTGTAGAAATAATCTCTGTGTGTCCCTCTGTCTCTGTCTCTGTGTGTCTCTCTGTCTCTCTCCCTCTCTGTCTCTTCCCTGCCCCCCCTTAAAAGGATTACTTTTTGTTTTTTGGCAGGGCGATGAGGGTTAAGTGACTTGCCCAGGGTCACACAGCTAGTAAGTATCAAGCATCTGAGGTTGGATTTGAACTCAGGTCCTCCTGAATCCAGGGCCAGCACTTTATCCACTGCTCCACCTAGCTGCCCCAGGATTGCCTTTAACTACTAATGCATTTGAGCCCCTACCATTATGCTTCCCAAATACATCAATCCAGTCACTATAAACAATTAGATAGAAAACATTTACCAAATGATAAGGCAAAAGCAATAATAATCATAACATTTGCTAATTGGAATAATCATGACATTTACTCAAGAGAAGGCAAGAGCTGTAAGTGTCACATTCTCCCACCAATAAACACTATCCAGAGGTATCCTGTATCCACGACAACTCACAACTCTGGAAGGCAGGTCTTGATGTCTTGGGTCTTTTAGACAACAGTTTACAGCATGTATCGCTTACTATATGAAACTGCTTCATTGCTATCTGTTCCCCTCTGGTCCTTGTAACTCTCCTGTTAAGCAAAACTGGTTATCTGCTACTCCTAGGCTACTGAATCAATAATAAACTCTCTCAGCACACAGCCACTATTGGCAGGAAGCTAAGAAGTATTATACTTTTTCTGTGACAAGTAGTTCCCTGAAGGCAGAGAACTGCCATTCTCCTCAAATATGTAAATAGCAAGGATTCTGCTTTGCCCAATCAGCTCTCAGCCAAAGAGAAGCCTCTTTTCCCCCCAAAGCAGATGCAAAACCTGTCTTTCCCTTCTCTTTCTTCCCTTCTCACTCACAGACATACAACCCTGGAAGGCTTCCCCTATTTCTAGATGCAGATGGTGTCAGAAAGCAAAAAAACTGCATAGCTGTTCAAACAGGAACATAATTGTGCATTTATCCAATGACCCAGTCAGCTCTCAACAAAGTAATGCCTATCTTCCATTCAGCACACAAAACAGCTGCAAAGCCTTCTCATCAGCTCTGCTCCTGTCAGCTTATATATTGTGTCTTCTATAAGAAGCTTTTCCTGTTACCCCCTGTGCCTTCTGTCTCCAATTCCTCAGGTACTCAGCTTCTCTCTTCTCCTTTTCCACTCTTTTTTCTGCCAGTTTCTTTCTTTAGCTTCTTTTTTTGGGGGGGAGGGGCCCTAATCCATCAAATTAACATTTTACGGTAAGCTGTGACCTATCTCTAATTTACAATGTGAAACTCAACAATTACATGTTTTTGTCAGGTATAACCCTGAAAATATTTAGAAAAATTTTCCCATAATTTAATCCAAGCCTCCAAAAATATTTAATTTACAAATTCTCAGTTATAATTCTCAAAAGTCTAAAAAACAGTCACATCCAAATGAGCTGATAGACCACAAGGCCCTGAAGTCATCATTATCTATTTGGTGAAAGAGTTCTTAGTACACCCACCCATCTGAAGAACAGTTCCCTCATGCTGGAAACAGTCTACATTTTATCTGGGAGACTTATATTTCTCTTCAAGTTGATCTTCTCAGTTTTCCTTTCATAAATAGTCTTCTTCTGACCCACTATATGTCCACATGTATAAGGGACAGACCTTAACACAAGGATCAAATGAGTGAATTTTTCAGTGCTCTCTCCTCTCTTGGCTTCTGTGACACCACCCTCTCTCTACTGGTTCTCTTGCTTCTCTAACTACTGCTTCTCTGTCTCCTTCACTGAATTTTCTTCTTTGTTAAACTTAAACTGAATATTTCATAACACTTTACATGTATTCATAAAATCACAGATTTAGTCCTAAAAGGAGCTTTCAAAACCATCTAGTTAAAAATTCTCATTTTTCAAATAAAGACAGTGAAACCTGGAGAAGTGAAGGGACTTATAAAACGTCAGACCAGGTTTATAAACTCAATAAAAGCCATGACACTCATTGAACAACTTCAATGATTTTGCATTAGATTGCATAGTGCTCTACCCATAATGAGGATTACTAAAATGCTTGTTAAATTACTTACTTCCTAAAAAAGAACTACCACAGAATTTTTCAATAGTAAATTACACTGTTCCCTTTAAAATAATTTTAATTTTGAAAATTAATTATATAAGTAACTTCTCAGAACTCATCTACTGCCCAAATAAATACATAACCATATTAGCCTGATCATATACAAAGAGGCAATTATATAACACACCATATGTTGTATTCACACACCTGTTAGGGAGTCAAAATCTCCACTGTTGATTTTCCTGTAGGAAATGGTATAGCTATAAAGAACCGGAAGGGGCAGCTAGGTGTGACAGTGGATAGAGCACTGGCCCTGGAGTCAGGAGTACCTGAGTTCAAATCCGGCCTCAGACACTTAACACTTACTAGCTGTGTGACCCTGGGCAAGTCACTTAACTCCAATTGCCTCACTAAAAAAATAAAAATAAATTTAAAAAATAAATAAAGAACCAGAGATGGCTCTAATAGTAGGTGATTAAATGAATGACCCTATTTAATCATTGCCCTTTAGTATTAGAGATAAAGAACAGTCATTAGCAATGCCTTTTTCTAGTAAAAGGTGGGTCTGCCAATGGCTACAGACCAGCAAAATATTCTTAAAGTAGTGATTTCATCACCTTACCCCTTCCTTTTCCAGTAGCTTTACTATCACAAAATCTTAATGTCTTATGGATCAGACCTTTAAAAACCTTTGATATCCTTGGACAGGAACAAAGAAGTTAATTAATGACCACCTCCTATTTCAAATGTCTCTTGCCTTGGATTTCATGTTACTTCTATATACTATTTCTCTTTCTGCTCCTCTGTCTCCTTCATTAGCTCTTCTTTCCCTATGTGAAGGCTTTACCCAAATATGTATCTTTAAGGGGCAGTTTGGTGATGCAGTGGGTAAAGCACTGGCCCTGTATTCAGGAGAACCTGAGTTCAAATCTGATCTCAGACACTTGACACTTACTAGCTGTATGACCCATGGCAAGTCACTTAACCCTCATTGCCCTACCAAAAAACAAAACAAATATGTATCTTTAGTCATCTTCTATTCACATTTGACATTGCCTTGATGATCTCATCTACTCCCAGTTTCAACTATCGATTCTGTGTGTGTGTGTGTGTGTGTGTGTGTGTGTGTGTGTGTGTGTGTGTGGCAATTGGGGTTAAGTAGGACTTGCCCAGGGTCATACAGCTAGTAAGTGTTAAGTGTCTGAGGCTGGATTTGAACTCAGGTAATCCTGACTCAGGGCCGGTGCTCTATCCACTGTGCCACCTAGCTGCCCAACTATCAATTCTAGTGGATATTACTCCCAGATACATATCTCTAGCATGGACTGTTCTCCTGAACTCCAGACCTACATTTTCGTTGACGTCTAAGTATCGCCACCTGGATATCTTGTCTGCAGTGCAAGCTTAGCATCTCAAAAACTCAACTCATGATCTATATACTCTCCTGTCAAATCACATTTTTAAAAATACTTCTTCCTGACTTCCCTGTTCTTGTTAATGTTATTACCATTTTCTTAGTAAGCTAAGCCCAAAGCTTACAAGTCATCATTAATTTCTTATTTTCCCTTGTCCCTCATATCCAAACATTTACCTACCAAGTAGCACAGATTCTTCCTCCAAGATATCTCTTCTCTTCATCCTATCCTATATATTATCATTGTCACTACACTACAAACTACCGCTACTTCTTACCTGACCTACCATCTTCCTAAATGGTCCTTCTACCTTGATGTATCCGTGATACTAATGCCAAATTCATCTTAAAATATAGCTCTTTTGTTGTTTCTATGCTTAGAACCTTTCAGAGTTTTCCAATGTCACAAATAAAGTCCAAATTCATTAGCTTGGTGTTCAAGGCCCTTCACAACCTAGCCCAGACACATGTCCAGCTTTGTCTAACACTACTTCTCTTTTTTTACTCCATACTCCAGGCAAACTGAATAACTTGTGTCAAGAAAAAGTCTAACTCCCAATCTATAAGCCTCTGATCCAAGATCCCACATATTCCCACCTCCATGTTTTTTCTCATGACATTCCTTATGGATGGAATGTCTTCCCACCTAAACCTCTTAAGTCTGTGTCTATTGAAATTAAGTCAAGACATTGCACAAATGTTGTCTCCCCCATGCTATGTCCTTGGTTCTCCTACTGTCAGTAGTGATTTATCTTCTAAGTTCTTATATAATTTTGTTTTCATCTCATTTATGCAATTGCATTCAGTTTGCATTAGTGTCCTGCCTTCACTTTTAGACAATAAGCTCCTTAAAGTCAGAGAGAGTATCTTTCTCAGCTTCTAGTAAAGTCTGTCTAATTAAATTGTATTGGAAATCATAAAGTATAATACAAATCATAAGTGGTATCATTATTGTTATTATTGCAAATAATAAAAATAAAGGCTTTTCTCTTATTCTGAAAGACCTCCAATGGATATTATTTCCATACTATGAATCCTTACAAATTCAAGCCAAAGATAAATAAAATATTAAAACATAAACTGGTTAAAAGTCACCATACCCCAACAAATGTCCATCTGGCCAGGTCCTGGCCACCTTAAGAATAAGTGAAAGGGCCAAAAGAAGATGTGAAAGGGCCAATGAGCCCTCAAAATTCATTGTCAGAGTCTGATAGGAATTCCTGCCACACTGCATCATCTGCCTTTCTATTTCTACTCCCTCAATATGGAATTCTGTTGTTGGAATGGACATCTGTTCTTGATTCTCTGTGTTGACTTCCTAGGCATCCCTCCATCTTCCCCTGCAACTCTCTACAAATGATTTCATAGTTATGCTTTGACCTTGGTTCCTCTTTCTCTCGACTTAGTAATCAGGTTCTTTTGCATTCCTTAGCGCCTTAGCTCCCAGCTGGAAGTTGTTAACTGCCTTGACATTTCTACATCAAAGCTCCATGTTAATTTCTTTTTTATAATCCAATTTTATTGTATGTTCAGTTCTGAACATACAAAGAGAGTGGTGAATCAATGCAATAGATTAGGTATACAATACACAGTAGTAAATTACTATAGTAATATAGCATAAGAACTCACCATTTGACAAAAATTGCTGGGAAAACTCTCTTCCCCCTAACAACTAAAAAGGCCCCCCAAAATACCCAATTAAAATATATGCCATGCAAAACAAATTCTGCAATAGCCACATCAAAAGAGAAAGAGAGAGAAAGAGACAGACAGAGCAAGAGAGAGAGAATGATTCAGTCTACATCCTGAGTCTATCAGTTCTCTATATGGAGGTAGATAGCATATTTTACATGAATCCTCTGCAACTGTGGTTGGCCATAATATTGATCAGAGTCACTAATTCCTTCAAAGTTGATTATCTTTACAATATTGTTGTTATTATGTAAACTGTTCTCCTGGTTTTACTTGCTTTACTTTGCATCAGTTCATATAAATTTTCTTTTTCTTTTCTTTTCTTTTTTTTTTTGTGGGGCAATGAGGGTTAAGTGACTTGCCCAGGGTTACACAGATAGTAAGTGTCAAGTGTCTGAGGCCACATTTGAACTCAGGTCCTCCTGAATCCAGGGCCAGTGCTTTACCCACTGTACCACCTAGCTGCCCCCAGTTCATATAAATTTTCAATGGTTTTCTGAAACTGTCCCCCTCATAATTTCTTATACCATAATAGTATTCCATAACAATCATATACCACAACTTGTTCAGCCATTCCCCAATTGATGGGGATCCCCTTGATTTCTCATTTTTGCCACCAAAAAAGAACTGGTATAAATATTTTTGTATTAATAGATCATTTTCCTTTTTCTTTGATCTCTTTGGGACACAGATCTAGTAGTAGAATTGCTGGGTCAAAGGGTATGCCTTTTGGACATAGATCCAAATTGTTCTCCAGAATAGTTGGAATAGTGTATTAGTGTCCTAATTTTTTCCACATCCCCTTCAGTATTTATAATTTCCCTTTTCTGTCATGTTAGCCAATCGGATAAATGTGAAATGGTATCTGAGTTATTTTAATTTATATTTCTCTAATCAATAGTGATTTAGAGCATTTTTTCATAATCACTGATAATTTTGATTCCTTCTTCTGAAATTTATGTTCATATCCTTTGACAATTTATCAACTGAGGAACTGCTCTTATTTTTGTAAATTTGGTTCAGTTTCATATATAGTTGAAAAATGAGGCCCTTATCAAAGAAACTTGCTGTAAATTTTTTTTCCCAGTTTCCTGGGGGTTTCTCCCCCTAATCTTAGCTGAATTGGTTTTATTTGTGCAAAAGCTTTTTAAAAAATTTATGTAATCAAAATTATTAGTTTTATTTTTCAGGATGCTCTCTACCTCTTGTTTCATCATAAACTCTTCCCTTATCCATCAAGATGACAAATACATTTCCCCCCAATTTACTTATGATATGATCCTTTATGCCTAAATCATTTATCAATTTTGACCTTGTCTTGTTATATGGTATGAGTTGGTTTATGCTTAGTTTCTGCCAAACTGCCTTCTAGTTTTCCCAGCAATTTTTGTCAAATGTTGAGTTCTTACGCTACATTACTATAGTAATTTACTACTGTGTATTGTACACCTAATCTATTGCATTGATTCACCACTCTCTTTAGTCCCCAATTTTTTTCCTTCCCTCCCTCTCCTCTAGACAGCAAGCAGTCTGATATAGGTTATATGTTTAATTATGTTAAACATATTACCATATTAGTCATGTTGTGAAAGAAGAACAAGAACAAAATGGAAAACACACAAGAAAGAAAAAAACAACAAAAAAATGGAAATAGTATCCTTTGATCTGCATTCATACTCCATAGTTCTTTTTCTGGATATGGAGAACATTTTCCACCATGAGTCTTTTGGAATTGTCTTGGATCATATCATTACTGCTACCACTCTATTTCTTAGCCAATACCAAATTGTTTTGATGATTAGTACTTTGTAATATTTGTATCAATTCCTTTAATAATCTTGACCTTTTGTTTGAATTGTTTATTATTTTTTCTAGCTCCAATAATTCTTTAGTGGTTTGATTGGTCTAGTACTGAATAAGTAGGTTAATTCAGCTAGAATTATCATTTTTATTATATTGCTTCAGCCTACCCATGAGTGATTAATATTTCCACAATTATTTAGATCTATCTTTATTTGTGTGAAAAGTATTTTGTAGTTGTATTCATATAATCCCTAGGTTTGTCTTGGCAGGTAGACTCCCAAGAATTTTATATTGTTTTCATTAATTTTAAATGGAATTTCTCTTCCTATCTCTTGCTGCTATGTTTTGTTGGTAGTATACTGAAATGCTAATGATTTGTATAGGGTTATTTTATGTCTTGCTACTTTACTAAAGTCATCAATTGTTTCAAATAGTTTTTTATTTGCTAGAGTTCTCTAAGTATACCATCTTATTATCTGCAAAGAATGACAGTTTTCTTTTTTTCTTTTCTTTTCTTTTTTTTGCGGGGCAATGAGGGTTAAATGACTTGCCCAGGGTCACACAGCTAGTAAGTGTCAAGTGTCTGAGGCTGGATTTGAACTCAGGTCCTCCTGAATCCAGGGCTGGTGCTTTATCCACTGCACCACCTAGCTGCCCCCAAGAATGACAGTTTTGTTTCTTCATTACCTATATTTATTCCTTCAATTTCTTTTTCTTTTTCTTTTTTTTTTTTGTTTTTTGGATTTGGGGTTTTTTTGGGGTTTTGGGTTTGGGATTTGTTTTTTTTTTTTTTTTTTTTTTTTTTTTGCTATAGCTAGCTAGCATTTCTAGTACAATATTGAATAATAGTTGCAATAACGGGCATTCTAGCTTCACTCCTGATCTTATTTATGGTAACAGCTTCAAGTTTATCCCTATTACAGATGCTTGCTGATGGTTGTAGATAAATCGTACTTATCATTTAAAGGAAAGCTCCATTTATTCCTCTGTTTCTATTATTTTTTCCTCTTTCTCTTTCTTTCCCTGACTCGTTTCTTCCTATTTCTTTTTTTTTTTTTTTTTTGGTGAAGCAACTGGGGTTAAGTGACTTGCCCAGGGTCACACAGCCAGTAAGTGTTAAGTGTCTGAGGTCAGATTTGAAATCAGGTACTCCTGACTCCAGGGCCAGTGCTCTATCCACTGCGCCACCTAGCTGTCCCTCCTATTTCTTTTTAAACAGAGCAGTGAGGGTTTAAGTGACTTGCCCAGGGTCACACAGCCAGTAATTGTCAAGTATCTGAGGCTGGATTTGAACTCGGGTCCTGCTGAATCCAAGGCTGGTCCTTTACCCACTGTGCCACCTAGCTGCCCCCTGGATGGGCTATTCCTTTTTTTTTTTTTTTTTTGGTGGGGCAATTGGGGTTAAGTGATTTGCCCAGGGTTACACAGCTAGTAAGTGTCAGGTGTCTGAGGACAGATTTGAATTCAGGTCCTCCTGAATCCAGGGCCAGCGCTTTGTCCACTGTGTCACCCAGCTGCCCCAGTAGGGTCTTCTTTATTGTAATCTCAGATCTTTTCCCTTCTGGAGCATCATACTCCTAGACCTACACTTCTTTAACATAGTAGCTGCTAAATCTAGTGTGATCCTGACTGTGGCTCCACAGTAATTTAATAATTTCTTTCTGTATACTTGAATGATTTTCTCTTTTCCCTGGGAGCTCTGGAATTTGGCTATACTATTACTGGGAGTTTTCATTTTTGGATCCCTTTTAGGTGAATTTTTTCAATTTCTATTTTGCCCTCTGGTTCTAAGATATCAGGGCAGTTTCCTTGATAATTACTTGAAATATGATGTCTGGGCTCTTTTTTTGATCATGCCTTTGAGGTAGTCCAATAATTCTTAAATTATCTCTCATCAACCATTTTCGAGGTCAGTTGTCTTTCTGATGACATATTTCACATTTTCTTCTTTTTTTTATTCTTCTGACTTTATTTTATTGTTTCTTAATGTGTCACTTGCCTAATTCTAATTTTTAAGAAGTTATTTTCTTCAGTGAGCTTTTATACTTCTTTCCCCATTTTTAAGGTGCTATTTTCTCCAGTATTTTTTGTGCCTCCTTTACCAAACTATTGCTTTTTCATAATTTTCTTCCTTTTCTTTCATTTCTTTGCCTAATTTTCCCCCTGCCATTATGATTTTGAAAATCTTTTTTTAGCTCTTCCATGAATTCTTGTTGGGCTTATGTCCAATTTACTTTTTTTTTCCTGTGAGGCTTTGATTGTAGCTGTTTTGACTTCATTGTTTCCTTCTGAGTTTGTGTCTCAATCTTCCCTGTCACCACAGTAGTTTTTTATGGTCAGATTTTTTTTTTGCTTGTTTTTTTCCTCCCCCCCCCCTTTGTTGACTTATTTTTAGCTTGATGTTAAAGTTGGGCTCTGTTTCCAGCATGGGTGGGGTGGGTGGGGAAGGCACCGTCTCAGGCTTTAGGCTTTTTTGCTGTTTTCAGAGCTATTTTGGTGTTTCCAAGGTGGCATGATCTGAGGAGAGATATGGCCACTGCTTTCTTGGTACTTATAACTAAGCACTTCTGAATAACCATCCCCTAAAACAGCTGACCCCTTGTTGGCTGCCAAATTGGAGATAGGCACCTATTGGAGTGTCATGAAGTTCAGTCCTTGTTTTCCTTGGACTTGGAGGCATCAAGGTGGTATAGGGGATAGAGGAATAGGTGTAGACTAAAGAAAACCTGACTTTAAATCCTACCCTTAACTATTATTCATTGTAAGACTCTGGACAGGTTTCTTAAACTTCTAGAGCCTCAGTTTCCTAATCTGTAAGATAGGGATAATAAAAGCACCAACCTCACAGAGTTATCGTGAATACTAAATAACACACATGAAGCCATGTGGCAAACTTTAAAACACTACCTAAATGCTAATGATGATAATAAATATAAAGAATGTTTATAAAACTTACAGAGGATGTGAAGATGCTAGCTAATACAATAAATGACAGAATCACGATTCAAAAAGATCTTTATAGATTGGATCACTGGGCTCAGGCCAAGAAAATGGCTTTTAACAGAGATAAGCATTTGTAAACATTTATATTTCTTCATTTAGGTTCAAAAATCAATTATACAAGTACAAGATAAGGGAGACTTGGTAGCTATTCCTGGAGAAAAACAACCTAGTGGTTTTATAGACTATAAGCTTACTATGAGCCAGTAGTGTGGTGTGCTTGATGAAAGCATATGATCTGAACTATATTAATAGAAAATATTGTAAGTAAATGATAGGAAATAATAATTCCACCCTGGTCTGAATTACTCAGAGCACATTTGGAGTACTGTGTTCAAATTCCAAGCACCACTTTATAAGAGGATCATTGACAAACGAAAATGCATCCAGACAATATTGCCATGCTTAGAAATCAAGTCATGAGGAGAAGAGTTGAAAGAACTGAGGATGTTCAGGGTGGAGAACAGAAAACTGAAGGGAAATAAGATTGTTACACAGAAAAGAAAGATGACCTTTTTCTCTTGCTCCAGATGACAAAATCACAGCCAATAAATAGTGGTTACAAAGATTTCAATTCCCACAAAACCTCAGAGGTGAAAGGAGATTAAGGCCAACCTGAACTTGACCAAGAATCCCCTCTGCACCATCCTTTACCAATCATCTTCATGTGAAGGCTTCTAGTAAAAAAGAACTCAGTACTTCAACATAAGAAAGAGCTGTCCAATGGAATGAGAACAGACAGCTCTAGTTCTTCTTGTTTTGAGGTAGATCAGAATGCTGCCTAAATCTTTTCTTTGAAAGGTGTTTCTCATGAGTCTGTTAAAGTCAAATAAAATTCATTAAAATGGATAACATTATAGATGATTGTTATGATTCTTTTCTGATTAATATAAAGTAAAAAATAAATCAAGGACTTACATAACTGGCAAAGATGTTTCCCACTATCCAGCATACATAGATTCCAAATGGAAGGGCAATTCCTTACAGATAGGGTGGTCTTTCAAGTGCTGCTATTTGCAACTGATATTATGTTGATACAGTTAACCCTGAAAAATTGCAGAGCCTCCATATTAACCTAAAAGAAAGATCAGTCTAACTATCTGCACAAGAAAAGTCAAGTGGGTGAAGAATTTCTATTTTTCCAAATTATTAATATGCTGCTTCTGAAGAAAGTGAATTTCATGCCTCTAATGGGTATTCTAACATAGTAAAGATGATTATTTCTCAGAGATTCAGTAGAAAGGACTTCTACATTGCATAGGAAATTGCAATGAATGGTCTCCAACTCTAAGTTCTTTAAGACTGTCCCTTGATATCTCTCTGTCTCATCTTCTACAAAGGTTAACTTCCAAAATAAAAAAGAATTATGACAGGCACTGTTGGGGGATAAAAAATAAATAAGACTCAAGGCTGGACCTCATGGAACTTATATTCTAATGGTGAATATAAGAAAAGTGCTCCAGAACTTTAATAAAAGGTGGGTTGTGATAAATGCCTTCAGAATCGTACAAAGAGCTTTGGGGGTTCATTGGAGGGAAACATCATATCCAATTTGGAAGATCAAGAAAGGAAGTGATATGTAAACTCAGCCTTGAAAGGTAAATACATTTTCAACTAACAGAGATGAAGATGGAGTATATTCTAGACAGAGAGAAATTGCACCAAGTATGGAAAATATGGAGCCTTCCCTGGTAACAGTGGGTTATACAGTTTTGCTGCAGTATAAGACATAGCTAGGACATTACTGTTAATGATAGGTTTGAAAAGTAGACTGGAACCAGATCATGGAGTATCTTTAAACCTAGACTATAGAGTGTACACTTTGTTCAGGAGCTAATGGGAAGGTAGTGAAAGTTTATACACAGGGAAATTACATCATCTTAAGAAAATGTTGGGCAATATTTCTTGGGAAAATATTGCCATAAGCAGGACGTATATCTCCTAGACCTCATTCCCCTCCACATCCTCTACAATCCAGTAACAGTAGCCTTCTTACTATTCATTATATAGAAAATGCCATCTTCCAACTTCCTGCATTTTTTAAATTAAAAAATTTTTTTTAATTTTTTTTGCGGGGCAATGAGGGTTAAGTGACTTGCCCAGGGTCACAGAGCTAGTAAGTGTCAAGTGTCTGAGGCTAGATTTGAACTCAGGTCCTCCTGAATCCAGGGCCAGTGCTTTATTTACTGTGCCACCTAGCTGCCCCCAACTTCCTGCATTTTCACCAGCTATCCCCTATGTCTGAAATTCTCTCCCTGCACAACTCTACCTCCTAGCTTCCCTGAATTCCTTCAAATCTCAGCTAAAATCTCACTCTTTGCAAGAAGCCTTTCCTAATTCCCCTTTAATTCTAATGTCTTCCCCATGTTGATTATCCCCAATTAATCCTGAAAATACCTGATTTGTAAATACTTGTTTTCATGTTGTCTTCTCCTTTAGATTGTGAGCTCCTTAAGACCAGGGACTGTTTCTGCTTTTCTTTTTATCTCCAGTGATTAGCACAGTGGCTGGAATATTGTAAGTACTATTATGCCCGGTAGACCTCCTACCTCACAAAAAAGTTTATCCAGAAGTCAGGAGTACAACTCACTTCCATTCATTTCCAAGTGAGGCTAGACAGGGTGAATTCATCGGGTAATATCCTTTTCCCCCAGCTCCTGGGGGGGTGTATTACTAGAAAATCTCTACAGTTTCTTCTCAATTGTTTCTCAAGCCTACTAAGTTTATCTAAGGGGAATTGGATCAGAATTATATAAATCCCTCAGAACTGCCTCTAAAATAAGTCAGAGGAAGCAAGTACTCCCCAATGTAACTGCATACAAAAAGAGTGGAATAGTATTAAGGGGAGGAAAACAGCAATTTAGGTTCCTACTGCATTAATATGAATTCTTTGCTTCGATATACTGCTTGCAGTTTGCAAAACATTTTCACATATATCTCTTTAACCCCTTCAATTCTGAGGTGAGCAAGACAAGTGTTATTTTACCCACTTTACAGATGAGTTTCTCTAAGAAGGTCACTTTTCCAAGGTCACATGCCAAAGACAAGGACCTAATCTAACAGTTCAAAGTCCTTTTCTTTATCCCATGTTGCCTCTCAGCTAATGAGTTACACTATTGCAAATTTAAAGTCATAATGAATAACGAAGCAAATAACAATTATAAATGAAAGAGACAGGATTACTTTTTTTTTAATCCTCTTCCTATAATCAATTGAAACCTCATTATAAGTCCAGTAACCCTCAATTCAGTGTAGGAGAGTTTTCATTAATTCCTGATTTTGGAGAGAAGGAAAAAAGCAGCAGGGTCTTAGAACAGGGAAAGTGTAACCTGCCAATTCACTATGCATCTGTAGCACCAGTAATGTGATGGTTTCGTCCAGAGTTGCATTCAGTACCCTTGGATAAAAGGCTCACGTTAATGACAACATAGTGTAACCCTTGGTTCAAAGGGTCATTTATATAACACTCTGCTCATTGGTGGAGATTGATTACTCAGTGCTTCACACCTGTGTGAAAGACAGAGTTGAAAGTTTGAGAGACAAAAGATATTAGTCTTCTGGCTTAAAGATTTGAGAGAGAAGACGCATGGTTCTTGATTCTCTTCAGATCTCTTTCTTTTTTCTTTTTCTTTTCTTTTTTCTTTTTCTTTTTTTTGCAGGGCAATGAGGGTTAAGTAACTTGCCCAGGGTCACATAGCTAGTAAGTGTCAAAGTGTCTAAAGCTGGATTTGAACTCATGTCCTCCTGAATCCAAGGCCAGTGCTTTATCCACTGTGCCACCTAGCTGCCCCTCTTCAGATCTCTTAAGGGAGAGAAAGACTCTGGGAAGAAGCCAATGTGTAGAGGAGTTGACAACCTCAATCATGTCCCTATCTTTAGTTTACTGGAGACTTAAGGGGAGATC
Source organism: Dromiciops gliroides (assembly GCF_019393635.1). Lineage (NCBI taxonomy): Eukaryota > Metazoa > Chordata > Mammalia > Microbiotheria > Microbiotheriidae > Dromiciops > Dromiciops gliroides. The sequence goes on along the minus strand of NC_057863.1, from coordinate 244,981,342 downwards.
TGAGACATTCTCTTTCTTAATTGAACTGAGTTATCCCACTCCCAATAGCATATTCTCATGTGTATACTTTTTCTGATTTCTGTTTGCTATCTGTTTGGATAAATGGGTTTATTTGCTATTTTGCTATGTGTGTTCACTGTGGAACTGGCATCTGGTGGAAAGGGAGTCAAACCTGGGGCACTCCTTCCCTATTAATGGATAGCAATCAGGAGCACAGTTGAACTTAAAAATTCTTTTCCCTAGACTAACAGCATTTAAGGGAACAGATAGATATAATTTAGCCAAATATCATCTCTCTCTGAGGAGAGCAGAATGGTCAGCCTCTGGCCCCGACCTCCTGCTTCATCTCCTGGCAGGAGTCAGTCTTCCTTAGAAAAGGATGGAAGGAGATATTCTAGAGGCATCTATTCCTGTTTCCTTCTGAACTACATCTAAACAGATCCATGTAGACACACATAACTAGATGGACAAAACACAGAACACACACCCATCTTACAGAAATATTTCTGTAGAATTTTTATCCATTCATCATGGTGCCTTTCCTTAGGAGCATAGGATTTAAAGCTAGGGGGACCTTAGAGACCATCTGGTCAAGTGACTCACCCAAAACCACACAAATGATATGTCAAGGCTGGGATTCAGGTCCAGGATTCCTTTTTCTTCACCACAGCACTCTATCTCCTCATCTGAGCCTCAAAGAAGGATTTTAACAGCGCAAGACATAGATGAAGGGAGTTTCAAGGAAGGAGTTGACCTATTCAAAGGCACAGAGGCAAAAGGGCATAGAACAAGACCAATGTACATGTTGTAGTATATTCTGGCTCATCCTAGAGAATTATGAAATTAAATTAAATTATGAAATTAAGAGAATTATGTGAAATACTGCCAGGTTAAGTTGAAACAAAACTGTTGAGGATGTTAAATGCCAGGTTTATACTTTATCCTATAAGGAAAAAAGAAGCTATTAAATGTTCTTGAGTAGAGGAGTAATTTAGTAAAATTTATATATTAGTGTGAGAAATTATTATTTCTCTTTCATATTAATAGCCAGTTACTAAAATTAGGGAAACCCAAGCTTTTTTTTCCTGTCCCATTTCCTTGTCCAACCTCTTAAGGACAGGGCCAATAGGATTAACATTCTCTTCATTCTGGGTATTGCTACTCCACCCAACTAGTGCCTGAGTTCAAATTTGACCTCAGACACTTACTAGCTGTGTGATCCTGGGCAAGTGACTCAACCCCAATTGCCTTAAAGATGCCGGAGCCATCTCCAGGCATCCTGATATATATCTTGACTGTGAACCCAGATGGCTCTGAAAGAAAGAGTGAGGTTGGTGACTTTGCACAGCCCTCTCTCACTTAAATCCAATTCAGTGCAAGTCATGACATCACCCTGATGTCATGGTCCTCTTTGGGAACAAAGGACAAACAACAACTCCACCCGACTAAATCAGACTTCTAATCTAAGATGAAACTCCCTTCTGCTCAGGCTTGGGTAGGGGATATAGATTCTTTGTTTAGATTGCCCAAGACTGGGAGTAACTTAGAAGTAAATGACATAACAAAGTTCATTAGAATAAGTTCAGCCCCTCATTGTAATATTCATTCTCTAATTGTTAACTAATCAGAGTTGATTGCCACCCTTAGGAATACCCCTCTTCCAAGGACATGTTAGCCATGAGTCCACCACCATGATTGCTTTTGGCATCTAAGAGTGTCACTGAACTTTTATTAAAAATAAGGCTATATTAGGGGCAGCTAGGTGGTGCAATGGATAAAGCACTGGCCCTGAATTCAGGATGTGAGTTCAAATCTGACCTCAGAGGCTTGACACTTACTAGCTGTGTGACCCTGGGCAAGTTACTTAACTCTCATTGCCCCACAAAAACAAAAACAAATAAGAACATATTAATAAAATGACTAATTACTCAGAATTTATATCTCTTGAACCTTTAAAATGTCACATTAGGAAGATTATTTGGGGACTCATATGAAAGAAGATAAAGACAAACATGTTGTCAAAGTCACTGTGAGGTATAAAGTAAAGCCCACTATGCTGAAATAATGAGACATATCTCAGCTTTTTTCCCCCTTTCATTATAATCAGGTACATATAATAAGAAGTAATTGCCACATATTAGTAAACATTTTATTTATTTATTTTTTTGTCACAGCAATTCATAAAGTCATACCAAACAAACAAGTCACAAAGGCATTGCAATCGGTCAATGGAAAGAGTACCCAGTGTCAAAATCAGAGAACATTAATTCATCAAAATCAGTGAGTACTGTACTGTACAAGTACATTTGATGAATTATGAATTCATCAAATTAATGAAGCATTGAACTAAGTGCTGTATATTTTTAGGGTACTTACCAGTAAGGACTATACTTTACAATAAGTATATATAGATTCATCAGAATCATGAAGCATTGAATTAAGTACTGTCAGATTGGTCCAAATTCACATATCTGCTGGTGCATTGTACAAGTAGGTACCCAGGGAAGAAAAGGATAGGCAATGGGCAGGAGAAATGAGTTACTGGCTTTATTAATTAGAGTAGTATATGTTTTCATATTTTTAAAGAAAAAAGCCTTGCCTGCACATTTTTCTACACACATTCCTCTAAGTCCTTACCATTTTCTCCCAGCTCTCTAATAACTAGATAAAATACCCAGTTTCAAAGAACTATCAAATCCCTGAATTCCTAACTAGAATTGACATGGGTTTGTTTTAATTTCTATGATAAATTGTTTTAAAGCTACCTATTAAGAAATTTTCATTGTTCAAAAATGAAGGTTTTAAAAATTCTTTTGTGGCTGCTTAAGAGGCACTGTGCCATAGCAGATAGAGAGTGGCTTCCAAGCTAAGAAGATCCAGATTCAACCCTTGTCTTTGACACATGCTTGCTGTATGACCCTGAGTAAGTCATTTAACCACTCCATGATATAGACAAACTTAAGACTAGAGGTGGCAGAATAGGTACCAAACTGTATTGGTAGAGGGAGTTTCTTTAATTAGGAGCTCCCTACTCTAAGAGATTCACAAGCCCACCAGTCTCTATCCCATGTAGCTGTGGACATATAAGGAGAATAATAATAGTACATTTATAAAGCACTTCAAGTTTGCAAAACATTGCCTCCCAACAACACTGTGAGGTAGGTAAGGAGTATCAATATTGTTATACCCATTTTATAGATGAAGAAACTGAGGTTCAAAGAAGGTAAGTGACTAGCCCATGGTCATACAGTTACATATAAAGTAGTATTGTAGAACAAAATGAGCAATGGAGAAATAATCAAGAGAACTGGAGTTTTTAATCTGGCTCTATTACTAACTTGTCTCTTGTGTGATCTTGGCCAAATCATATACTCATTGGATCTCCATTGTGATGTTTAAAATCTAAATTGTAGTCACCTTAAATTAGAAGCTTTAGCACCAGTCCTTGGGCATTAAACATTTATTAAAGCATACAGATATTCCCATGGAGTTTAGAAAATTAAGAAAAAAGCCTATTTAGCCTAGAGTTCCAGCCTGGTCTGGTTCTTCCTCAAGTCCTCTGCCACAAGCCTGCTTCAATCATGAACTCTCTCTAGCAAACTGATTGTGGAAGCCTTTTATAGGTCTGGAACAGAGGCGGTCCTTACACACTGCTTCAAGCTGATTGGTTGGCATCATCCAAATCCATTGGTTCTGAAGGTGTTCTCAAGGTGTGATTACAATCCAGTTAACTGGAAGTAGGCTAATCAGCAGTTAATCACTCTCACTTGATTCAATCAGTCTAGATTAATCTCCAGGTGGGTCTTTGAGTATCTGCTAAATCTCATTATTTCATCACATTCCCCACTTTGTTTCTTCTAGGAACAGGTGTTCCTTGATGAAACAGTAAAAAATAGCTTTGCCAGTAATCAAATCAAACAATGAAATTTCTTAAAAACATGAATTGAGAAGACAAGAATTTTTTTAAATGTTCATTTCATCATCTTTTGTATCATCTGCCTAATTATCCTCATGCCATTATGAGAAATTTTAAAATCTAATATAATTGGTAACAGATGTCAAGGCCAAATCCAACACTGTATTTATCATGACATCTGAGATAATTATGGGGATTACCATTGAGCAATATATACAGCACATGCAGTATGCCAGGCTTAAAATAGGTGGATGGGATATACGTCCATGCCACAGAACATATTGGAGGAAACTGATACAGGCTTAATCAGAGGCATGGGATTGAGACGTCCATGGCATCAGGTATATTGTAGGGGAATAGAAGTCAGGTGTAGAATGAGATGGATGGGATGAAAACTTCCAGCCATTTGTGCAATACCTGGACTTCGTAAGTGTCTCCCATTCTGTGAGAGTTCAATGCCTGCTCTGGTATGTACTCCTCTCATGGGTAAAGGCAATTAATGTCTTAAATGGTAAATTCCCATAATCCAAGTCTCATATGGATTTAAAAATTTGAGGATAATAATGATAGCAAAAAATGTGAAATGATCACAAAAACCGTGAATTTGCTTTGAGTCAGAATATAAGTTACAATGTACAATGATTATAAATGATATTTTTTTGCAAAAATAATATTTCTATAAATAATTTACACTTGTCATAGTAATCAATTTACCAAGGAAATACTTTATATAATTTGATCAAATAATCAGTTGGAAAAACAAAACACAATCTTAAAAGAATGAAAAGCTTTATGAAAACAAACTCATACTATTAATTTCAAAATGTAGATACAATGGCATAAAAAGGAAACCTTTATGTAACATTTGAACTGACATTATTTCTCTGAGTGAATTTAGAGCATTTTTTATTTTGATATCTAAAATCTCCACATCTCATATTAATATCTTGCTGTCTACTTCTGCATTTCGGCAAAATATGTCCCAGTTTATGGCAATAGAAGCAGATTCTTGAAATATGATGATGATAAAGTTTCTCTTGTTTTACTTCAACCCCTTTATTTTTTCTTTCATAATACCAATGCTTTATAAAGTTATTAGTTAAAGGCAAAAGCAGGTAAAGATAAATCAAAACAGAAAGTCCACAAAAATGAAGCATTAACATACTTACAAACATAAAATTTCTTACCCAATGTGAAGATCAGAAGGTTGAGGGGTTCAGCAATCCCTTCGTGGTCACCAAACTGTGATGTTTAAAATCTAGATTGTGGTCACCTTAAATTAGAAGCTTTAGCACCAGTCCTTGGGCATTAAACATTTATTAAAGCATACAGATATTCCCATGGAATTCAGAAAGTTAAGAAAAAAGCCTATTTAGCCTAGAGTTCCAGCCTGGTCTGATTCTTCCTCAAGTCCTCTGCCACAAGCCTGCTTCAATCATGAACTCTCTCTAGCAAACTGATTGTGGAAGCCTTTTATAGGTCTGGAACAGAGGCGGTCCTTACACACTGCTTCAAGCTGATTGGTTGGCATCATCCAAATCCATTGGTTCTGAAGGTGTTCTCAAGGTGTGATTACAATCCAGTTAACTGGAAGTAGGCTAATCAGCAGTTAATCACTCTCACTTGATTCAATCAGTCTAGATTAATCTCCAGGTGGGTCTTTGAGTATCTGCTAAATCTCATTATTTCATCACACCATTAAATATAAGGAAATTAAACCGTGATATAGATATAGATATCACATATATGTGTATATATGTATATGTATGCACACACATATGTGTATGTGTGTGTATATACACATACACAAATGCATATATATATACACTCTTTAAAGTAATTTACCCAGCTTAGGTTAAGGACTCTGTAAGAAATGAGAGAAGAGTAGCATTTATTATTATGCTAAAGCTAATGTTTGAACGGAAAGTTTTTGTTGTTTATGTTGATCTTTGTGGAAGATTTTGCTGTGGTTAATGTGAAAACATTACTCCAGTTGGAACAACAAGGATGAACTAAATGACCTCCGAGGTCCCTTCTAGCTTTGAATCTATGATTTATGATGTACCAGCTATGAGCTTATGAACTTATATAAGCCCTCAGGCCATGCATGTCCCTTTTCAGTGACGGTTTAGAAGATTGCTTATTCTATATTAGCACATTGGTGCTCCCCCTGGTGGAGCAATGTTTAAAGCACATTCTATCTGGAAATAAAATTTGGGAAAGTGATGTTTATAAACATACAAGAGCACAAATAAAGGGAGGAGGAGGAAAAGAAAAGGGAAGGAAAGGAAAGGGAAAAGGCATTCATTAAGTGTCAACCATGTGTGCACTATGCTAAGCACTTTATCAGTATTATCTCATTAATCTTCACAAAACAATGCTGGGAGGTAGGTGCTATTAGTATCCCCATTTTACTGTTGAGGAAACTGAGGCAGACAGATTTTAGGTGACTTGACCAGGGTCACACAGCTATTAAGTATCTGAAGCCAGACAAATCTTCTTGATTCCAATACTAACACTCAAGCAATTGTATCACTTAGCTGCCAAATATAGTACACTATATTTCAAGCTACAGTGCTTTAAGAATCTATAATTTTTTCATCCACAGGTATTTCAACTGCTCTAGAGCTTACTAGATGGTCTTTGAGAACCATTATAGTTTTTTTTTAAATCCACCACCTTACCAACCTAGTACCAACCTGCCTTTCTGTACTTAGCTAGTCCAATCCGCCAACAATAATCTGACATACTATACATTTACACATATATTGGCACTCAGAACCTTTTCAGCTTGGTAGGACATTCAGAGCTTTTACTCTGTTGGCTTAACCTTCAAGAACTCAATATTCCCTTCAGGCAGTAATCACACTGTACTTAAAAAATTATTTTTCTTCCTTCTGCAGCTTATAATCTAACTTCCAAAATGCAAAATTATCATTCACTTGAATCTTAACTTGAAGTCCTTGGGATTTTATAGTTTCATTTACATTTCATGTGTTTTCTATCTTAGCAATTCCAATGTGATACTACCAGTTCCTCACAAATGCCAAAAATGCCTAATTCAAAATTAAACCATCATTTTCTGAAAGAAAAAAAAAGATCAATTAGCACTGGCAATCAGAAGTCAAGCTTGGAGAAAAATAGACCCTGAAACCCAGCAGGATTCTATAAATGTAAAAGAACCTCCAGTACTTAGGCTAGGAGGAATTGAGTTTCCTTTGACACAGGAGTATCCTATATGGGAGGAGGACATGAAATAGGAAGCCGACAGTGGCGGAGGGATTCTTCCTCTTTTGGGTTTGAGACATCAGCTTGGTGGCAGGACTTCATGTGGGAGGTTAGGAAGGCTAGGATTTCCATGCTATAAGAAATCTGTTCTCAATCTTTCTCTCTTTTTACTATCTTATATATTTTAATAAACCCTCTTGGTGAATTTATCAGTGATTTTAGCTAGTTTCCCCAAAAAACGGGGGAGGGGAACAGATCAGAACCCACATTTAGATTTTTAAACAACACAATACTGAGTCCACCTTTTCCATGGACACCATAGATACATTTGTAGGAGAATGCACCTCAAGTTTGTGAGGGGAATGTTTTATAATTACTGTTATTTCTATGCCATTTGGTTAAATGCCTTTGATAAGAGCTGATAGAGTCAACTTGACTGGTTGCTAATGGAAAACACACTGGTCGGGGCTTGTAAGGTATAATGATAGTGGGGCAGTTAGGTGGCGCAGTGGATAGAGCACCAGCCCTGGATTCAGGAGGACCTAAGTTCAAATCCAGCCTCAGACACTTAATACTTACTAGCTGTGTGACCCTGGGCAAGTCACTTAACCCCAACTGCCTCACAAAAAAACAAAAATAGTAGTAGGAGTAGAAGTAGTCACTTAATAGGTTATCTCTAGAAGCCCAGAGAGCAGCCTCCAGGGACCTAACCCACAAATATAATTATAATTTGGGGGAATAACCCAGAAGAATGCTACACTTTTTTTGCCTGAGAGAAGAAAGGCTCATTAAGCAAGCATGAGACAGAAGAATTTTTGTCAACAAGGCTGGAGAAAGTCACACTCATCTCAGTGGAACACTAGAGGAAAGATTTTTCTTACCAAGGCTGTGAAGGGCAGCCATCTGGCATTTCATATTCATAAAAAAAAAAACAGCCAGAAGAAATATTATCCCACCACCACCCAGAAAGATAGAAGAGTAATAGACTCCTCAGCTGACACTGTGACCACATAGAAAAGAGAGTCAATATAAAAGCTACACCTGAGACTGGTTAAGCAGCAAATAGTGCCTGACCAGTGCAAGCCAATCCAGGACCTGCATGGAGACAGTGTGACCAGAAGGGAAAGCACATGGAAGGAAACAATTTAGAAACCAAGCACACGTGAAATGAGAAGAGGGGAGCACATAGTACTAAATACAGTCTCAAGTATAGCCTGGCTAGAGGAAGAAAGCAAGTCTAAGCTTTATCAGTCTCTTGAAGGAGCTCATTTCCCTAAAAATACCCTGAAGAAAGACATTGTACTCATTTAAGAATTCTAATGTGGTTTTCTATTACTTTTTAAAATGTAATTCTGCCTGAATGAAATGTTTTCCAGTTTCAATACTGTTCTTCAAGTAGGTTCATTTAGCATGGTGATCAACTGATTACGTACCTGTGAATTAAAGGCAGAAGTTCCTATTTTCTTAACTTGGTGGTCTCACATGAGTCAAATTGGTAAATTACTATTTAAAAGTCTCCATGACTTGAATCTGAGTCTGAGAGGATCCCCATTCAGATGACAGAAATCTGGGAGGAATAGTTAATACATTGGTCAATGGAGTTAAAATTGTGAAAGTTCTTTGAGTCTGAATTTAATAAAATGAAATTCAATATGGATAAATGTAAAGGATTACATTTGTATTTTAAAAATAAGATGCATAACTACAAAATGCAGGCATGGCCAGAGAGTAGATAATCTTTAAAAAATCTTACTTTTTCATGTGCTGTGAGGTCAATCTGTCAGCAGGGTGATATGACAGCCAAAAAAGCTAATATGATTATAAGCTACATTATGAAATGCAATATCCAGGATTAGGAAGGTGATAGTCCTGTCATACTCTGCCCTGGTCTGACCCCATCTGGAAAACTGTTCACCTTAGAATGCCATATTTTAGAAAGGACATTGATGAGTTGGAGAACATCCAAAGAAATGCAACCAGTATAGTGAAGGACTTTGAGATCATGCCCTTGAGGAGTAGCTGAAGAAAGCGTACTCTTGTTTAGCCTGTCAGAAGAGAAGACAGAGGGATATAAGTGTTTTCAAATATTTGAAAGGCTCTCATCTTGTTCTTGTTGGTCCTTTTTTTTTTTAAATTTTTTTTTTAAGTGAGGCAATTGGGGTTAAGTGACTTGCCCAGGGTCACACAGCCAGTAAGTGTTAAGTGTCCGAGGCTGGATCTGAACTCAGGCACCCCTGACTCCAGGGCCGGTGCTCTATCCACTGCGCCACCTAGCCGCCCCGGTCCTTTTTTTTTTTAGTGGGACAATTGGGGTTAAGTGACTTGCCCAGGGTCATACAGCTAGTAAGTGTTAAGTATCTGAGGCTGGATTTGAACTCAGGTACTCCTGACTCCAGGGCTGGTGCTCTATCCACTGCGCCACCTAGCTGCCCCGGTCCTTTATTCTTAAAGAAGACCATGACTTGCACTGAATTGGATTTAAGGGAGGGAGGGCTGTGCAGGGTCACCAACCTCCCTCTCTCTTTCAGAGCCATCTGGGTCCAGTGGCAAGATATACATTAGGATGCCTGGAGATGGCCCTGGAGTATTTAAGGCAACTGGGATTGTGTCACATGGCTAGTAAGTATCTGAGGTGAGATTTGAACTCCAGTCCTCTTGACTCCAGGGCCAGTGCTCTATCCACTGTGCCACCTAGTTGCTCTGGAAGGGGTCTCACATGGCCCTATAGAATCCATGCCCAAATCCCTGGGGAAGTTAGTCTACTCAATTTTAGAAGCCCACCCTGGGGCCCAGCTCTCTTGAGCAGATCATAGGCATATAGGTCAGGAGTTAGAAAGACTCTCAGAGGCTAAGGAGTCCAACTCCCTCAATTTATAGATAAAGAAATTGAGACCGGGGCAGCTAGGTGCAACAGTGGATAAAGCACCAGCCCTGGATTCAGAAGGACCTGAGTTCAAATCCGGCCTCAGACACTTGACATTTACTAACTGTGTGACCTTGGGAAAGTCACTTAACCCTCATTGCCCAAAACTAAAACAAAAAACAAGAAATTGAGACCTATGGAGTTGAACCAACTTGCCCAAGGTCATATAAGTAATTATCACAAGAGGTGGGATAATAGCCCCATGGCACTCTATATCTAGCTAGCCCTTCACTCCAGACCATGGTTCAACTTCATATTCCATCTAGTCTTATACCTAGGCCATGTTGACATCTACTCCCTCTCTACCCAAACCTTCCTACCTCTTGCTTTGGACATGGAAATCAAGTCAATACCATGATTCCTAACCAAAAGTCTAATGTGCTGCCTGAGAGATAGTAAACTCCCCTTCCCTGAAGGTCTTCATGCTGAGGTTGGATGGCCCCTTGTCTAAGATTCTGTGATTCTGTTCATCGTCACAGTCTTTTAGCCTCCACAGTGGCTAGAGATCAATACTATTCTTTGTCTTATGTCCACCCACTGCAGTTGGCCCAGGTTCCATTCTGAGAAAGCCTGACTTCTAGTTAAGAAGATTAGGCTCCCCTTTTTCACTGGCCCCTTAAACTCCTGCCCTACCTTACTTTTTGTCTCAAGTCTAGGGTCTCTCTAAAAAGGGAGATGTAGGAAAAGAAGTACTCAAAGTAGAGTATGGATTGGGTAAAAGACAATATCAATTAATAACTACATATATGGGGTTTTTTTGGTGAGGCAATAGGGGTTAAGTGACTTGCCCAGGGTCACACAGCTAGTAAGTGTTAAGTGTCTGAGGCCGGATTTGAACTCAGGTCCTCCTGACTCCAGGGCCGGTGCTCTATCCACTGCGCCACCTAGCTGCCACTACATATATGTTTTTTAAACACCATTCAATAACCATAAAAAGAATCACAGAGCATATCAACAGAATCGTTTACACAGAATTCAGTAACTTGAATTATAATTACTAGCTAGTTGGGAGGCCATTGTCAAGCAGAATTAGGTTTTAATACAGTTTGCAGAATGGATAATTAGCCATTTTTACATTTCACCTCTCCCTTTCACTGTCCAAATACACCACTGCTGTTCTGGACAGGATCTGACTCAATCGAGATCCCTGTTATTTTAGTTTCAATATCAGAACAAAATGAGACAGGCCATTCAAAAGTTTACAAAAAGAGATCTACTTAGTCACAGGAGAAGAAAGATATTCAACAAACATTGAGCTGATTGAGCTGAGGGAAGCTCCCTTTCCTGAGCTTCCCATTGCTGTCCACTGGTCAAGTGGGCAGCTAGGTGGTACAGGGGATAGAGCACTATCCTGAGAGTCAAGAGGACCTGAATTCAAATATCACCTCAGATATTTACTAGTTGTGTGACCCTGGGCAAGTTATTAATCCCAATTTCCTTAAATATCTAGGGCCATCTCCAGTCATCCTGATATATATATCTTGCTACTGGACTCAGATGGCTCTGGAGGAGAGAGTGAGGTTGGTGACCTTGCACAGTCCTCCCTCACTTAAATACAGTTCGGTACAAGTCATGACACCCTGATGTCATGATCCTCTTTGAGAACAAAGGACAAAGAGCAACAGCAGCAACTGACCAAGTATCAGAGAGCATCTTAACCTCCTTGTAACTGTTTTGTACTCAGGCAAGGAGGAAGTGATGTCTAAATCTTGAGCTTTTAGTCTCCTGAACTAACCAAGTCTTGAGGATGGCCTCAACACCTTTTGTGTGTGTGTGTGTGTGTGTGTGTGTGTGTGTGTATGCTGGGCAATGAGGGTTAAGTGACTTGCCCAGGGTCATACAGCTGGTAAGTATCAAGTGTATGATGCTGGATTTGAACTCAGGTCCTCCTGAATCCAAGGCTGGTGCTTTATCCACTTCGCCACCTAGCTGCCCTCCCCCCCCCCCCCCGCCTCAATACCTTTTAAGGAAAAACTAGCCTTAAGAAAAAACCTGCATGTGGGGATGGGTTAGACTATTGCTTCTACCATAGCTGGTGAAAACCTGCCATCAAAGTGGATGAATGGGTCAGTCCTTTATTTTTGGTGGCCATTCTCACTAATACTTTCCCTTCCATGGGGGCAGCTAGGTGGTGCAGTGGATAAAGCACTGGCCCTGGATTCAGGAGGACCTGAGTTCAAATCTGTTTGACCCTAGACAAGTCACTTAACCCACATAGCCCTGCCCTCCCACCCCCAAAAATAATACTTCCCCTTCCATCAGTAACTGCCATTCTGATAGTCACCACTGTTTCTATTATGACAAGCCACCCAGGACTTCTGGGGGGACTTGCAACCTGGATTGGGAGGCTAGCTCACACAAGGAATATTGTAAAATAAAAAGAGATTTATTAGGAGAGAGGAATAATGGCCAGGGAATAGATCACCAAGGTGACTGTCCCACTGGAGTAAGAGAAGACCTGGTCTTTTGTAGCTTTACAAAACAAAAGGGAGGGAAGGGCATTATAAAGCACTGGGAGGGAAATGGAAACAACAGGGAGGGGATTTGGAATAATGGGGCACCAGTAAGATATGCAGAATCCATCCATATCCCACATATCATCTTGCAGACCTTGCAGTAGCTTATCTGCATACCAGGGTCTTGCTCAGCAACACCCATTCCTGAGGTGGGAGACAGAGCTGCCCCTCTCCCAGTAAAGTTCAAGGATTCCTTGGGGGGTTGGGTTCTTTAGGTTTCTTGGGGTCCCACTACAGGACAACTGGACCTTTCAGAGTCCACCTGGACACTTCCTTCTCTGGATGCTCACTCACCTAAAATCAGGAAAGAACTCCAAGACATAAAGATGGTCAGATACTTACAGGCATATGGTGGTTGAGTGGGAGGAAGGACAGGGGCCTCCTCCCCTTACTCTCAGAAACAGCTCAAAATAATCCAACAATTCATCACTGGAAAGCAAGAGAGACAGACTGAGAGGCAAGTGACCTCTTTTGTATATCCACTCAATCCCAGCTCAGCAGCCAGTTGTAGGTCTCTTCATCATGGTAGGATGTAAACCCTTCAGCATATGCTGAGGGGGAAGGATATTGTTGCAAGGGGATTGTGTCATTTGTTTCCTGTCCTCTACAGAACTTGAGTGTTGTTGTTGTTGTTTGTCCACTTCGCCACCCAGCTGACCCACCTAAGAGTGACTTGCCCATAGTAAGCCCTCAATAAATATTTATCAGTTACATGAAATACCAGGCAAAACATACAAGAATAAAGTGATATCTGTTATCCAATACTTGTTATAATCAGTCTAATTGCAGATAATGTGATTTTTTTTTGCCCTTGCTAAATCTCCAAATCAAAAATTCAAGTCAACAAGCATTAATATGCAATATAAGCATATCCCTTTCTCTTAGTACAGGTTTGCAGTTTTCTGACAGGCTACATGTGATGGTCAAATAAATATTTCCACCTTTTTTTGCAGGAATGAGTCAGAAAATGTCTGAATGAGAACAATGAATGAGATCTGAAGGGGTACAGTATCACTTAGTGTGTTCTAGCCCCACAGTGACCACATTCTACACTCCTGATTAATTCTGGAAATTCTTGAGCTGTTTCAGGTTGTAGGTTTAATTTAAAGTTGCCCCAGTGATTCTAGTCTAGTACAATTCAGCCTTGGGCTGACCTCAGCTCCATGGCTGAGAAGGAGGGAAGTTTTAGGAGAAGGCCAGAAATAGCTCTAAAAGCTATCACCACGACTCTCTGTAAGGTATCGCCCCCCAGGCACTGGGCCAGCTTTTACTTGACAAGATACTCATGGAAATAGTTATTGTTAGAGAAAGGGGTGGCTTGGTCAGCTGATGTCGCTGCCTCTCACATAATAACCAAATTAAAGCTGAGACCACCTATCTCACAATCCTTTCTATACACACCCCTTCTGGTCACCTGCATAAAATTTCTACAGGGCAGTAGTACAAATTGATACACAAGAGTGCTTAGTACAATGTCTGGCGCATAGAAAATGCTTAATAAATGTATATTGACTAACTAAATATTTATTGATATAATTGTAAAGCAAACATGCCATTTGGGTTTGAAGTTCCTGTTCTAACATGAGTGAATAATATTCTAGTGTAAGTGAGAATATGACTATGGTGCTGGGAGGCTGGCAACAGCTTCTGTCACTGAAGGGTGAAGTCATTTAGGCTCAGAGGGTGGATCTCTTTATTTCTTCCCACTACCACCAGACACCAAAACCCAAAGAAACCTGACCATTCTCTATGGTTCTCTGAGTAAAGTTTAGAAAAATCCTCCTCTTAACTGAGACAAGTACATGTTGAAAGATTTTACCAAGAAATTAAGAGAGTAATATGAGGCAAAGTGATAGAGAAAACTCAAGATAGTTTATATAGGCATATAACTATCATTCTGCTTATTACTGGAGACTCTTTCCTTAGAATTTCATTTTCACCTCCTAAACTCATCTTGATGTCAAGACCAGGAAACCAACATGGAGTTATTTAGTTATGGAGGACCAAAAGATTGCTATAATCCTAAAGGATCAACTCTTTCAACACTGAGCCACCTGTGTCACCAGAGATTGCCCAAGGAACTCAGAGCATGCTCCATGCTAGCCAGATCTAATAAAGGGTATTCCCTGGATTATGCCCATACATAAGAATGAATGAGGTTTAGAAAGAGTACCTTTAAAATGAATTCATGTGGCCAGAATATCAGTGGGAAACCTGGATTCCCTTCCTTGTGCAAAAGGGTTTTTTTAATGACTCTCTGTAGAATACACTCAATTTGAAACATCTCATGAATTTATCCAACATTTATTGAATGCCTAATTTATGGAAGGTACCAAGGCACAGTGCTAAGGAAAAAGACAAAAAACAAAGAGTCCCTAACCTCCAGGAGCTTATAGTCAACCTGAGGAATACAAAATAATTGTTTTGGGGGGCAGTAGCACCTGAGGAGATCAGGATTCTTGTTATCTTTCCTTCATCTATTTTTCCTGGGAAAATGTTTATCCAAGTGCTACTCAGCTCAGGTGCCAAATTTAGAAAGCACTGTCAATCCTTCAGCATCATAACAACAGAATTTAACACTTAGTTAGCAAGAATAATTAGATAAAACAGGAAACTCAAATGACCAGAGTAAGTTTCCTTCCATCCTTGTCTCCTTTCTGCCTGCCACCCTACCCTGGCAATGATCTCCCCAATATCAGAGTTTTGCTGGTGAGCTTTGTTCAACTTGCCCTGAGCACAAACATTTCTATTTGTGGTTCTGATCACTCTGTGTGTATGTATGTGTGTACGCATGCATGCATGCATGTGTGTGCACACATGATTGTATATATTGTTTGTTATTGTGTATGTGTACATGCATGTATGTAAGGTGTGTGCTGTGTGTGCTGTGTGTATGTATGTGTGGGTATGCATGAATATACATATATGCACATGCATATGTGTGTAGTGTGTATTGGTATGTGTGTGTGTGTCTGTGTATCCTGACTCATGTTGATTCTTTGTATGATACAATCAGTCACTAAAGCTCTCCCCTCCATGTTTTACTGACCTTTTTCTCTTGTGGATCCCTCTGGTTTTGGACCTGTTGCCTACAAACTGAGGACACACTCTCCTGACTAGTCTTCTGTATTAACAACTGAGGTTGGTATGGGATTTAACAGAAAATGAGAAGCTGGCTACAGACAGATGCAACAGAAGTTTGAGCCTAGAACATTATGCTCCAGAAACAAATGGGGCACACTGTAGAACTTGGTCATGATGTAGATAGAGTTGGCCACAACGCTCACCAGTAGTACAGTGGGTCTCCTAGACTGGTTTCTTGAGCAGATAGGCTGACTGGTATTTCTCAGGCAAATAAAACTATACATGGACCTTTTGGTGGTGGTGGTGGGGGCAATGGGGGTTAAGTGACTTGCCCAGGGTCACACAGCTAGTAAGTGTCAAGTGTCTGAGGCTGGATTTGAACTCAAGTACTCCTCAAGTACTCCAGGGCCGGTGCTTTATCCACTGTGCCACCTAGCTGCCCCTACATGGACCTTCAATCCCAGGAACCCCACACAGCCTGAACCTTTGAGGATTGAATCCTACAGGCCTCTAGAGCAGGTCCCCAGTTCCCAATTCTTACTTTTCCAATGCTATAACCACTGTGTATTAGGAACTAGGTATTATGAAGACTCTAGGGCCCCTGGGAATTTTATGAACTTAGTATAAATTCAGTAGGATCAAGCCTTTTGTAATCATCTCAAGAAAATTGATAGGCATAGGCTGTTAGGGGCAATGACCTAGAAGAACAATGTCTTGATAACCTAGGAGTGAGGAGGGGAGAAGGAGGGGAAAGAGAAGGAGGAGGAAGGTTGGTAGGAAAAGCATTGTAGCACTGTAAATGTTTCAGCCCACATAGTACTTGTTCTCCTCACTTCTGAGGTATACTAAGAAATGATGGACTATATTTGAACAATTTTATGGCCCTGGAGACAATAAGGTTCTTCTCTCTTCGCTAATCAAGGATTACTTAAGTAGCTAAATCTACCCATGTCCCAAGCTATGGACCCTGGGCCCAAGTTGTCTTCCTAGGAACAGGAATTTAGGATTACATATGTGGCATATAAAATTATATGTGGTCTCCTTATTTCTGTCCCAAGTTTAGGGGTAATTAGCTGGGGTTTCTAATATACTTGTTACTTATAAATTAGAAGCTTTAGCACCAGTTTGGGGCATTAAGCATTTATTAAAGCATACCAAATATCAGTAAAGAGAGAACACTTGGCTCAGAAAGTTAAGAAGCCTATCTAGGCTAGAGGAAAGAGAAGAGCTCAGCCTGGCCTGCCTCTTCCTCCAAGTCCTCCTCCATGAGGTTCGAGAGCCTAACTGAGAGTGGAAGCTTCCTCAGAGTCTGGAGGAGAGGTGGCCCTTCCACACTGCTCAAAGCTCATTGGCTAGAGTCATTCAAGTCTATTGGTTTACTGGACTTGAGGGTGGTCCATGAGCAGAAAGTGCTGAGGTCAGAGTTCAGAGAACATACCCTCTGAGGGCCAGGCTCTTAGGTAGGTGTGGTTTCAATCAAGTCAACTTTAAGTGAGTCAATCAGCAAAGTCAATCCAATCAATCTTAATATAATCTCCTCGAGCAGGGCCTGTGGGGGGCCCAAAGCCCATTTTTTTTCTCTCTCTCCCCCCCCCCCCCTCTCTCTCTCTCACACACACACACACACACACACACACACACACACACACATATATATAATCAAAACAGAGATATTACCACCACAGTAGCCTTATGATGGTGCCATTAATCCACTAAAGTCTGCTTAAAGTCAAATAGTTGAAAAACATTAAAATCTTCCCAATTTTATCTCCAGACTTCATGCATTTTCCCTGGCTGTACCCCATACCTACAGTATTCTCCCTCCTGGTCTCTGCTTCCTGGC
Source organism: Dromiciops gliroides (assembly GCF_019393635.1). NCBI lineage: Eukaryota > Metazoa > Chordata > Mammalia > Microbiotheria > Microbiotheriidae > Dromiciops > Dromiciops gliroides. Next base: position 244,963,832 of record NC_057863.1, on the reverse strand, counting down.
CTTCCTGACTTCCTTCAAGTCTCAGTCAAAATCCTACCTTCCACAAGCAGCTTTTCTCAACCCCCCCTTAACCCTTCCTTCTATTGTTGTTCAGTGGTTTCAGTGGTATCTGGCTCTTTGTGACCCCATTTGGGGTTTTCTTGGCAAAAATACTGGAGTGGCTTGCCATTTCATTCTTCAGCTCATTTTACAGATGAGGAAACTAAGAAAACAGTGGAGTGCCTTCCTCAGGGTCACACAGCTAGTGTCTGAGGTGTCTGAGTATCTAAGTGTCTGAGGTCAGATTTGAACTCATGAAGATGAGTCTTCCTGACTCCAGGACCAGCATTCTATCTACTGTGCCACCTAGCTGCCCTATCTGGCACATAGTAAGTGCTTAATAAATGCTTTTTGACTTGAATTAAGAAGAAAAGAATTATGAACTTTTAGAAAATGTTTGTATTGGCTTAATGAATGTAAAATATTTTGAATGTTTGTAAAATACTTTGCTACAGGTATATGAGCAAGATAACCTGCTGATATTGATCTTCACTTGAAAATAACCAAACTTTTATTATATGCTGTGGAAATTGTTGCATTAGGTAGAACTTTTAACCTCTTGAGACTGTACATGTGCTTTGTTTGTGGTTTATGATTTCATCTTTTACTTAGCAAAGGTGTTAAATGCAGATGAATCAGAAATTTAACATGCAAGAGGAAAATGCCATTGGGTCATCTACTGGAGTGCTCTGAGTAACACTTAAACTTGTTCCCGACTAGGAAGATAGTCCTGTGAAGGAAGTGCTAGGATATTCCCAATTCATTCCCCATCATTCCCTTTTGAACAAGAAAATTTCCCAACTGTTAAGCCATAGGACTGGCTATTATACCCCTTGAACGTGAAATTTCCCTGGCATTTCCTGGGATCAAACAGAGCTGAAAGAAATTTGTCTCAACATACTGTGAAATGATCCAGACCTGATGGAATAGTTCAGTGTTATTAAAAACAATATCCTTCTTTCCTTCATAGAAGTAACAATCTAACTTGGAGTTCTGACAATTTCACATAGTCACAAAATCCTCCTCTGGTTTTGCCACAAGGAAATTTAAGCCAGAACAAAGGCAGGCTAAGGAGACTCAGTATGAATTGCCACCTTTATTGTACAAATCTGGCAGAGTAAAGCCTAAGTCCTTTGGAACCCAAAAACCTCAGTGCTCCTACATATATTAACATAGCCTAAATCATATTAGGCAGGGCAGCTAGGTGGTGCAGTGGATAGAGCACTGGCCCTGGATTCAGGAGGACCTGAATTCAAATCCAGCCTCAGACACTTGACACTTAACTAGCTGTGTGACCCTGGGCAAGTCACTTAACTCCAACTGCCTCACCCCAAAAAAAAAATCATATTAGGCTAGGGCAGATAGATGGCATAGTTGACATAATGCCTGGCATGAAGTCTTCTTTCTGAGTTCAAATCCGATCTCAGACACTTACTAGCTGTGAGCCCTGGGCAAGTCACTTCACCCTGTTTGCCTCAGTTTCTTCATCTGTAAAATGAGCTGGAGAAAGAAATGGCAAATCACTCCAGTGTCTTTGCCAAGAAAACCCCAAAGGGGGGTCACAAAGAATCAGACACCATTGAAACCACTGAACAACAGTAAAAATCTTGGTTGCCATAACAATTTGATGGTTCATATTAGAATTGCAGTCTATAGAAAGTCCTAGATCTTTTTTCCTTGTGAATTGTTTTCCAGCCACAATTCCTTCATCTATACAATTCTCAATATTCTGTCTCTCCAGGTGAGTTTTTAATATATTAATATTTGCTATCATAAAGCTCATCTTTAACTGAAAAGTCCCTGAAATGATGCTCAAGTCTTTGATCTCCTACTCATACAAAAGGGATAGAATGGAAAGACTTCATCTGAAGATTACCTACCTAGTTTTTGTAAGCTGGGTATGATGGTTTTCACTAAAGCACAGTCAGATGTTCAATGAACCATATCCTAGCTGAGATAATTTGACTGACCCAGATGAAATGAGCCCAGTAGAAAGTAGCAGGAAGCAATATCTATCAATAAGGCATTGAGGGGCAGCTAGGTGGCGCAGTGGATAGAGCACTGGCCCTGGAGTCAGGAGTACCTGAGTTCAAATCTGGCCTCAGACACTTAACACTTACTAGCTGTGTGACCCTGGGCAAGTCACTTAACCCTAATTGCCTCACTAAAAAAAAAAATTAAAAAAAATAAGGCATTAAGATCTACAGAGTAACACACCAGCTCACTTTTGTGCAACTATGTCTCACTTAAATCCAATTCACACACAAGTGAAGACATCATCCTCATGATGTCATTGGTCCTCTTCAAAAATGAAGACTCAACAACAACAGCAGAGACTATAAGGTAGAGTCTATTTGGTGAGACCAACAGAGCCTTTTTTTGAGGGAACTGAAAGAGATCTCAGGCAACTTGCTGGCTTCTCTCCGCCATCTTGTCTTTGCTCCCAACAGAGCCCTTTAGAACAGAGATGCCAGGTCTGGAAAGGAACAGGTCCAGTGAAACCAATAGAGATGGTTTGACCAGTAGTAGACTTAGAAACAGTGGTATCATTACACTTAGAAAACACCAGAGATGGTACAGAAGAGTTCCAGGGGACTCATGATGGAAGGGGATCTCCAAATCCAGGGGAAAAAAAAGAACTGTGGAGTATAGATGCTGATTGAACCATACTATTTCTTTTGTTTTTGGTGCTGTTGTTTTTCTATTTTGATGTTTTTCTTCATTGCTCTGATTCTTCTCTTATAACATGACTAATGCAGAAATATGTTTAATGTTATTATATATAATATATATTTTTTATATATATGTATACACACATATATCTACATATATCTACATACATATACATACATACACACATACATACATATATATATATATATATATATATATATATATATATATATATAACCTATATCAGATTACCTGCTATCTAGGGGAGGGGGGAGGGAGGAGAGGGAGGGAGAAAAATCTGAAATTGGAAAGCTTGTATAAACAAATGTTGAGACCTATCTTTATATGTAACTGGAAAAAAAATACTTTTATCAGGAAAAAAAAACAAAAAACAACAACAACAAAAAAAGAAAGAAAGAAAGAAAACACCAGAGATCCTATAATACGATATAAGCTGCCCTTCCATATATATCACTCATATATAGATAGGATCCTTATGCAATCTCGCTTTTCCTCCCGATGGCATGTATATTCATGTGCCCTAAGCTTTTTTTTTTTTTTTTTTTGGTGGGGCAATGAGGGCTAAGTGACTTGCCCAGGGTCACACAGATAGTGTCAAGTGTTTGATGCTGGATTTGAACTCAGGTTCTCCTGAATCCAGTGCTTTATCCGTGCGCCACCTAGCTGCCCCCATGTGCCCTAAATTTATGAGAGGAGTGTTTTTTTTGCAAATCTTACTACATTCATTATTTTTACTTTGAAACAACTGTGTTTTGGGCAACTAGGTGGTGCAGTGGATAGAGCACCAGCCCTGGAGTCAGGAGGCCTTAGTTTAAATCCGGCCTCAGACACTTAACACTTACTAGCTGTGTGACCCTGGGCAAGTCACTTAACCCCAATTGCCTCACCAAAAGAAAAAAAAAAAGAAATAATTGTGTTTTCCAAATGAGGAGATAAAAGTAATTACATCAGTGGGGCCTTGTGAACAATTGTTTTGAGTGGCTATGGACCCGCAGAGTACCATAAACCTGGCTAGTTGTTTTGGGCACCCCAAAACACGTGCCATGATAACTACATATAAAGTAATGCTCAGAACCAAGAAAGTGATAGGCTTGATGTACTCTGATCACATCTGGAGTATGTCTTTAGTTCAGGCTACCAAATTTTAGGATGGACGTTGACAAATGCCTTTTGACAGACGTCTAAAAGTAGGGCAAGGAGGTGAAATTACTGAAGGCTCTCCCATGCAGAGTGAACTGAAGGAAGAGAACAGAAGATTTAGGCGTGCCGTGATAACTGTCTTGAAATATTCTGAAGGGCTATTTTATGGGCAAGATGGATTAGACTTGTTTTGCTTGACTCCAGAGAACCAGGGGAAAGGGAAGGAAGTTACAGAGGACGGATTTGGGCTCCACGTAAGCACAATTTCCTAGCAATTAGAGCTACTTCAAAATGGGACGGCTTGCTTTTGGAGGCAGTGAATTCACAATCACTTTTCCTCGAGGGAGGGGGGGGGGGCGTCAAAAAGAACCTCTAAGAATTTGTTCTATTTCTGAGATTCTATGATTATACGCGTTCCTGATTCCTTCTCTGCGCATTCTAGTTCCCTCTCTATTTAGTTTCCTTCGGGACAGGCAGGAAAACAAGACCTTGTCTCTGTTGCTATGGGTTGCTATAACAACCGCTGCACGCTCAGCATTGCCACCTCCCATACAAACACTCTCTCCCCTCCCCCACGTTTGTATCTTTTGTTCTTTTCCTGAGTCTCAACTTCGTCCACGCCCCTCCCTCACTCCTCACCCCCCTTTTCAGGGCTGGGGAAGGAGATCCTGAGCTTGGGGATGACTGGTTTAGGGCTGGAGGAGGGAAGGTGTGCACCAGTGCATGGCTTCTTCTTGGTGCTTGTTGACGGAAAAATTGAGGCCCGAAGTGACTAAACCCCTCCGGAGGCAGGAGTCGTGGTGGTGAAGTCATGTCTGATGATGGCTCTGAGGAATATGAGGAAGAGGAGAAATTGCCTTATCTCGGGGTGAGGATGAGGATTATGGATTCCGGGTGAGGGAAGAGGCGGCAGGGAGGAGGAGGGGGACATTTGTGTCCCGCTTGTGACTTCAGCCTAATAGGGCATCTGCAGCCCTTTCCTCCTAGATGCTCCCTCATTGCTTGGTTTATCAACAGTGCGAATAACGTGGTTAACAGAGTTCTGTCCTGGTTTACTTCCAACCTTTCTGAAAATTACCCTGTTTTCTTTAATGGAGCATCGTAGCTGCCTTGTGTGTGTGCCAAGGATATCTTCCTTTGCTCTCTGTATCTGTCTTCTAGCCCTCCTTCGATCCCTCTTTAGGTGATCTCATCAACTCCAATGGGTTCAGTTGGTGGTGTAATGCAGTGGGGAAAGTGTTGAACTTTCCCCTGAGGTTGAAGTCTGGGGGTACCTGAATTTGAATCAGCCACTTGAGACTGAACCTTTCTATTCCTCTCTGAGAGGTAGTGTGTGTAACATCCACTCACTCTTTGGAAAACTCCTTTAACCATTAGTTTCTTCATTTGTAAAACTAGTGGGTTGCACTAGATGATTTCTGAGATATCTTTAAGACCTGAATTTATGTTACTATTATTCTATGCCAGATAGTTATACATAAAATACATCGGGATAAAGACTGGACCTATCATTGATTGCAATGCCAGTGGATACCTTCTCTGCAATTTATAGTCTCAGAGGTTTGCCTCTAGAGCAGGGCTTCTTAAACTTTTCCCACTCAAGACCCCTTTTAGCCAGAGAAATCTTTACGTGAGCCTGGGTATATAAGTATATAAAATAAGTATACATAACCTTTTGCTAATGCTAAATTTTTCCTGACCCCCACATTCAGTTATGAGACCCCTATATGGGGTCGTGGCACACAGTTTAAAAAGCTTTGGCCTAGAGCACTGAGAGGTTACTAGCCAAGGGTAATGTAATATGTGTCAGAGGTGGAATTTGAAACCAGATTTTCCAAGCTTTGAGGCCAGTTCTCTGTCTACTGCATCACACTGCCTGTTTTCTCTCTTCTGATTCAGTCCCACATTTCCTACTGCCTCTTGGACATTTCTACCTGGCATCTTAGGCTCATTATACTCTCCCCCAACCCCACTGCTATTTCTTCCCTATTTATTTCTGTTGAGATGATCATCCTTTCACTCAGGTTTGTACCCCTGTAGTCATCCTCCACTCTTCATACTCAGTACTTGCATGTCCAATCAGTTGCTAAATCTGACCATTTCTACTTCAAAAACCCTCACATTTGTCCCCTTTTCATAAGGGTGTTGTAAATGACTCCCAACTTGTTTATTCCTCTCTCTTCTAGGACTGCTCAAAACCTTTGGTGGAGGTCTCTTGCCCCTTGTATAAAAAACAAACTCCAGGGCAGCTAGGTGGCGTAGTGGATAAAGCACCAGCCCTGGATTCAGGAGGACCTGAGTTCAAATATGACCTCAGACACTTGACACTTAATAGCTGTGTGACCCTGGGCAAGTCATTTAACCCTCGCTCAAAAAAAATGTAAATAAAAAACAAACTCCTCCTGGTATTTAAAGCTTTTCACTATCTGCTTCCAGCCTACTTTCCTAGACTTGGATTCTCCTTCCAGCCAAAATGGTTTGCTTATTGTTTCCGGAACTCTTCAACATAGTATCTTTTATCTTGGTGTCTTTGCACTATATCCCAAGCCTAGAACACATTCCCTCCTAACTTCTTTTCATCTCCTCTTATAGTCTTAGGTGTCACTTTAATGGAAAGCCTCTCCTGATCTCTCCAGTTTGGGGTTTTGTTTTTGTTTGTTTTTATTCTTTTTGTACTCTCTTTTTCCTGTGTTTACTCATCTAAGTGCTTTATTGCCATAAACTCTTTGAAAGGCAGGCACTATTTTTGTTTTCCTCTGTCTCTCAGTAACACACACTTATGCTTGTACTTAGTAGACTCTTGATTGACATTTCTTGGGTCAGTGCTTTTGTCTTGTTCCCTCCTCCAATATCTGGGAGGTAGGGGGAGGGAGATTCTGGGAGTTGGAGGGTGGGGAAGAGCCAACAGGCGAGAAAGATATTTTCTTGAGTCTGTGAATGGGACATGTTTTGTAAATCTTTCCCTTTCCTTTCTACCCATCCTGTTATGGAGTTAGGATTAAAGTTTAAACTGGCCAGCTAAACTGAAGGACAAGACACACCTTGAAAAGCAAGAATGATAAGCCTATTAGGCATGGCTGCTGCCTGAGTGGCATCAAAGGGACAGATAACTCCAGAAGTCAGGGCCACCTCCCCTCATTCCAGCTTTCTCCACCCCCAAAGGGAACTTTCCACAGTCATCTGATCACCTCATCTGTCCCTCCACCATCTGTCCTCTTTTTTTTTCTTTTTCTTTCTTTCTTTCTTTCTTTCTTTTTTTTTTTTTGCTTGGGGCAATGAAGGTTAAGCAACTTGCTCAAGGTCACACAGCTAGTGTCAAGTGTCTGAGGCCAGATTTGAGCTCAGGTCCTCCTGAATCCAGGGCCTATGCTTTATTCACTGCACCACCTAGCTGCCCCCCACCATCAGTCCTCTATAAAAGTTTTTGCCTTTCTCCTCTTCAAGGAGATAGGTATCTCAGAGAAGGTCTCCGAACCATCTCCCCATGTCATTTTCTCTAGCGCCTAAATAAAAAATTATTTTATTCTAATTGGATTTGTGTTCGAGAGGGTGTAATTCTTTATTTTGTTTTGTTTTGTTTTTGCTTTTTTTGGTGAGGCAATTGGGGTTAAGTGACTTGCCCAGGGTCACACAGCTAGTAAGTGTTAAGTGTCTGAGCCCAGATTTGAACTCAGGTCCTCCTGACTCCAGGGCCGGTGCTTTATCCACTGTGCCACCTAGCTGCCCCGGGTGTAATTCTTTAAAGAGGAAAAACTAAGGACCCCCATCACCACCAATTTCCCCATGACACATCGAAACTAAAATCCCAGAAGATCTAGCCTGTGACCAAGTCCACAATTGCAGTAGAAGCTGGGGAGTGGTATAATGTACAAGATGCAGCTTTTGGAGCCCCCTTTGACTTTTGATTTCTCCAAAATGACAGTGATTACCAACCCATTCATTTTCTCTTCTTGTCTTTCCCCTTCTGCCTCCCAGTCCCTCCTCCTGTTCCTTCTAAGCCCTTACCTTTTTAAATGTTCACCTTCCTTCTTCTCTTCATTATTTTTTCATTGCTATCCTGCCCCCTTACAAACCTCCAGAAAAATGTTGCATACCACTGTCGGATTCAACTTCCAGATACTGATCATGCCACTCTATTGTTTCTTTTAAGTAGTATTTTATTTTTTCCCAATTATATGTCAAGACAATTTTTTTAGCATTCACCTTTACAAGATTTTGAGTCACAAATGTTCTCCCTCTCTCCTTCCCCTCCCATCTTCCTAAAATGGTCATGCCATTCTATTCTTTTTTTTTTTTTTTGTGAAGCAATTGGGGTTACGTGACTTGCCCAGGGTCACACAGCTAGTAAGTGTTAAGTATCTGAGGCCGGATTTGAACTCAGGTCCTCCTGACTCCAGGGCCGGTGCTCTATCCACTGCACCACCTAGCTGCCCCTATGCCATTCTATTTTTTTTTTTTTTAAGTGAGGCAATTGGGGTTAAGTGACTTGCTCAGGGTCACACAGCTATTAAGTGTTAAGTGTCTGAGGCCAGATTTGAATTCAGGTACTCCTGACTCCAGGGCCGGTGCTCTATCCATTGTGCCACCTAGCTGCCCCCATTCTATTCTTGAAAAAATTATCTGGCTTCTCACTGTTTACATTATAAAAGCCAAATTTGCCAAAGTTTTCCATTATGTTTTTCCAGTAATGCTTTAGTGCTTTCTTAAGTACCCTTTATTATTGTTTGTCCTTCTTTCTGGAAGAGGGCCATGACAGACAGACATCATGACTTGCACTGAATTAGATTTAAGTGAGGAAGGGCTGTTGTCACCAACCTCACTTTTCTCCTCCAGAACTATCTGGGTCCAGTGGCAAGATATGTTAATAGGACAACTGGAGATGGCCCTGGATGTTTAAGGCAGTTTGGGTTAAGTGACTTGCCCGGGGTCACATAGCTAGTGTCTGAGGTGAAATTTGAACTCAGGTCCTCTTGACTCCAGGGCCAGTGCTCTATCCAGTTTTCCATCTAGCTGCTCCATTCTCTTTATAACAATCCAATATTGTGATATTTTAGAAACGAGCAACTGATATTGAAGTGACTTGCCCCATCTGACCCAACATTATGGGTACTTCATAAATACTTGTTGACTTGAATTCACAAAGCCAAGAAGTGTCAGAGCTAGGGTTTAATCCCAAACTGAAGACCACTGCTTCAAGCTCTTCCCCTTCACAAATCATGCTTGAAGCAAACTGGATTTACTCTGTGCACCAAGAACATTTCCCACTACCTCCATACCTTTGTTCACACCATTCTAGGTTTAGAATGTGCTTTCCAACATTCCCTATTCTTCAAGACCCAGGTCAATTGCAGTTTTCCTTCTGAGAGGTTCTCCCTTTGTTAGAAGCCATTGCTCAGTTCTCAGAATTCTTATAGCACTTTTGTCTATTCTATTTTAACAATCATAACAGTCATTTGAATTTCATAGCAATTTAAGGTTTAAAAAGTGCTTTCCTAGGGGGCCGCTAGGTGGTGCAGTGGAGTACTGCCTTCCCTTGTTGATTATCTTCAATTCATCCTATATGTCTTCTTTATAAATAGTTGTTTGCATATTGTTTCCCCTATTAGAACTCTGAATTTTCTGAAAGCAGGGGCTATTTCTGTCTTTTTTTCTTTTTTGCTGGGGGGGTGTCTTTTTTTTGCAGGGCAATGAGGCTTAAGTGACTTGCCCACGGTCACACAGCTAGTAAGTGTCAAGTGTCCGAGGCCAGATTTGAATTCAGGTCCTCCTGAATCCAGGGCCAGTGCTTTATCCACTGCGCAACCTAGCTGCCCCACTTCTGCCTTTCTTTTTTTCCAGTGCTTAACACAATGCCTGACACATCGTAGGCGTTTGATAAATGCTTGTTGACTGACAAAGGAGGTAAGGCATGCACAAATAACTGTATTACAAAACAATAAATAGTTCACATTCATACACTGCTTTAATGTTTGAGGTAAATGGTGAGAGAATTGTTCCCATTTTATAAATTAGGAAAATGAGGATGGGATTTAACCTGTTTTCTGTGTTCATGTTTGATACTCTTTCAACCTTATAATAGTGACTAGAATATGACTGGGTCGTCATTAGGAAAGCATTTTTTTTTTTGTGAGGCAGTTGGGATTAAGTGACTTGCCCAGGGTCACACAGCTTGTAAGTGTCAAGTGTCTGAAGCCGGCTTTGAACTCAGGTACTCCTGAATCCAGGGCTGGTGCTTTATCCATTGCACTACCTAGTGGCCTCATTTTTATTCATTCATTCATTAATTTATCTATCTATCTATCTATCTATCTATCTATCTATCTATCTATCTATCTATCTATCTATCTATCTATTCATTCATTTGTTTGTTTATTTTTAAACTTTTGCTTCATCCTTTTGAGGAGTTCTAGTTGAATTTATGCCCAGGCTGTGTTTTAATTAGAGAGTTTGCTTGTAAATGTTTGGGAATAATTTTCTTCTTCTGAGTTTGTGTCATAAGCATCCTTGTCACCATAATAGCTTTGTATGGTGGAATTTTTGTTTGTTTGTTTGTTTGTTCATTCTTCCAGTCTACTTTTTTACCTCAAACTTAATGTTAGGACCAGGGTCTGTGAATTTCTGGAGGGAATTCCTAGCCTGTTTGCTTCTTTCTTGGGGTACTGAGTGTTGTCTTATTCCAGTATCTTAGAGTCAGCTCAGTTTAGCGACCTGAAAGTTTCAGCGCTCCCAAAGTTGGTCTAACCCAGGCAAAATCTGATTGATGTCCCCTTAGTCTGAGCTCTGCAAGTTCCCAAATTATGTTTGGGTCTGAGCAAGCAGACTACTGCTAGACTCAGCAATTGTCAGTGAGCTGGTTCAGAGTAACAGAACTTTGGGTATGATATTCCCCTGGTAATTCTTCTGCAGATTTCAGAATGGACTAGAAACTGGAACTGAGACCTTGCTTTGCTCCTAGGGTCTAAGTCACTCTTCCTGCTTGTCTTGGTAGATAGGCTAGGATTTGCTACCATTCCTACTCCTGAATACCAACCCTGGGCACAGATCCCCTCCACAGTTTGACCTGTATTTGTGAACTAGAACTGGCTAGTGGGTGACAGAGCTGCCAGTTGGCACTTGTTTCTGGGTGTTCATTCTCTCCTTGTGTTGGAATGCTCCAACCTCCTACCCAGACTCCCATCCCCATTGTCTCTGTCTATCCCAATCTGGGATAGAAAAGTGATTCACTGTGAATTTTTCTTGGATTTCCCTATCTGGTACAGTTTCTAGAGCTATTTGAAGGAGTTGTGTTGTTGGGGTTTTTTGGGGGGGTGGGGCGGCTTATTGTACTTCTTTATATTACACTGCCCCCTGTAGTACTTTTAATGACCCTCTAACTTATCCTAAAACAAGATCCCATTTTAAAAATACTATTGCTTAGGGGCAGCTAGGTGGCGCAGTGGATAAAGCACCAACCTTGGATTCAGGAGTACCTGAGTTCAAATCCGACTTCAGACACTTGACACTTACTAGCTGTGTGACCCTGGACAAGTCACTTAACCCCCACTGCTCCGCCAAAAAAAAAAAAATACCATTGCTTTACAAGTGTATGAGTCTCCAGTCTCTAAAGAAGATCACTCAGAGGGCAGTAGAGACATGTAATGATGTGGGAAGGGTACAAACTATAACAAAAGACTCTGAAGAAGTATCAGAGTAAAGAATGGAAGCCTATATGATAGCTAGAGCAGTGGTCACAAGGGGGAGAAACAACCATCCTTTTATTAAAATGCTGGAATTATTAACAAAATGATTAAAATACCCAGAAATTATCTCTCAACACTTTTTAAATGCCACATAGTCAAATATATGTGATCTCATTAATTTAGAAGTTCCTTCTAACAGTGTAAATCACAACCCATACATGGGAGCCCATCTTGTGTGACTTTTCCTCCCCCATATCACAGGGTCATATATTTAAATGCAACCCCTTCATTTTACAGGTGTGGGCACTGAGGCTCAGAATTTAAATGATTTATCCATAGTTACAGAGAGGAAGGGGAGGAGGGGAAGGCAACAAGATTTATTAAGCTTCTACCATGTGCCAGGCACTATGCTAAGTGCTTTACAAGTATTATCTCATTCGATCCTCACAACAATCCTGTGAGATGGGTGCTGTTATTATTCCCATTTTATAGTTGAGGCAACTGAGTCAAAGAGAGATTAAATGACTTGCCCACAGTTACACAACTAATAGGTGTCTGAGGCTAAATTTGAATTCAGCTCTTCTTGTCTCCAGCCCCATTGCTGTATATACTTTGACACAGGGATATTAAATATCAGAGAAAGGATTTAGACCAAGGTTTTCCCCACTACAATTTCAGTACACATTCTATTATGCTACACTGCCTCTTTTACTCTGTTCTCTGGGTTTCCTGACTGATCATATGTTGGTTATATGTTGGTTGCAGTTGTCAGGATCGCTATGCTAAGACCACCCCTCTGTTTTTACTCCTCTATTAAGAAATACCCTGTTTGGGCAGCTAGGTGGCACAGTGGATAGAGCACTGGCCTTGGAGTCAGGAGTACCTGAGTTCAAATCCGGCTTCAGACACTTAACACTTAATAGCTGTGTGACCCTGGGCAAGTCACTTAACCCCAATTGCCTCACTAAAAACAAAAAAAAAAAGAAAGAAAGAAAGAAATACCCTGTTTTCCAGAGCTAAGGCCAAGCAAGCAAGCTGTGCCCTGAGCCTGGCAAAACAACAATCCTTTGTGCTCACCCTCTAGATGAACTCTGCTGCAGCAAAATCCCAGAATTGTTTCACACCAACACCAGGTGGTCCCTGAGCTTGGACAAGCGCCTGCAGGTTCCATGTTCTGGTCATGAAGCCTTGCTATGAATCAAACTTGCCTCATTGTTTCTGTTACCCTTCATTGTCAGGGATACAGCTCACTGCGTAGCCATTGGTATATGTATTGAGATTTGCCCACACTAAAGGGGGTCCCCCAATGGGGGTGGCATGGGACATATATCTAGTTTCCATCCTTTCTTAGGAAAGAGAACTCCACTTGTAAGCCATTTCCCTCACAATCAAATTAAACATCTGTTTGATTTCTGACTCTCCTGTCTCTTTCCTATTCTGCTTTGTTCTGCTCTAGTTATTACAGTACTTGGTTTGTTTGTTTTTTGGCAGGGCAATGAGGGCTAAGTGATTTTCCCAGGGTCACATAGCTAGTAAGTGTCAAGTGTCTGAGACTGGATTTGATCAGGTCCTCCTGAATCCAGGGCGGGTGCTTTATCCACTGTGCCACCTAGCTGCCTCCAATCACAGTACTCTTTTACAATGTAGTAGATTTCATGGAATATATTTTGTAATGTTCTGGGGATACTGTGATTGTTGTTCAGTCATTTCAGTTGTGTTCTACTCTTCATGACCCCATTTAGGGTTTTCTTAGCAAAGATACTAGAGTAGTTTGCCATTTCTTTCTCCATCTTCAGATGAAGAAACTGAGGCAAACAGGGTTGAGTAAATTGCCCAGGGTCACACAGCTAATAATTATATGAGGTCAGATTTTAACTCAGGAAGTCAAATCCAGGTTCTGAAACTCCATTCCAAGTGTACTTCCCTCCACTACATTTCTCATTTTCCATGACGTTGGTCAACACCTTAAATGAGCCTAGATCTCCTTATTTAGACTCGATTTTAAGTGGGTGATTGAAGGAAGTTATATCTGTGGTTGTGTGTATTATATAATTTTTGCATATTTTTATATGAAGTATAATTTTTATACATGTGTGGGAGTTCTGCCTTTTGTTTTACTAAAGTTAGATGCTTTCATAAAACCAGTAAACATCAAACATATCAGGAGCTTATAAATTCACTATATATCACTTAGCTGTACATCTCCTTCAAGTAAAGAATCTGATATCAGTTGCCTAAGCTTTATTGTGAGTTCAAGGCACTGTGTTACCTCTGGGTGAAAATGTATTCTTTATTTCTAACTGTCAAGTGAAAAGCTTTATCTAAAGTAAAGGGAATTTCAGGCATCAATAACCATGTGCAAAGGTTATTTTGGGGAATAAGATAGTCTTTTGAGAGTACCTGAAATCAGTTATTAAAAGGAAGTTTAAAAATATTGAACATGTGAAATATTAGCAGAGCTGGCCAGAGCCGAGCAGAGTAACCAGAAGAAGTAGCCTATCTTGTATAATTTCAGGTACTCTCAGAAGAAAGAATACATAGATTCATCTATTAAATAAATCAGTTCACTCTGATTATCTAATTTCTTCAGGAATATGAAGGAGAACGTAATGAGGAAGGTGAACGACATGGATTTGGAAAAGCAATATTGCCCAATGGGGATAAATATGAAGGACAATATGAACATGGTAAAAGACATGGTCAGGTAAGAATAAATGTGTTAGGTGAATTTATCTTCTAAAAACTGCATCTATGATTTTTAGGGCATATTTTAACTTAGGAGTAATATGTAAAAATATGTTTCAGGGGACCTACAGGTTTAAGAATGGTTCTCGATACATTGGAGAATACAAAGAAAATAAAAAACATGGTCAAGGCACTTTTTTCTATGCAGATGGATCACAATATGAAGGTAAAATTGTATCGTAAGTTAAATATTAATGGTTCAACATAAAACCAGTTTGGTTTTTCTCTTGATGAGTGAGCTTATCTGTGAATACTGAAGTATGAGGGAAGCTGCAAAATTCTTTGTTTCAGTTGGTCAACATTCATTTATTGAATGCTTGTTATGTACAAAGCATTATACTATCTACTGTGGGAGATAGTAGATAAATAAAAATATAAAAATGTAGTCCCTTCCTTCAAAGACTTCACAATCTAGCCAGTAAGAGAGAAGCCATAAATATTGGGAGAGACAGAGACAGACAGAGACAGAGAGATAGAGAGACAGACAGAGAAAGAGAGAAAGTCAGGAACCTTGTTAATAAATGACACCCCCCAAAAGTCATTGCTTTAAAAATCTGTTTGGGGGGGCAGCTAGGTGGCGCAGTGGATAGAGCACCAGCCCTGGAATCAGGAGTACCTGAGTTCAAATCCAGCCTCAGACACTTAACACTAGCTGTGTGACCCTGGGCAAGTCACTTAACCCCAATTGCCTCACTAAAAAAAAAAAATCTGTTTGGGGTTTGTGTGATCAGAAAACACTTTTCAGAGAAGTAAAGAAAAAGACATGAGTATGGAGTATTAGCTGGAGCATGAGTGTGGGGAATGACACAAGCAAAGAATTAGTTGGAGATATTGGAGAGTAGTAATAATAGTCTGACAAACGGAATGGTCATGTTGGGAAATAATGGGAGAAAAAAAACTAGAAAGTTCTGTTGGGGGGCAGCTAGGTGGCACAGTGGATAGAATACCGGCCCTGTATTCAGGAGGACCTGAGTTCAAATCCAGCCTCAGACACTTGACACTTACTAGCTGTGTGACCCTGGGCAAGTCACTTAACCCTCATTGACTCACAAAAACAAACCAATGAACAAACCAAAAGAAAATTCTGTTGGGGCTAGACTGTGCCCTCCAATACCAGGCTAAGGAGTTTGAGACATCATCTAGTAAGTAGTGAGAAACAATTGAAGGATTTGGGTCAGATGATTGACATAATCTATGAGTTTTATGATGATTCTAAACCAGTTGGAAGAAATGATTGATGAGTTCTTAATACATATCAAAATCTGGTGCTGAGGCAGGATATGGTTTTGATAAGAGTCTTTATGAAACCAAAGTTATTTATGTTGGAGTTTTCTTTCACCTAAAAGAAACGCATCAAGCAAATTCATTATTTGTCTTGCTAAAAATATCACCTTTATTGTCAAAGATAATCAGTCAACAAGCACTTACTTATTAAGCATCTTCTATGTAAGGGCTTCTTGAATTTTTTTCTACTTATGACCCCTTTTTGCCTGAGAAATTTTTATGCAAGCCCAGGAATATAGGTATATGAAATAAGTATATATAACCTTTACTGTTGTGAAACTTTTCATAAGCCCCACAGGGAAAGTATCTGAAAATGTGTATCTCTGCATTTTAAGTTTCTTACCTGTATCAAGAATGAGTGCCATGTTCCATCTTCATTCTTTTGGCCTCGTGGTTTATCATACTGTTGATCAGAGTTCTAAAATCTTACAAAGTCGTTTTTCTCTGTGATGTTATTAGTAATTGTATAGATTGTTCTAATAGTTCTATTCACTTGGCTCTGCATCAGTTAATAAAGGTCTTCCCAGTGTCTTCTGAAATTGTCCATTTCATCATTACTCATTGCTTTAAAAATTGTACATTTCATTATTTCTTTGGGGGGGGCAGGGAAGTGAGGGTTAAGTGACTTGTCCCCAGGGTCACACAGCTGTTGTCAAGTATCTGAGGCTAGATTTGAACTCGGGTCCTCCTGAATCCAAGGCCAATGCTTTATCCACTGCACCACCTAACTTCCCCCCATTTTATTATTTCTTATTACATACATACACGCAAATATTATACATTTTTAGTCATTCTACAATAGGAAGATATGCACTCTTAGTCTCTAATTTTTGACTACCACAAAAAGAACTGCTATAATTTGTTTGTTCTTTTTATACAAATAGATCCTTTTTCTCTTTCCTTGTTTTCTTTGGGATGTAGGACTACTAATAGTCTAGCTGGGCAAAAGTCATGAACCATTTGGTAACTTCTTGGACATAGTTCTTCTCTACTTTCCAGAGTGGCTAAATCAATTCATAATTCCACCAACTCTGCACTCTCGTTCCTGTTTTCCCACAGCCTTACTATTCTGAGGGGTATGCGGTAGATCCCGAAAGTTCTTTAAATTTGCATTTCTCTTAGTAATTTAGAGCATTTTTCAGATGATGCTTGATACCTTGGATTTTCCCTTTGAAAAATGCCTAGTCATATTCTTTGACAAGTTCAGAATTATATAGACCCTTTTTAAAGTACCCACATCCTAGCTAAGCGATCTTTTTTGTTATCCTTGTTAACTCTCTACTTTCCAACTCATAAACCCCACTTTAGACAGGACAATTTTTTTCATTGTATTCACACATCATAATAATTATTCCCACCCCTACGTGCTCCTCTGTCCCTTTCCACCCATCAATATATATCATGGTATGGGGATAGAATAATGGACTGAGAGTTAAGGAAAAACTAGATTCTTTTGTTGGTTCCACCTCAAATTGGCTGTGTGGGAAACACTCTGTCTCTGTTTCCTTATCAAGGGTAAAGAAAAGTGAAGGGTAATGGGCAGGCTCATCTGAAAAGTCCCTTATAATTCTAATATTCTGTGACTTTATTGCTTGGCTCAAGTCCTGTGACCCCTATATCAAGCCTTACTACTGTAGCCCTCATTTATCCTTATAATTTTCTGAATTACCACAAATACAGCCTATACTATGCAGTTCAACACAGATTGTATTTTATATTTTCTCATATTTGATCTCTGATTGATGAATGTGTGATAGTCCGGTAAGCTTCTTTAGGGAAGGAACTGTGTTTTCCATTTGTATAAGTGCCCGACACACATTAGGTACTCAATAAATACTTTGACCAATCACTTAGCATCCCTCTGAAAGTTATGACTTTCTCTAGATGTTTTCATTATTCAAACAATTAATATTTCTCTTTAGATGTGTGTATAACACCATAGTACATTATAAAATTTCAAAGACAGCCCAAATTTGATTCCTTATGCTGGCATGTTTTTTTTTTCATTGTCAATTTCAGGAGAATGGGTAAATGATGAAAAGCATGGCTTTGGAGTTTATCACTATCCAAATAATGATACATATACAGGGGAATGGTTTGCTGGCCAAAGGTTTGTTTTATTTTTTGTTTTGTTTTACTGTTTATTCAGTCTTATATTTTTATTTCAACTGTGATGTGTGTTCGGATTTATTATATTTATTAAGAAAAAAATTAATAACAATGAAATCTACAACTCTTACAAATTCTTACATGAATTGGAAAGAAAGCATTCTAGAAAATATCTACCTCAGTATGATCCTATGGCCTCTGTCTCAGAAGACCAACTTCATAAGACAGCCCTCCACCGGTTTATGTGGGGAAAGTTCTCACCGCACAACTAAAGAAAGTAGCATTTGCACTCTGCTCTCATTTATAACAGAGCACAGAAGAACATAGGAGATAGAATGCTAGACTTGGATTC
Source organism: Dromiciops gliroides (assembly GCF_019393635.1). NCBI lineage: Eukaryota > Metazoa > Chordata > Mammalia > Microbiotheria > Microbiotheriidae > Dromiciops > Dromiciops gliroides. Next base: position 244,945,790 of record NC_057863.1, on the reverse strand, counting down.
AGTAAAGTTATAACCAGGGTATAACGATTGGTGCTTTGCCTCAGGGTGCTGAAATTTGAAAAGTACTCATAGCACTTTCAGCAATGTATAAAAAACTGAGTTTGGAACCTGGGTAGCAAAAATAATTAGGTCATATAGGAAGCTATGAGATGGAATGTGCTTTCTTTCCCCCAGTCACTATATCCCAGGCGAGCTTTTCTTCAGTCCTTACATGGGATAGAGCAGCATTACTTTGTCCTGCATTTTGTAAAATTTTCCCTGAATGCAAAATTGCTAGTTATAACTCTGAGTAGACCTTAATTCTAATCTCTCTTTTGATACTTAACTCTATTTGACCAGAAATGAATAATTTAAGCTCTTTCAACCTGAGTTTCTTCATGTGTAAAATGGGAATATTAATATATATCATACCTGTCTCACAGTGTTGTGAGCCTCAAATAAAATAATGTAGACAAATCACTTAGTAAAACTTAATGTGCTATATAGATAGCTATTGTTATAGAAGGGATTGTGTTGGATCCCAGAGAAGAATTACAGTCCCTTATTCGTTTCTAGGAAATGTAGACCTTCTTTGTGTGGCTTTTAGAGTGATATACAAAATTACTATAACCAACCACTGTGTTTAGAAAGCTAAGTTTTGTTTCATGATAGGCTCCTCTGTTTAAGCACAGGCTGAGGATTTCCCGCCTTTGACCAGTGTACATGATAGAATTGGGCAAAAATATTTCCTGTTTTGTAACTATGCAACTTCCTGTTTGAGATACCAACTCAAGTCAATCTGGCCGATGGAGTCCCCAGGGGAATGACTATAACAAATTCAAGGTATTCTGTGGTTCCACATTCTTTTTTTTTTTGGCAGGGCAGTGAGGGTTAAGTGACTTGCCCTGGTTCACACAGCTAGTAAGTGTCAAGTGTCTGAGGCCAGATTTGACCTCAGGTCCTCCTGAATTCATGGCTGGTGCTTTATCCACTGTACCACCTAACTGCCACGGTTCCACACTCTTAAAACTATAGCTCATGAGATCTCACCAGTGAGTTTGCCCATGATATTCAGCCAGAGGATTTAGTTGGCTAAAAGCAAAGGCATTTACTTTGCTTAGTAAGTAATAAAAGGTATAGTAATAAAATCTCTTCTCCATAAACTTGGATTATACTATCCCTCAAGGACACAAAGCATCAATGGAAAGAGTGGCATTCACATAGAGGTCAAAAGTAGAGAGGTACATACATAGGGAAAATGAATACCTAGAAAGGCTGTATATTCTTTACATGTATATGAATATGTAAAATAAACAAAAACAAAAACTAGCACCTCTAGGGTGAGAGCTTGCCAAGTCCTTTTCAGGGCTGCTCATGTACCTTTGGTGTCCGTGCACCTTCACCCAACTCTCACCAGTGGCTCCAAGAAGCTGTAGTATGTGCAGTGGCCACACTCCAGTAAACCTTTTCAGTAGATGAGCTAAACCAAGTCGAGGGTAACAATGGGCCTCAGACCCATTGGTGAATTAGGGGAGTGCCTACCCCAAGCATGTGAAGACTTCCCCTGGTGGAATGGATGGATGAAAACAATTTGTTCCAAAGACCGTGAAGAAGGCTGAAGCCAGTGCTTTGGAGCTCTTAGAGTTTGCTCAGATTTTGAAGATGCCAAGGTAACCCACTGCATAGTGGGCCATTGCTGGTTGTCCTTACTTTGTCTTGCCACTGAACTTGAATGACTAGAAGAGAATAAAGCTGACAACTTTGTATGACTCTGCCTCACTTAAATACAATTGATGTGAGAGTCGACATCACTCTGTGATATCATTGGTTCTTTTAAAAAAAAAGATAAACAACAACTTTCATATGTATTATTTATATGTATAAGAGTATATATATATATATATATATATATTCCTTTTCAGTACCATTTAAAAGAATGCCACAAATTTTTACCTCTAGTTTCTACAGCAATGTGTTCAATCTTGCAATCTCCCTTTTGTTTATGTTTCATTTAGATTTGTACAAAATGGAGAGGGAAATAAAAGTTTCCTGCTATTACTATATACATCTTCTTGTAATTCAGTTCATTGTTTCTTTATAAATTTAGATCTTAAGACATTTAGAGAATATGAGTTTGCTATTGATTTGGGTTGATGTCTATGGTTCCTTTTGGCTTAATGTTATTTCCTTGTTTATATTTTTTTATGCTGGGAATTTTTGTTTTTGCTTTGTCTAATCATATAATTGCATCTAGAGTCACACAAAAGATTCTAGTTGAAGGAATGTCATATGACTTAAAAGATCAGGGGAAAAGGCAGAGACACAGGCATTTAGCAGAAAAGGCTTCCAGAGAAGCAAGCAAATTGCTTTATTGTGCTTCAGAGATATTGCACATTTCTGTTATTTGGTTTTGGTTTTTGTGGGGTTTTTTTACAAATTGAAGGTTTGTGGCAAACCTGCCTCCAGCAAGTCTGTTGGTGTCATTTTTCTAACGTGCTTACATCATGTTTCTGTTTCACATTTTGGTAATTTTCACAATATTTCAAACTTTTTCATTATTATTGCATCTGTTACAGTGATCTGTGATTGGAGCACCGATGTTACTATTGTAATTGTTTTGGAGTGCCATGAGCTACACCCATATAAGACTGTGAGCTTAATTGATAAATGTAGTGCATGTTCTGACTGTTCCACTTACCAGCCATTCTTCCATCTATCTCCCTTTTGTTGGGCCTCCCTATTTCCTAAGACACAACAATATTGAAGAATATTACATAAACTTAGTTGATTAACTCCAATTTTGAAAGAAGTTCTACTTTGGGTAAAATACTGTCAAACAGCATCATATACCACAGAGAAATCTTTCATGAAAAGAAGAATCAATTGATGTAGCAAAATTCATCGTTATCATAATTTTTAAAATTGCCACAGTCACCCCAACCTTCAGCAACCACCACTTTGATTAGTCAGCAGTCATCAACACTGAGGCATCACCCTCCACCAGCAAAAAGATTATTATTCACAGAAGGCTCAGGTATATTTAACAATAAAGTGTTTTTTAATCAAGGTATATACATTGGGTTTTTTTTAGAATTAATACTATTGCACACTTAATAGACTACTGTATAGCACAAACATAACTTTTATTTATTTTATTTTTTTTTTTTTTGGTGAGGCAATTGGGGTTAAGTGACTTGCCCAGGGTCACACAGCTAGTGTCAAGTGTCTGAGGCCGGATTTGAACTCAGGTCCTTCTGAATCCAGGGCCAGTACTCTATCCACTGCACCACCTAGCTGCCCCAAAACATAACTTTTATATGTACTGGAAAACCAAAAAATTGATGCGACTCACTTTATTGCAATATTCGCTTTATTGAGATGGTCTAGAAGCCAACCAGCAATATCTCTGAGGTATGCTTATATTGTATTCTCTTATTAAAATGTAATAATTCTATCCATAGCACTTAGCACAGAGCCTAACAAATATTAAGTGTTTTAAAAATGCTTCTTCATTCATTTATTCATTGTCATAGTAAACAGAGGAGCCAGGAGAAATTTTACCTTTTGCTGCAACTCTCCAAAAGGACAAATGAAAGGACAAAAAAATGTACTATTAAACATCTTCAAGATCTAGTTTATTGCATAACTGGCTCTCTTCTTTACTGACTTTGCAGTTCATTTGTTAACAGGGTCAATTCCTCTACTTTTAAACTCCTGAGTCTTTTCCATCCACCCACATAAGTGAGTGGGCAGAGAAAAGGCCCTGGGCAACCACCTTCCCTTTGTCAGTGTTCAGCCTTATTTTTTGTAGTGTTGCCCATTGAGCTGGGCATGTGTTCTTTTTCCCTAATAAGCAGTGTTGTAGAACTCACCTCTGTAAGGCTGTGCATCTTTTAGAACCAAGCTAATTTTTAGGTCATAAGGAACAAGTTTGTAAAACAATGAGATGTAAGTGTGAGGGTCTTTCAGGTAATACTGTTGTTGTTCAGTTGTTTCACCTCTCTGTGACCCCATTTGGGGTTTTCTTGGCAAATTTACTGGAGTAGTTTGCCATTTCCTTCTCCGTCTCATTTACAGATGAGGGAACTGAGGCAAATAGGGTGAAGTGATTTGCCGAGGGTCACATAGTAAGTGCCTGAGTCCAGATTTAATCTCAGCTGTTCCTGACTCCAGCATCTATCTATTGCACCACCTAGCTGGATTATTACCTTGTAATTCTATGTCTTGTAATGAAATCTGAGGTTTTGAGTAACTCATTTGCTTGTGAAAAGGATAGCAGAGATAATGACATTTCTCCTTGGGCATAGACTTTTTCACTGTCTCATCCCAAGCCCAACAGGAGAACCTTAGCACTTAGAAAAACTGGGGAACCTTGAATCCCAGAGCTGTTTAGTTATTATTGGGCAAATGGTCCTTGTCTAGTGATCGCTGAAGATTTGGAAAATGGTTACTATAAGTTAAAGTGAGGTAGGTATCTTGCTAAGGGTACTGTGGATAGCAAAGAAACATAAAGCAACTTCATTTTGTCTGGAGTTTATCTTGCCCACAACCCTATTTGTATTACAATCTGCCCCTCTACCCCTCTGTCTGCATCCTTCCTTACTGATGAAACAGTAAGGACATGCCAATATAGACATCATGCCCTGTGAGAAGCAAGTCCCACCTAGCAGTGGAGTGATGAACCCAACAGAAACACTGTACCTAACGATAGCTACATGAAGAGTCTCCAGAGCAAGAATTTTCTGGGTCATGAAGTAGCAAGATCTAGAATGACCTTTGTCAGATATGTATCTTGCATGTCAATCAATCAATATCAAACAATTAACATTTATTAAACTCCTAGCTGAGGATACCAAGGAGCTTACCATCTAATAGGGGAGACAACATAGAAACAAATATATACAAAGCAAGCTACATATAGGATAAATAAAAAATAATTAACACAGGGAAGGCACTGGAATTAAAAGAGGTTGGGGAAGGCTTCCTATAAAAGGAAAGATTTTAGTTGGGACTTAAAGGAAGCCAGGGAGGCAAGTACTTGGAGCAGAAGGGGAAACTAATCCAGGCATGGGTGACAGAGAAAATGCCCAGAGCTGAGAGATTGAGTGTCTTGTTCATGGACCAGCCAAGAGGCCAGTGTCCCTGGATAGAAGCAGATGCGATAGTGAGTAAGGTGTAAGAAGATTGGAAAGGTAGGAGAAGACTACATTATGAAGGGCTTTCAGTGCCCAACAGAGCATTTTATATTTGCTCCTAGGGCAACAGGGAGACAATGGAGTTTAATGAGTAGTGGCATGCCATAATCAGACCTGCATTTTAGAAAATCATGTGTACCCAACTATGACTTAACACTAAGTTTGAGCCCACTCTTCCCATAGATTCTTTGTACATTTGTGAGAGTGTTGCATTTTTATGGGGAAAGGTTTTGTACCAAATCTTCTTAATTAAAATCTTTGTAAATTCCTTTGGTAAAAGCTAATTATGTACTTGCTGATTATTAAAGTGAACCACACTGATGAGATCTCAGAAGCTATCATAGTAGAAGTAGCCATTCACAAGCTTAGTCATGGAACCCAAAATAACAGCCGTTCCTCTCTGGACCCATGCCATGAGTATAAGTCAAAACTGGGAGAAGCTCTAGAGAGAAAGCAATACTATATGGATTTCATCTGGGCTATTTACATTTGAAGGCCCCTCTGGAAAAAAGATGGAAAATCTTTCCATCTGAAACTACATCACTTGGATACCAACCTTTTATAGGGATCCACTAGAAAAGAATAATTGTTTTTCCCTTTTTTAAAGATAGTAATTGTACAGTATGTTTTCTGGTATATTTCCTTTTTGTGTCAGAATCGTTCCATTGGGATAACTTTAGCTTAGGTGAATGTTTTAACACTGATACATGAATGAATGAATGAAACATTTGTTATTCACTATGTGCAAATTATTGTGCTACATGCTGGGAATACAGATATAAAAGTTTCTGATCTGGAGTAACTCACATTCTAGTGAACAAGACAAAATATAGAAGGTTTTAACTATAAATTGTATTGCTGCATCCATTATAAGTCTGGCAGCTGATTATGAGCAAAAAATGCATATTGCATACCTAGAGTATTGGTGTCTAGCAATGCAACTAGAGCCATACAAAAGACTCCTAAGTTGATGGCACACCGTTTATCTCAAGATACCAGTATATTGAGAGAGCTGGGACTGGAAGCAGAAAGAGGGGCAAGAAGGGAGAAAAAGCATCACATTGAGTAATAATCAGGAATCCCACAAGGAGAAACTACAATAAGTTGCTATTTCCAGCCCAGGTTGTGAAACAGAGAGAGCCGGAAACTTAAAAGTATTAGGGAAAGTCTTGAGGTAGAAAAGCCTAGCCTAGGAGCAGAGTACAGAGAGGCCTCCCAGAAGGTGGAAACAAGGAAAACTCAGAGCTCTCAGTTGTGAATTTAGGGGAATTAGGATTAGAGTTTGGAGTAGGGATACCAGGAACCTTCTGGACAAAGGTCAGGAACCTGCAAAGCTCATACAAAGATGGCAGCTATCAAATTATACTCTATATCAGACTCCTTAAGGAATTAAAAGGTTTGGGGGGGTTTTTTTGTTTGTTTTTTTTTAAGTGAGGCAATTGGTGTTAAGTGACTTGCCCAGGGTCACACAGCTAGTAAGTGTTAAGTGTCTGAGGCCGGATTTGAACTTGGGTACTCCTGAATCCAGGGCCGGTGCTCTATCCACTGCACCACCTAGCTGCCCCAGAACTAAAAGTTTTAATTCTGCTGACCTGCATCAACTGTGAGATCTTTGAAGAACACAGCCCTCTGCCTTCAGAGGAAGCAGTAGCAACAGGTCCAAATGACACAGATCTAGGCCACCTTCCAGAAGATCTCAGAGCCTGGCCCAGACATAAGTCCTAATTAAGGAAGTAAGGCTAGAAAAATGAATAAACAGAAAAAGACACTGACCAAAAAGAAGTCATTTAGAGGATATATGATATATACCCAGGAGAAACTTCACAACATGTATAAGCAAAGCTTCCAACCAAAAGACAGTTTGACAACAAGCTTTAGTAAAATTCCTGGAAGAATGAAGCAAGTTTTAAAATGAGATTATAAATTAAATGAAAGTCTTAGGGGAAAGGATTAGGCATTAAATGAGAGTTTTAGAAGAAAGAAGAGGAAGCTGTTACCCAAGTAACAGTTTCCCCGTAAATCAGAATGGACCATACAGAAATCAAGGACTCCACGAGACTACAAGAAATACTAGAACAAAACCAGAAAAGGCATAGACCCTTAGTTTAGGACTGGCAGAAGTCTCTCCAGTTCTATTCCCTCTGAACCAACCATTTTTATAATCTAGATTAGTAGATCGGGGATTTTAAAAATAGATATATTGTAGTTTACCTGTTTTAGCAAAGTATTTGACAGAGTCTCTCATTGTTTTTATTGATTAAATGTGGGTGAGAAATTAGTTTAGCTAGTTAGATTTGGGACTCGTTGAATGACTAGACTAAAAAATTAGTTTTTAAAAGTTTGATATCAACATGGATGAAGGTCTCTGTTACTGTGCCTCAGGGATCTGCCCTTGTCCCTGTTATTTGAGTCACTTATTTAGTCAATAAACATTTCCTAAATACCTATTATGTTCCAGGCACCAAACTAAGTCCTGGGGAGATAAAGAAAGGCAAAAAAACAGTCCTTGCTCTCAAAGCATTCACAGTCTAATGGGAAGACAACATCCAAACAAGTATGTACAAACAAGATATATACAGAATGATTTGGAGATAATCAACTGAGGGAAGATGCTAGAATTAAGGGAAGTCGGGAAAAGATTCCTGTAGAAGACAGGATATTAGCCAGGACTTGAAGAAAACCAGGCAACAAAATTACTTAACATTTTTATCAGTGGGTAGAGGACCAGACAGCATCATTATCAAATTCGCAGATCATACAAGGTAAGAAAGGTGATAAAGTTAACCAATTAATAACAGAAGAATCTAAAAGAAATTCAAAAAGTTAGAATGTTGGACCAAATTTAATAAGATGAAATCTATGTCAAGGCCCTATGATTCATTTTATGTAGAATGTCCTTTACTGAAGCAGATTGTGAACTGTCTATAACATGGAATTTTTTAGTTTTCTGTGGCTAAGAGAGGGCAAAAGAATTTTCCATGAGCATACAACTTGAGGATGTGTCAGAATTTGAATCTATGTCTTCCTAACACCAGGTCTACAATGTAGTCCATTACATATGATGTTACTCATAGAATGAAATTTAATAGGGTTGAATGTAACCTCTTACACTTGGTTTAACAAAGAACTTCATAAATACAAGATGGGGGAAACATGACTAGACAATAATTCATCTGAAAAAAAACTAAGTTTTACTGGACATCAAGATCAGTAAGGATCTATAAAGTTTATAAGTATACCCTGAAGGGGAAGTCCCTCAGGTAATTCATAGTTTTGTGTGGATTTCAAGCTTGAATGGTCATTATCGAGTGTAACAGTGAAATAGGCTACTTTCAGTATTAAGCTACTTTGAGAGAGGCATAGCGTCCAATACTAGGAAAGTGATAGTCCTATTGTACTTTGCCTCCATCAGACCATATTTAAATTATGGCATTGAATTCTAGTTGTCACATTTTAAGATGGACATTGATAAGCTGTAAAGATGACCAAAGGGGTGAGACCAGGATGGTGAAATGTGAACTTGTGTAGTTATGTATACCTATCTTATATACCTATACACCCCAGAGGATGTAAAAAATTCTTGGGCAAAAAGGAGGGGACAACTAGATAACATAGTGGCAATATGCTAGCATTGGCCCTGGATTCAGGAGGACCTAAGTTCAAATCTGGCCTCAGACACTTGACACTAGTTGTGTGACCTTGGGCAAGTCACTTAACCCTCATTTCCCTGCCCCCCCCAAAAGGGGGGGTAGCGAGTAGAAAAAATTTAAGAAGCCCTGATCTAGTCCAACCCATTCACTTTGCAGATGAGAAAATTGAGGCCCATAGATTATCTCCCAAATGTACCTCCAATGCTTTTGAGCTTTAAATCTGCAATGATTTGCCTAAGGTCACACAATAAGTAGAAGAGTCAGAAAGGTGAACCCAAATCATTTGATTCCTCATCCCATGCTCTTTCCTCTATATCCAGCAATTTGGCTTTAACTTTATTTTCATTTTTTTTGCCTGTGAAACTTTATTTCCCAATCAATTAAAACAACTCTTTAATTTTAACCTATGCAAAATTTAAAGTATTTCCTTCTTCAATCAGGCATGGGCAAGGAACTTACATCTATGCTGAGACTGGCTCTAAGTATGTTGGTACTTGGGTAAATGGAAAACAAGAGGGAGCGGCAGAACTCATTCACATAAACCATAAATACCAGGGCAAGTTCATGGGAAAAAATGTAAGTAGTTCTAAAAGTGTAGCTTTTGAATAAATGTAACAAAATATCGTTATAAATATCTGTCAATGTGCAAAAATTACAAAATACAAGTACTAAAATTGAAATTAAAAAAATATGGTGGCACCCTGTGAAAGGACAGTATGATGTGATATATGAGATTATTAAGATCATATGCCTCACTTCATCAATGATTATCTTGTTACTTCTACCTTTATTATCAACAGAGGAACAGGATTTGAGTGGAGTGAAATTTTGTCTATGAGTATCCCAATAACATTTTTTCTCACATCCCTTTTCCTGCTATTTCATTGTACCTCTCCAAAAAATTAGTCAAACCTTTTAATTCCTTTTTCATATATGTTCTCTCCTCAAAAATTGAGAAATCAAATGTTTATTCTTCAGAAAAGACTCTTACACATTTATCATTGTGATGTTTAAACAATTAAAGACACATAATTTCTGGGTAATTAATCATTTTATTAATAATGCTAGCATATTGCCAATAAAATGGGTCAGCGACACTCTCTAATGCCAAACACCAATTATGGTGGTGGGCTCCCAGCTCCTGAAAGAATAGGTATTTCTGTGGTGGCAATCTAATCAAAGAATTTATCCCCACCCATACCTGTGTATGGCACAATATACTTCTCCAACTAGATGGGGGTCTAAACAAGATTGAGGAGAAAATTAATTCAAATACCGTTATCAGCAATGTCCTTCAGAGACTGAGTCTTGAAATGAGGACTTTAGAAAAAAGGGGGTAACTCTGGATCTCCCCAAATCACCAGTTATTAATAATCATTTCATTGTCATATAATTATATATAAGCTTTTTGATCTTCTTTACATTCTCTGAGAGTCAGCATCTATCAGTGCTACTCCTAGTCATGTGGCAGACTGAACAGCTACTTAAAAGTAAAATTCCTACCTCTTCCACCTCAGAACATTAAGAAATGTATCTAATAAGGTAATTAATCATAAGAAAAAGAAATACTTCCATGCGATGTAAAGGCTTTCTGAAATAGCATTGGAGGACTCAATGATAATCTCATCCCCCCTTATTTTACCAATTGATGCAATCTTGTCTACTCTTTTTTGTGTGTGGGGGGGGCAGTGAGGGTTAACTGACTTGCCCAGGATCACATAGCTACTAAGTGTCAAGTGTCTGAGGCTGGATTTGAACTCAGGTCCTCCTGAATCCAGGGCTAGTGTTTTATCCACTGTATCACCTAGCTGCCCAATCTTGTCTACTCTTGACAGTGATCCAGTCTGATCCTTCTATTCTCAACTCTTTTTTTTTTTTTTAGTGAGGCAATTGAGGTTAAGTGACTTGCCCAGGGTCACACAGCTAGTAAGTGTTATGTGTCTTAGGCCGAATTTGAACTCAGGTACTCCTGATTACAGGGCTGGTGCTCTATCCACTGCACCACCTAGCTGCCCCTATGCTCAACTCTTAATGAATGGATGGCAGTGAACTTGCCCATCCCTGAAATGGAGAAAGAAGCCAGCTAGGGTTGGAGAAGAGACTCAGCAGTAGAAAGCCAGATAGAGAAAAGGAGGTGCAGGATGGGCCAAAAGTAACAATGTTTCAATAACTTTTTGAAAATTATTTTTCTTTATTTTTTGCCATTTTTAAGATTTGATTTTTCACACATAACATAAATTAATTTCCTATATGTACATTATATGATGTTATGGTATTGTAAATTAAAAACAATAATAAAGGAGTTATTAAATATTAAAAGCCTTTCATGAGTTTTTTTGGGGGGTTGGGGCAATGAGGGTTGAGTGACTTGCCCAGGGTCACACAGCTAGTAAGTGTCAAGTGTCTGAGGCCAGATTTGAACTCAGGTCCTCCTGAATCCAGGGCTGATACTTTATCCACTACACCACCTAACTGTCCCCTTAATGACTTTTGGCCTTTCCTGTATAAACAAAAATTTGGTCTCTTCCCTCCCTTTGAAGGTCCATTATGTTGCATGGATCCATTTCAGTATAAGGCAATTGAAAATGTCCAAACTCTAGAGTTTGGAGAGGAGAATATGACTAGTAGATGTGGAAAGCACGAAAGAACAAAAGGGTAAGACTCATTGCTACAGAAAACAGAAAAGGCACAAATTAAGAGGAAGGGTATATAATAAATCCAGCTCAATTCAGCTAAACCAGCAATAAAATTGACAGAGGGAAAAATGGACAAGCATTCTGGAAGAGGTCATGATACGATCAATATGCAATGAAGGATGAAAAACCTTCAATGGGAAGAAAAAAAAAGATCATAGTCAATCCTCAATGGTCTCAGGGCTAAAGTTCCTAGAAAACAGCTGAAAAGTACAAAATGAAAGTGTTGATACATTGAACAGATGGGAAATAGGGGGTTAAGGTCCCATGACCACCAAAAGCTGTAATCTTTCGCTAGAGATTGCTGAAAATACACTTTTCTACATACAATTCTTTATAACAAAACATTAATTCTGATAGCTTGCACTCTTCCTAATACAGTAACATGAAATAACCCATAAAATGTAGTACACAAAATAAAAGTAACATGTAAAATATTTTTTCTCACTAGCAATTCTAGAATTCTGCGACCTTTTGTTCTAACATGTCAAGTTTTTAAATTGATTTCAGACAATATTCACTTTTCATAACACATGAAATCTATAATGCCATACATACTGTATAACAAATAAAATTCTTAAAACTCAAACATTTTTTAACCTGAATCTCACCTTCTGCTGTGTCAGATGGCAGTGTGAGGATGTTTGATCATTCACGTTAAGATTTTGTAGAAGTGAGAAAGCAAGTATGAATCAATAATTTTTTATTTCTTTGTGGTCACCTTTTTATAAATTGTAGTATCATCTGTGATGTTTCTCCCCCACTCCTTTGCTCTTTTATCCTTGGACTTCCTTGGATTTTAGTTGCCTCAAGCACAGACTCCTATATGAATACTTGATCTTGTCCAGCTATTGTACCATCTTTATTTTCTTTAGTGTCATTGATACTGTCTCATATAATATAATAGCTAACATTGTATAGTACTTCAAAGTTTGCAAAGTGCTTTACATATGTTATCTCATTTGATCACATTAGGACTGTGATTTTAGAGTTTAAATGTTGTTTCTCCGTTCCTTCTGAGGAAGAAAATGTTGATGGACGGATTGAGAGACCTTTAATGCTTTTTAATATATTTTCCTCCATCTAGTTTCATTTTTAAATGCTCCTTGTGCGATATGGCCTAATTGGGTCTCATGTAAACGCAGTAAATATTTTTTGCCAGTAAATCTTATTAAAGATAATTTTGTCAGAGTCCTTCTAAGACTTACAAAATAAGTGAGAAAAATTAAGTATATTGAGTGGTAGCATTAATATAACATTTAAACAAATACAAGTAGAGTATGCTTTTATAATAATTTCCCCCCAGACAGATATTTCATTTTATTTTCATAACAACCTTGGGAGTTAGGTGCTATTATCATCCTCATAATGTATATCAAATGATACTTATATTGTATCATTTATTCTATGTCCTTCAAATATCTTAAAATGCAGATTTAGCATTTTGTAAGATTATTCTTTTTCTTTGGCTATCATGTTGTATTTTGATGTAATATACAGAAAACTTAAGTCAAAACCTCTTAGTCTGGAAATCATGGTAGTTTGATAAAGTGAAATTATAAAAAGAATTTGCTAAGAAAATGAATGGTGTCAAGATTACTTAGAAAATACTTAGCTTCCTTGATAAAGCACAGTGTTTTGAAATACTCTTACAATCTATGTAAATTAGGCTTAACTAGGGAGTTTTACTTTGCAATAATCATTAATTTATATTAAAAAAAAACCCTATAATTTACATTGTTCCTCCCTTAATTTTTCCATATTGTTTAGGTGATGCTATGGTATGCTCTAGGAGAGGCATTGTGATATACAAGATAGAGGGTCAGCCTTGTAATCAGGGTGACCTGGGCTCATTTACACAAACTGCCCTTAAGAATGTGGGCAAGGGGGCAGCTAGGTGGCGCAGTGGATAGAGCACCGGCCCTGAAGTCAGGAGTACCTGAGTTCAAATCCGGCCTCAGACACTTAACACTTACTAGCTGTGTGACCCTGGGCAAGTCACTTAACCCCAATTGCCTCACTAAAAAAAAAAAAAAAAAAAAAGAATGTGGGCAAGGTTGTTGGTGGAGCTGTGAACTGATCCAACCATTCTGGAGAGCAATTTGGAATTATGCCCAAAGGGCGATAAAGCTATGCATACCCTTTGACCCAGCAATTCCACTTTTAGGCCTTTTTCCCAAAGAAATCATGGAAGGGGGAAAGGGACCCACATGTACAAAAATATTTATAGCTGCTCTTTACGTGGTAGCAAGGAATTGGAAGTTGAGGGGGTGCCCATCAATTGGGGAATGGCTGGACAAGTTGTGGTATATGAATACAATGGAATACTATTGTGCTGTAAGAAATGATGAGCAGGAGGAGTTCAGAGAAACCTGGAGGGTCTTACGTGAGCTGATGATGAGTGAGATGAGCAGAACCAGAAGAACATTGTACACAGTATCATCAACACTGAGTGTTGACCTACTGTGATGGACTATATTCTTCTCACCAATGCAATGGTACAGAAGAGTTCCAGGGAACTCATGATAGAAGAGGATCTCCAAATCCAAGAAAAAAAAAAAAAGAACTGTGGAGTTATAGATGCTGATTGAACCATACTATTTCTTTTGTTTTGGGTGCTGTTGTTGTTTTTTTCTATTTTGAGGTTTTGCATCACTGCTCTGATTTTTTCTCTTGTAACAGGATTAATGCAGAAATAGGATTAATGTTATTATGTGTATATATATATGTGTGTATATATATCTATATGTATATAGATATATAGATATAACCTATATCAGATTACCTGCTGTCTAGGGGAGGGGGGAGGGAGGGGAGGGAGGGAGGGAGAAAAATCTGAAATTGTTAAGCTTGTATAAACAAAAGTTGAGAACTATCTTTACATGTAACGGAAAAAATAAAATACCTTATATGTAAAAAAAAATAAAATTTAATTTAATTTAAAAAAAAAAAAGAATGTGGGCAAGGGCAGCTAGGTGGCGAAGTGGATAAGGCACCAAGCCTTGGATTCAGGAGGACCTGAGTTCAAACCCAACCCCAGACACTTACTAGCTATGTGACCCTGGGCAAGTCACTTAACTCCCATTGCCTTGCCAAAAAAAAAAAAAAAAAAAAAAAAAAAAGAATGTGGGCAAGTCATTTAACCTCTTGGTGTCCCAGATGCCTTTCTAAGACTAAGAGTTACAGACAAGATATTGATCCGCACTGATGGAAGGAATTTCAACACTGATGATATCACAGGTCTGAGGGAAATTATTATAAAGCATACTCTACCTGTATTGTAAATTTGAACCATCATAGTCTGAGGTAACATTTTGTTTCTTTTATACATAGCCAGTGGGCCCTGGAAAGTATGTTTTTGATATTGGATGTGAGCAGCATGGTGAATATGAACTTAAAGAAACGGTAAGTTGTATAGTAAAGTATAATTAGCATATTTGTAGGTAATATGCCTCATCTACTTATATTGCTACTATAAAGTTAGAAGTAGTGTGATTTTAAAACTTAGACAACTATGGGGAATAGCCTCCTTTTTTGTTTTATTTGTATCTGTAAATATAAAATTAAAATATCACATTTGTAAATTAGCTTCTGTCATGTTTAGTTCTTATTGTTAAAGTCTAAACTATCAAACCTTTGAAGATTCAAGCAAAATTTTCAATTTTACTATTACAACATGATTATCCATTTCAAGGGTGTGGGTGATGAACTATTTAAACATCCTTTCTTTTATTTTTATAACATTAAACATTAACCAGAATGAAGTGGCCTGTAATTAATGTTATCCAGCTATTGATATATTATTCAGAATTAAATTTCCCTTATGTGTGTGTGTCACTTGCATACTATATCTAATATTTAATTGGTTCATATCAGTCAAAGATCAGAAAATTAGTAAATTGTTTCCATGTTGATATTTTTTGTAGCCTTTTGATTTTTTTTTTTTTTGGTGAGGCAATTGGGGTTAAGTGACTTGCCTAGGGTCACACAGCTAGTAAGTGTTAAGTGTCTGAGGCTGGATTTGAACTTAAGTCCTCCTGACTCCAGGGCTAGTGCTCTATCCACTGTATCACCTAGCTACCCCTAGCCTTTTGATTTTTTAAAGTGATAACCACTGTATTTATTCATTCAACAGACATTTATTAATCAATCACGGTATATAATACATATTAAGCCTTGACATCAGGAATACTGGATCTAGGTCCTCTTTGACATTTGTCAAAAATGGACAAGTCATTTAATTCTCACTGTTGGCAGACAACTCTTCAAATCAAGGTTCTTCATTGTTTCTGTGTCATGGATCCCTTTGAGAGTCTGGTAAAGACTACAGCTCCTTTCTTAAATTGTTTTCAAGTGCATTAAATAAAATACATAGGATTACAGAGGAAACAAATTATATTGAAACACAGTGGACAAAATATTTTTAAAATTCACAAATCCTAGGCTAACAACTCCTATTATAAGAATATAAATTATAACAAGTCTGCTGATCTATATCATTGGAGAGAGATTAAACATTTGGAGCTTCTTCTGTCAATGAAATCTTAGGTAAGATGGCATGAACTGTACTTTGCTAAGTACTAGGATGAATAAAAAAAAAAAAAGGATACTGTTCCTGTCCTCAAGGAGTTTACAATTTAGTTGAAAGAGATACTACTCATTTACTCAACAAACATATCCAATACCTACTGTGTGCAGAACACTGTGGTAAGTACTGGGTTTACAAATAAAAAACACAAAATAGTATTTGCCATTAAAGTACTTATGTTATATTGCTGAATGTAATTTTTATTGCATTATGATCTGAAAATGATGTGTTCACTGTTTCTGCTTTTCTGCATCTGGTTGTAAGGTTTTTATGCCCTAATACATGGTCAATTTTTATTTAGGTCCCATGTACTGCTGAGAAGGCATATTCCTTTCCATTTCCATTCAATTTTCTCCAGAAATCTGTCATATCTAACTTTTCAAGAATTTTATTCATTTCCTTAACTTCTTTCTTGCTTATTTTTGGTTAGATTTATCCAGTTCTGAGAGGGGAAGGTTAAGGTACTCCACTAGGATAGTTTTATTATCTATTTCCTTCTGAAACTCATTCAACTTCTTCAAAAATTTAGATCCTATACCATTTGGTGCATATATGTTAATTATTGATATGACTTCTTTGTCTATGGTACCTTTCAACAAGATAGTTTCCTTCTTTATCTCTTTTAACTAGATCTATTTTTGCTTTTGCTTTGTCTGAAATCATGATTTCTACCCCTGCTTTCTTAGTTTCACCTGAAGCATAATAGATTCTGTTCCAGGGCCAGGAAGGAAGGAAGGAAGGAAATGAATGCTCAAATCCAAATTCAAGCAACATTGGTTCTTTCTCTGGAGGCAGATTTTTTTTATCATGAGTCTTTTGGGGTTGTCTTGGATCATTGTATTTCTGAGAACAGCCAAGTCATTCACAATTCTTCATCATAGACTATTACTGTTATTGTGAACAATGGTCTCCTGGTTTTGCTCACTTCACTCAGCATCAGTTCATGTACATCTTTCCAGGTTTTTCTGAAATTATCCTGCTTGCCATTTCTTATAGCACAATAATATTCCATTACAATCATATACCATACTTGTTTAGCCATTCCCCAATTGATTAGCACCTCAATTTCCAATTCTTATCTGCCACAAAAAGAGATGCTGTAAATAGTTTTATACAAATAGGTCCTTTCTCCCCCCACTTTTTAACATCTTTGGGATAAAGACCTAGTTGTGGTATTACTGAGTCAAAGGGTATGTACAATCCCATAACCCTTTGGGCATAGTGCCAAATTGCTCTCCAGAATTGTTGGATCAGTTACAACTCCACCAATAATGATTAGTGTTCCAATTTTCCCACATCCCCTCCAACATTTATCATTTTCCCTTTCTGTCATATTAGTCTATGTGATAGGTGTGAGCTGGTACCTGACAGTTGCTTTAATTTGCATTTCTCTAATCAACAGTGATTTAGAGCATTTTTTCATATCACTATATATAGCTTTGATGTCTTTATCTGAAAACTGCCTGTCCATATCCTTTGACCATTTATCAATTTGGGAATGACTTGTATAATACTAATTTTTTAAATGGGGACATGAAATTTCCCCTTGAAAAATTAGCTTACTTCCTCTCCCTCAGATTTTTTCCATTATGGCCTTTTATTCCTTAGATCTTTAATTTTTTAACATTTTAATTTATTAATTTATTTTGACATTCCTTTCTTTTTAAATTTTGAGTTCCAAATTCTCTTCTTCCTTTCCACCCATTCCCCTACCCACTGAGAATGCAAGCAATATGATATCAATTAAACATGTGAAATCATGCAAAATATATTTCCATATTAGCCATATTTCAGAAAAAGCGGGAAAAATAAAGTGAGAAAATTATGCTTCTATTTTCACTGAGAGTTCTCTCTGTGAAGATGGATAGCATTTTTTTTCATCATACGTCCTTTGGATTTGTCTTGGATCATTATATTGATCAGAGTAGCCAAGTCTTTCACACTTTTATCATCATTATAACATTGCTGTTACTGTGCACAATGATCTCCCACTTCTTCTCTCTTGACTTTGTATTAGTTCATATAGGTCTTTCCATGTATTTCTGAAATCATACCTCTCATCATTACTTACAGCACAATAGTACTTCATCTAATATGCCACAACTTGTTCAGCCATTCTCTAATTGATGAACATCCCCTCGATTTCCACTTCTTTGCCACCACAAAAAAAGAACTGCTATAAATATTTTTCACATATAAGTCCTCTTTCTTTTTCTTTGATCTCTTTGGGATACTGATCTAGTGATGGTATTTTTGGGTCAAAAGGTATACAAAGTATAAGCTCTTTGAACATAGTTCCAAGTTTTTCTTCCGAATGGCTGGACCAGTTCACCACTCCACAAGTAGTTCATTAGTATATCTATTTTTCCCTCATGCCTTCCAGCATTTGTCATTTCTGATAGGTGTGAGGTGGTATCTCAGAGTTGTTTTAGTTTTCATTTTTCTAACCAATAGTGTTTTAGACTATAGATGGATTTTATTTCTTCTTCAGAAAACTGCCTGTTTATATCCTTTGACCATTTATCAATTAAAGAATAGCTCTTATTTTTATAAATTTGACTCAGTTCTATAATCAGTATATATTTGAGAAATGAGATACTTGCTGTAAAATTTCACAATGCTACATCATTGTCTATGGTACCTTGTAGCAAAATGTAAATTAGCTTTATTTTTGCTTTTGCTTTGTCTGAGATCATGATCACTACCCCTGCCTTTGTGAGAAAATAATGGGCTTTGGAACACCCAAAGGCCCCAGCTAGAGGGGATTGATTGGATTAAGATTGATTGGATTGACTCTGCTGGTTGACTCACTTGAAATTGACTTGATTGAAATCACACCTACCTGAGATGCTGGCTCTCAGTGGGTGGGTTCTCTGACCTTGGCACATTCTGCTCATGGACCGCCCTCAAGTCTAGTGAACCAGTGGTTTGGGGTGATGCTAGCCAATTAGCTTGAAGCACTTCTCCATTTACCCTTCATTGTATTAGCACTTCCTTTTGCACCTTTTTATGTGAGAAAATTTCCCCCATTCTACTCCTTCCTTCCCCCTTTTTCCAGAGCATCCCTCTTTCTCACTTCTGAATTTTTGGGGGAGATCACTCCAACATATTTGACTCACACCCATGCTTTCTATCTATATAAACTTCTTTTAACTGCCCTAATAATGGTAAAATTCTTGGGAATTACATGTATCATCTTCTCATAGGAATATAAATAATTTAACTTTATTTAGTCCCTTACAATTATTATTTCATGTTTATCTTTTTATGCTTCTCTTGAGCCTTGTGTTTGAATGTCAAAATTTTTATTCATCTCTTGTCTTTTCATCAGGAATGCTTGAAAGTTCTCTCACTAATATCCATTTTCCCCCCTGAAGGATTACCTCAGTTTTGCTGAGTAGGTTATCCTTGTTTGTAAGCCTAGCTCCTTTGCCTTCCAGGAATATCATATTCCAAGCCTTCAGCTCCTTTAATGTGGAAGCTGTTAAATTTTGTATGATCCTGATTGTGGCTCCACAATATTTGAATTGTTTCTTTCTGGGCGTTTTTAAGTATTTTCTCTTTGATGTGGGAACTCTGGAATTTGGTTATAATATTCCTGGGAATTTTCATTTTGAGATCTCTTTCAAAAGGTGCTTGGTGAATTCTTTCAATTTTTAATTTATGCTCTGGATCTAAGATAACAGTAATTCTCCTTGTTAATTTTTTGAAATATGCTATCTAAATTCTTTCTTTGAACATGACTTTCAGGTAGTCCAATAATTCCTGAATTATCTTTTCTTGATCTGTTTTTCAGATGTTTTTCTAATGAGATATTTCACATTTTCTTCTATTTTTCCTTCTTCTGACTTTGTTTTATTGTTTCTTGATATTTCATAGAGTCATTAGCTTTCACTTGCCCAATTCTAATTTTTTAAGGAATTATTTTCTTCAATGAGTTTTGTACCTCTTTTTCCATTTGGCTGATTCTGTTTTTAAAGGAGTTCTCTTCAGTGTATTTTTGTGCTTCTTTTACCATTTGGGAAATTTTGATTTTTTAGGTGTTATTGAGTATTTTTTGTTATTGAGTATCTTTTACCAAGCTATTAATTCTTTTTTCCTAATTTTCTTGCACTAGTCCACCATCTTGGCTCTGCTCAGATCTTCAAATTACTAATTATCTCTTTGCCTTCTTATTGTCTATGTGAAAAAAAATTTTTTTAAGTCAAATCCCTTTGTAATATCATGTTCAAGCTCTCCACTCATTTATAGAGGGCACTGTTGAAGCAAAGAATGAAAAAATAACAGACCTTTACTGTAGCATATGCAACTTTACTTTCATAAAACAAAAACTTTTGTGCTATGGTAAGTGAAACTTTCTAGAACTAAAAATATAAGCTTTTATAAAAGATTTAATTTTTTTCCTTTATAATCTTCCTTCCCTTTTCTCCACCTCTTTCCTCAAAATTATATAAGCTCTGTGGCTTCATAACTCAGCAAAACCATAAAATACCATGAAATATACCATTTAAAATTACCATTCTTATTTCCTTTCAAAGACTTTTTAACTACAAAATGACTTTTTTTCCCTTTTCTGGAGGAGAAATGGGGGTTAAGTAACTTGCCCAAGGTCACACTGCTAATTAAGTGTCAAGTGTCTGAGGGCAGATTTGAATTCAGGTGCTCCTGAATCCAGGGCCAGTGCTTTATCCACTTTGCCACCTAGCTGCCCCCAAAATGACTTCTTAATAATGACATGTTGGTGTTATTGAGGGGTAGGGTGGGGAGGGAAGGAGAACCATTGTCTTTTCCAAATATACTTTTGTAGTTAAAATTATACATGTATTTTAACTTAAAATAGGAAGAAGAGGAAGAGGGGGAGGAAGAGGAAGCTGTAAAACCTGTTGTTCCAGTATGGAAAGCTAAAAAAATTACTCCATTAACCCTCTATACACCATCTTTTGCTGAAGAACCACCACAATCTGACATAGCACCAGCACAAGAAGGGCCCCAAACATCTGGAGGTATTTAATGTGCCTCAATTATTAATGTCATGGAATCATTTTCAGACTTCTCAAAAATCCATCAAAGTCTTGTGGTTTGCTATAAAAGAGTGGCATAATCTTATTTTATATTCATTTTCTGTATTTTATTTTCTTTCATTATATTTCAGTTGGTGAAGAAGTTATTGCTCAACCTCTTCCTGATAATTCAGAAGTAGACAAACTTGATGCAGAAAAGAAAACAAGCGAAGATCCAGAAAGCCTTAAGAATGAAGACATAAGCCAAGGTAGAGATGAAATCAGGAATTATAATATGGATCAGTCTGTCCTTCAGACATGAGAAAGAAGCTGCAAAATTAGTTATCACTGGCCATTAAATGCTAGTTATTATCACTCCAGATACCTTAATATTATGATCTTGAAGGGAAAGGAAATTCTCTTAAAAGAATACTATCGGGGCAGCTAGGTGGTGCAGTGGATAGAGTACCGGCCCGGGCGTCAGGAGTACCTGAGTTCAAATCCGGCCTCAGACACTTAACACTTACTAGCTGTGTGACCCTGGGCAAGTCACTTAACCCCAATTGCCTCATCAAAAAAAAAAAAAAGTGAATGAGGAGCAGCTAGGTGGCGCAGTGGATAAAGCATCAGCCCTGGATTTAGGTGGTCCTGAGTTCAAATCCGGCCTGAGACACTTGACACTTATTAGCTGTGTGACCCTAGACAAGTCACTTAACCCTCACTGTCCCGCACCAAAAAAAGTGAATAAGAACATTTAGTAAAAAGATTAATGCTTATAGAGAGCACTATTAAATTGTGAATTACAAGTAGTTGGTTACATGGAAGCTTAGTTACTAAAGTACTATATTATGTTGATAAATATGGACTCTCACCGAAGACAGTTGATTTGGGATGTACCTGTGGACTACAATGATCACACCATTGAAAGGTGTCTGAATTAGATTAGCATGACTTCATAGCTGAATTAGATTAGCTAACTTCATAGCTGAAGTGGGAAAATGGTAATGCTGAGAATTGATAGCCAGATAGAGCACCCAGTGACTATGGTGGGTCTGGTCACAGATAGAGAGCCTTCTCAGTAAGACATCCCTCCATGATCTGGAGGCTCTGTCATAGGCCCCTGGACCAATGAAATTTCACAGATATTTTTCTTGCTTCTTAGGGGGGGAAATTGGTTTAGTTTATATGGTCAGGATCCTTGCAGATATTGCTGTTACACAGTGACACAAGCAGTATTTAGAAATATATGTGACTTTTGTGTAATTCTCTGCCTTAAACTTTTTCTTTTGGCAAAGTTAAGTTCCTTAAATTGGTAGGTTCATTTCTGTCTTTATATCAACAGCACTGAACTTATGGTGTGCAATGTTTCTTGAATTGAAATTCAAACTGTCCTTGCTAGATGACATTAAGAATATATTAATGATGCATATTCATTTTTTGCTTTTTAAAAACAATATACATACTGGTTCGTGCATATATTTGCTAAAGCCTTGCTAGGTAATTTAAGAATTAAACCTGTTTAAAATTAAAATGTATCTCCCTCACATTTTTTCCCAACAGTAAGTGCTGAAGAGGAAGAAAAAGAAAGACAATCAAGATCACCAAGTTAAAATGAATAGACCAAAAGAAAAGGAGATTGTGTGCCAGGTTTCTAATATAATAATCTTATTTTACATAGTTTGCTAAATTAGTTTAAATAAGCCAATAAACACTTTAATGATCAGTTATTTAAGAAATTCCTTGTTGCACATTCTTTGAACTAAAAGCCCCTGGATTATCTTTAGTATACTGGATATAGTAGCAAACTTGGAATCAGGAAGACATGAGTTCAAATGCTGCCCCTTATACCCACAATGAATTACACTTCCTGGGACTACTTGCCCTTGCACTCACAGGCCAAGTGCTCAGGGGGCACCTGACTTCTACAACTCATTGTTCTAGGGATAAGTAACTCTGAGGTTCTGACTTTTTCTGACATTTATGAGCTCCCATGAAATTCCTGTTGATTATCAGCCAAATATAGTTAGCTATTACAAAGGGTATTTGCTAAGCAAGTGTCCTAAGAAGTTATAGAAACAATCTCCCCTCTTCCAACCTGGAGGAATACTCTCCCTTTGCACATAAAAGATCTCTGGGAAGGTGGGTTCATATATAAAACAAAGATAGTAAGGCATATATGTAGTGTGGCATAGTGAATGGAGTGCTAGACCTGGATTCAAGAAGACCTAGGTTCAATTCTTGCTATAAACCCTTACTAGATGTATGACCCTAGGCAAGTCACTTAACCTCGACCTGGCTCAGTTTTCATATCTGTAAAATAAAGATTAAAAGTAGCAGCTATTTCCCAGGATTGTTGTGTAGAGAAATTGGGATATTTGTAAAGCACTTTACATTTTTTTTAATGTATATAAATGTGATAGAGGAGCAGAGGTGTGCTAGTAAATTTTTTTTTGGGGGGGCGGCCAGGCAATGAGGGTTAAGTGACTTGCCCAGGGTCACACAGCTAGTAAGTTGGCAAGTGTCTGAGGACAAATTTGAACTCAGGTCCTCCTGAATCCAGGGCCAATGCTCTATCCACTGCGCCACCTAGCTGCCCCCTAGGAAAAATTTAATAACCAGCTCTCTGGATGAGGTAGGGGGGGAAACATAGGCACTGCACACTTTTAAGTTCAATCTGCATTGTTAACATTTTCTATGTAACTTTCTTATGTATTGACAATCAACAAAACAATAATTCAAGCCCTAATTTGTAGCATATGCAGATTTCTGGGGTGTAAACATACACTGATGATTTAACAACTGATTCTCATGAGCTAGTGCGAGCTGGCTTTAGCACATAAAGAGGTGACACTTATCCTGATCTCTAGAAGTCATTTTCTCTTTTCGTAGAGTACTCATGAAATTTCCCTTAGTTGTAGCTCTTTGAGGGGCTCCAAGGGCTGTTGCCTTTGTAGCACCCATGACTTATACTTCTCTCCACCCTTCAGAGGTCATGCTGCTTCCTCCTTGTATCCGATTTGACCTTAAGGTGTCTCTTAGCTCCTGATGCAGACATTGTCATCATCTGCTGCTGTTCCAAAGATGGTCAGAACCTTTTTTATTAATTTCCATGTTCACAAATAGGAAAGGAGAGGAGAGAAAAAAAGAGCTCTTTCCCAGGGCAATTCCCTCTCTGGTGTCCCTTGCTGCTGGCTTCTACTACCACTGGACTGTGTCACCATAGGCAAGTCACTTGATTTCTCTGAACCTCACTTTCTTCTGCAAAATAGGAATAAGCCTATCTATAGTGCCTGACTCACCAGATTTGTTTCGAGGCTGAAATGAACTTTATATGCAGTAAAGCATTTTGCAAACTTTAAAGTACCATGTATGTCTATCATTACTACTACTGCCACTACTACTGCTACTGTTGCTACTACTACTACTACCACCACCACCACCACCATCATCATTTGATTTTTTTCCCTTCCTTTTTCTCCCTGATGCCCAAGGAAATTCTTTTTTTAATTATCTATTTTATCTTTAATTTATGGAAATTCTACACAAAAGCTCAACTCTGATGCTTTACTGGTTCTTGAAGTTATTTGCATGGAAAGTTAAAAGTCTTTTAATATCTATTATATTTCTCAGTGCCTTTCATTTGGTAAGTATAATATAATAAGATGGTTTTTAAAACCTGTAATTTTCCCCCCAAAATGAAATCATAGTGGGGGCAGCTAGGTGGCGCAGTGGATAAAGCACCGGCCCTGGATTCAGGAGTTCCTGAGTTCAAATCTTGCCTCCGACACTCGACACTTACTAGCTGTGTGACCCTGGGCAAGTCACTTAACCCCTATTGCCCCGCAAAAAAAAACAAAAACAAAATGAAATCATAGTCAAGTATTTTTAATTGTGAATAATTCAATTAAATTTGATGCTCTTTTATGTTTTGTTTCCTGTTTTTAAGAATCTAAATATCCTATTGTGATGAATAAGTAACCAGTTTCAAGAGAAATCACATTGAAGCAACTTAAGATAGTATAAAGGTAATTAGATATTTTAAGTAGCAAAAATACAAAAACACAAAGTAAAAAAAAACAATATCTAGAAAATACAATTTACTAAATCACTGGGATTCAAAATGGCAGTTATTGATAGAGAAGAAAAACTGTTTGCTTTGTATGAATGCCTAGAATGCAGATATATAATCTAATAAATTGGAACTTCTTGAAAGTATATGTGCATGAAACGTTTCCAAGACAATATAATTTTTCCCAGGGGAAATTCGATATTTTAATAAGAAAAAACAGACTTTTTGAAAAATCATTTCTGTGTCATTGGAAGGATTGCTTGGGTTGTTTTTAGAATTGCTAAATGTAAAAAAAAAACCAAAACCTTACTTGGTAGGAGAAGCATTTATGGTATCTGAAGCTATTGATATAATTGAAACTATGTATGATCAGTATAAAACATGGTGTCCAAAATAAAGCAATGTGGTTTGAATGGTACCACCTGCAAACAATAAGGTTAGAAAGAGAATAGTTTATATATTTGAAGAATTTGGGGATCAGTTGCTCTGAGATGGATCAATCTAAGAAACAAATATCTTCCAATTTTGCAATGCTAGTGGGTGAAGCAATAGATGTAATTTTTAAAAAATGTTAATTTGATTTCATATGCATGATATCTAGTGGGGCAGCTAGGTGGTGTAGTGGATAAAGCACCAGCCCTGGATTCAGGAGGACCTGAATTCAAATCCGACCTCAGACACTTGACACTTACTAGCTGTGTGACCCTGGGCAAGTCACAACCCTCATTTCCCTGCAAAAACAAAACAAAACATAAAAACCCCATATGTATAATATCTATTGAAAATTCTCCTGGGAGGGGTGTTAGGAACATAGTTAACAGCTCAAATAGTGGTCCACAGCTCAAGTATTAGCAGCCCAAGAGTTGCTAGCAGCTTGCAGCTCAAAGGATCCAAACAGGCAACAGGCTCCTTTATTCATCTGAATGAACTCAACTCTTCTGAATGTGCTGGAGAATACACTTAAGTGAGGTTCCTACCCATTATTTACACCCACCGAGGGTCCCTCTCGACCAATCACATTACAGTTTTCATTTATTACATACAGCATTACAGAAAAAAACCAATCACTGCATATAGTACCAACTTCCCATATATGGTAACTGTAATGACCAATTAGATTGCCCTGTTAACCAATCAGATTGCTCCAGTCAAAGAATCAGATTGCAACACTGGGCCTTAAGCGTATTCTGGACAAGAATGTCCACTCCTCAGTAGAACAGTGCTGTGTTAACATACGTAAGCAAACATACATAACTTTTCAAGAAACAAAACAAGTTGGGGTTTGAACATATGGGTTATGTGGGAATCACCTCCAGCACCTCAAGGTGAACTTCCAGCTTAGCTTGGCTCCCACAAAGTGCAGGCCCCCTTCCAAGCCCTGCTCTGACCTAAGTCCCAGGGACCTTGGCCTCTTAGAGCTTTGTGTGCCAAGTGGCCCCCTGCTGGGAAGTTGGGGCAACGAAATTGTGGGACTTGAAACTAAACTCACTCTCTTTAGGGCTCTGAGAAGAGTCTAAATATGGTCTTTTCTCTCGGGGGGAAATAGCACTTCCAGAACTCAAATTATATTATAAAGCAGCAGTTATTGGAACTATCTGGTATTGGTTAAGGAATAGAAAGATAGATCAATGGAACAGATTTGACAAGGGAAAAAAACAACAGAATTTTTTAAAAAACAATAGAATTCAATAATCCAGTGTTTGATAAAATGGAAAATATAAATTACTTAAGGGAAAATACACTATTTGATTTTTTTAAAAAGCTGCTGGGAAAACTGGAAAGCAGTCTGGCAGAAATTAAACTTAGACCAATACCTTATACCTTATACCACACTCTACAGTGCTTTCTAAATGGATGTGCGACCTTAATGTAAAAGATCAAACTATTAAAAAATTAGAAGAGAGGGGGCGGCTAGGTGGCACAGGGGATAAAGCACCAGCCCTGGATTCAGGAGGACCTGAGTTCAAATCCAGCCTCAGACACTTGACACTTACTAGCTGTGTGACCCTGGGCAAGTCACTTAACTCCCACTGCCCTGCAAAAAAAAAAAATTAGAAGAGAAATAGATCATGTACCTCTTACAGATATGAGTAAGAGATGTATTGTTAACCAAGTAAGAGATAGAGGTAATTACAAAAGATAAAACAGCTAACTTTGATTACTTGAAACTGAAAAGATTCTACAATGACAATGTTAAAACATCTATAGGATAAGAAGGGAAATCGTTGAATGGGGAAAAAAATCTTTGAATCAAATCTGTTTCCAAAGAAATTCCTTATTTCTTCTTTTAAGAATTTTATTTCTTTTGAACAATTCTGGAATTTTTTTTTTTTTTTGCTATTAACTCATGCTCTTTGGGAAGTTCATCAGATTCTCTTTAAAGAGTAATATCAGGAATTCTCTTTCCAGAGAAAATTAGATATTTTAATAAGAAAAAACAAACTTTTTGAAAAATCATGTCTGTGGTTTTGGAAGGATTGCTTGCCTCATACAAGGTTGTTTTTAGGATTGCTAAGTGTAAAAAACCTAAAGTCTCTATACTGATGCTTACCAGGAAGCAGTCTGGCCGTCAAAGAGTTGCATACTTAAAACAGCATCATTTTTCTCAAAATTTCCTTTTTCCTTCATTATTCTGATCCTGAAGGTGCCAAAAGGATTGGAAAATTATGGTTCAAGTAGCTTCAGGGGATTTACATAAATGGAGCTGCCAAAAAACTATTCAATGTCTGCTATATTGAGACATTTTAAAATAGGCTCTTGCTTTATGGAAAACATACCTAATATGCCAGACTTGTATGTAATTTGGTGGCAGAATGATACAGTGGAGAGAACACTGACTGGTGTCCAAAGACCTGGGTTCAAATCCTACCTCTGAAATCCACTGTAACTTTGGGCAAGTTACTTCAAATCCCTAGGGTTTAGTTTCCTCATCTGTTTTGTTTTGTTTTGTTTTTTGAGGTAACTGGAGTTAAGTGACTTGCCCAGGGTCACACAGCTAGTGTCAAGTGTCTGAGGCCAGATTTGAACTCAGGTCCTCCTGACTCCAGGGCTGGTACTCTATCCACTGCGCCACCTAGCTGCTCTTCCTCATGTTTTTACAATGAGTGTGTGGGACTAGTTGGCCTAAGAGTTCCTTCCAGCTCTAGACCTATGAAATCTATGACAGTATGCTTGATATGGGATACAGGGTGGAAGTTAAACAGAGGATACGCTGCCTTGGGCATCTAGGGATCAGAGCTGGAAGCAGGTGTACTAGTAGAATCATGTCAGATGAGGCCCAAAGGAGGACGAGTTACAAACAGGACAGAAGAAGTCAAGGTAAGAGCTACAGGAAGCTTGCCTGAGACACAGCATAGACTACTAGGAAGCTTGCAGCCTTTAGAGAGCTATCAGAGGCACCTTCAGACTCTAGGTTTCATTGGGTAATTAACCAGGGAACAAATGATATAACAACTAGAGTTGAGATGGAACTGTTACTTATAGTAGTTCCTTTTCCCCTTTTGGGGACTTTGATTTGAGGGGAATGCTTAATATAGCCAGCCCTTTATTTCTTTTTTTTTTTAGCCCTTCTTTTCAAAAAGGTTCTGGCTGAACCTGTTCCTTCAGGAAAAGAACAGTGGCAACTGATTCAGATTCCTAGTTGTTGCCATTAAAAGTTGAGATTTCAGACCTTTGTAGGAGTAGCTGGGCTCAAATGCTTAGGAATTTAATTTCAATTCCATTAAGTAAATATACTCTAGTAACAGTGTGAGTATTTAATTCTTTGTGCATCGCTAGAAGGTGGGAGAGCAGTTAGTTAGCGCAGTAGATTTAGTACCAGGCCTGGAGTCAGGAAGGTTCATCTTCCTGAGTTCAAATTCTGGGTGACCCTGGGCAAGTCATTTAACCCTGTTTGCCTTAGTTTCCTCATCTGTAAAATGAGCTGGAGAAGGACATGGTGAACCACTCCAGCATCTTTGCCAAGACAACCCCAAATGGGGTCATGGAAAGTCAGACATGACTGAAATGACTGAACAACAACAACAGAAGAAGCTTGGAAGGATGTTAGAATCTTAATGGCGATTGGGGCAGATAAGCCAGGTAAGTTATGATCATCTTCATATTTTCCTCCTTAGGGCAAACGAGATGAGATAGTAAATGGGCTGAATTCTTAAAAAGTAGGAAGATGAGGACCCACAAGGATCTGGTCCCATCTGTGCAAAGAGAAACAGTTGGAACAACTTAAAATTTGAGCACCACCTGGTGGCCTGTGTAAACATTGCACCCTGAGTAGCCGGAAAGCATGGAACATTATTGGTTCACCTTTCCATCCCTAGTGTAAGTGTAAAGAAGGCATTGCTGGGCATGGTGGCATGTACCGTTGATAACAATCTCTCTTTTACTTTCTTTTGCTTAATTATTTTCTGGGAATATACTTTGATCTTGGTTCATTTGTGTATTTGTCCTGGTTGGTTTGCCTGAAAAAAAATTCACTGGCAGCCAGTTAAACGGTGGGTCCTGCTCTTAATAGTGGAGTTGATTTCTCTACCCACTTGCCCTAGAGTGTGTCCCACCCTCTGCAATGCACAATCAAGGCTTCCATAATCTCCTTCCCTGAGCTTGAAAACTTTATGAGAGACACCATGGCAAATTGGAGAGAGGGCTGGACCTGAACTCAGGAAAACCCAGGATCAAATCCCATCTTAGACATTTACTAGCGGTGAGACCCTGGGCAAGTCACACCCTCTCTGAGTCTCACCTGTAAAATGAGGGTTGCAGACTCAATACCTAAGGTGTCTTCCAGCTGTGGTTTTCTGGAATGCAGTGGCATTCACTGAATTTTCTCATCTCATTGATAGGATCATACATTTAAAAGGGATTGTAGAAGCTATTGAGTCCAACCCCTCACTTTATAGATGAAAAGACTAAGGCACAGAGAAGTTAAGGATTTGCCCAGGGTCACCCTGCTAGTTAAGTATCAGAGGAAGGATTGAAACCTTGGTCTTCCTGGATCCAGCTCTATTGCCTAATCCATGCTGTCTCCCACCAGAGAATTTTGTCTATCATCATTTCAGACCACGGTTTGCATCTTATCTCCTTATTAGCCAGAGACTATTCAACAGAATATAAAATTCTTTGGATTTTCCACCTCCTGTAGCACCCAAATACCTACAGACCTGATTCATTAATGGAATGACTCACCAAAAGAGTAGTAATGGGATTACTGAAGGAGCAGTTGTATTGATTGATCAATTCCCCTGAGTGCCCTCGTGGCCACCTCACCTCCTCAAGACTCTCTCCCTTAACATCTGGACATCTCCTGGTTGCTCCCTATGCTCCACTCTAGTTTCTGCATGAGTGTTGTGATGGAGGTGGCATTAGGTCTTCACTCCACACAGATTCCCACTCCCATTCCTCACTATCTCTCACTCCCCATATCCAATCAGGACAAATCCTGTTGCTTCTATCTTTGTAACAACTCTCTATATTGCCCCTTTTCTCCTCTGACTCTTGCAATTATCCTTGTGCAGACCCTCATCACTTCACACCCAGACTATTGTAATAACCTGCTGGTTAGCCCCCCAGCCTCAGGTTTCTCCCCACTCCAGTCTATCCTCCACTCAGCTGTCAAACCCCATTTGGTAAACTCTGCAGGGCCATCGCCAATCATCCTGATGTATATCTTGCCACTAGACTCTGATGATTCTGGAGGAGAGAGTGAGGCTGATGACTTTACACAGCCCTGCCTCACTTAAATCCAATTCACTTGCAAATCAAGACATCCCCCTCCTGGTGTCATTGGTCCTCTTTAATAAGGAAGGACAAACAACAACAACAACAGTAAACTCCAGTGGCTTCCAATTGCATCTAGTATCACTTTCTTTCTTTTTGTTTGTTTGTTTGTGTTTTGTGGGGCAATGAGGGTTAAGTGACTTGCCCAGGGTCACACAGCTAGTAAGTGTCAAGTGTCTGAGACCCGATTTGAACTCAGATCCTCCTGAATTCAAGGCTGGTGCTTTGTCCACTGTGCCACGTAGCTGCCCCTGCATCTAACATCAAATATAAAGTCTTCTATTTGGCTTTTTCCCCAGGGCAATGAGGGTTAAGTGACTTGCCCAGGGTCATACAACTAATAAGTGTCAAGTGTCTGTGGTCAGATTTGAACTCAGGTCCTCCTGAATCCAGGGCTGGTGCTTTATCCACTGCACCACCTAGCTGCCCCCTTTATTTGGCTTTTATAACCCTTCATAATAACCTTGCCTCTTCTAATTTTCCAGTCTTATAACTCATTCGTTTCTACATAACTCTGTGACCTAGTGATAGTGGCCTCCTTGCTATTCCTTGAACATAAGACTCCAGCTCCTAATTCTGAACATTTTCATCTGTATGTTATGGTGACTGACTGATGTAGCAGATGTCTGTGACAATATTGATCGTTTTGTACCTGAAACCAAAACTCAAAGCTGTTCCCTTAGTAGTAAGAATGGGTGCAGTGCTATTGAGTGCTATAGTAATTAAGTAATTCCCACTTCTAAATAACAGGCATATAATAACAATGCTGTCAAGTCATTTTCAGTTGGGTCAGATTCTTTGTGACACCATTTGGAGTTTTCTTGGCAAAGCTACTGGACTGGTTTGCAATTTCTTTCTTCAACTCATTTTATAGATGAGGAAACTGAGGTAAACAGAAGTGACTTGCCCAGAGTTACACAGCTGGTAAGGGTCTGAGGTCAGATTTGAACTCAGGTCTTCCTGACTCCAGGCCTGACACCACCCAGCTGTCTGGCACATAGTAGTCACTTGGTATATTTGTTCCCTTTTTCCCCTTCACAGTGCCCTAGGCTATTCTTTAAGTCTGTATGTTGCAGAATAAAATAGAAATCTGCATTGGTAGAGAGTTTTCTCATGAAGAGTTCCTCATTTATCTGATAACACAGGTTATGGCCAAAAAACAAGGGGAATCTAATTTAGGAGGTTCTGAATGTGCTATGGCTTGATGCAATTAGCACAGTGACATCAGTGAACAAGAACATTTGGAAAATCTCACTGTCCCCTTCCATTTGGACTCTCTTCAGGACATCCTCCATGAAATTAGCAACTATTTAACTGATGAACAAGAGGAAGCTTTTTCCCCTCCTCAGACTAAGAAAATCAACATGTCATTTGCAAATTTATTTTTTTTAAGGAAAAAGGAAAGGCATATTTGGGTAGTAATTCTATAGAAATATTGAGATCTTTAAGGATTTATTTTGTCTGGGTCTATGATTTATCAGTGTTGGGAACTCTGGCGCAGAAAAATCTATTCAGACAGGCAACTCATTGCCAGTATAGGCTAGAGACATGTGTAGAGCACTGAAGAATTAAATGATCTGCTGATGGTCACATGGCTAGTATTCACCAAAAGCCTTCAATCCACACTGCTAATATCACCTCACAGTATTTTAATAAAGCTGGTAATTGTTTCAATTAATTTTCTTATTCTCTAGTATTTCAAGATAAGCATTTACTAAGCATATACTTTATGCCAGTCACTCTGTATAGGAAGTATTAATAAAATTGAAATCAAAAGACTATTAAACTAACCTTAAAAAAGACTATTAAACTGATAAAATGACTAGGTGTTTTTTTTTAAACTAACAGTCAATCAACAAGCATTTATTAAGTATCTAGTATGTGCCAGGCACTGGGCTAGGCACATACTGGAAATACAAAGACAAACCTACCTTCAAACATACCTTCAAAGAGCTTATATATTCGTATCATACAAAATCAGAGATAAATTTACCTGCTCTTTTATTATGCTCATTCCCTTAATTTCTTTTTCTTCTCTCACTGCTATAGCCAGCATTTCTAATACTATATCAAATTATGGTGGAGACAGTAGGCAACCTTGTTTTACCCTTGATCTTTTGGGAAAGCTTCCAGGGTATCTGATTATAATGTTTTGATAAATGCCTTTGGTTATATTAGAAAAAATTCCTTTCATACCTATGTTTCTATAGGATTTTTAACATAAAAGAGTGCTCATTCTTAGTGTTGTTATTAATGTGATTAATTATGCTAATTGATTTCCTAATGTTGAACCATGCTGTCATATTGTATATAAATTCAATTTATGATAATGGATATTTTTACATATGTGGCTATCACCTCTTTAATAAAATTTTATTAAATATCTTTGTATCTATATTCATTAGTGATATTGATCTATAGTTTTTCCCCCTGCTTTTTCCTTCCTTAATTGGTGTATTTTAGGTCATAAAAGGAGTTTAGCAGGGTGACTTCTTTCTATATTTCTGGAAACAATTCGTGTAGCTCAAGGATTATTTGTTTTTTGAATGCTTGATATAATTCAGTTCTAAATCCTTGTATAATTAAAGTGGTTTTTCCCTTTTTTCTTTAGGAGCTACTTTATGGCTTGCTCAATTACTTCTTCCAAGATTGAGGTGCTCAGACTCATATTATCATGATTTTTATTTGCATATTTTATATATTTGTAGATCCTTATCTATTTCATTTAAGTTTCTAAGTTTGTTGGCATGTAGTTGCTAAAGTAATTTCTGATTATTTTCTTTCCATAGATCTTGAATTTCCCCTTTCATTTTTTTCATCTTGTTATTTGGCTTTCTTCACACACACTCTCTCTCTCTTTCCCTGCATCCCTCACTTTTTCTCTCTCATTAGGTAATGGATCGTTGAATTTTGTATACAGTATGTATGTTCAGAGATATAGGAGAAGCATTTTTCTCCTGACAGAACAATCTCCTTAAGAACAAGAACTGTTTCATTTATATCTCTGTATCTTCAGCAACTAGCCCAGTGTTTTGTACATAATAGTGCTTAATAAATACATGTCGATTGACTTCTATTTTAATCAGTTCAGTAGTGTTTATTTCATTTTATTAATCTCCTCTTTGATTTTTCAAAATTTATTTAAATTCATGTGTAAAAAATATTCCTAGCACTATTATTTGTAATATCAAAAAACGATTATATACCATACAGGTACCTGATGATTAGGGAATATCTGACCAAGCTATGGTATAAAAATGTAATTTAAATATTATTACAACATAAAATGATGAATATGAAATATTCAGAGAAATAGCCCCATATTACAAGAAATGATTAAGAGTGAAGAAAGTAGGGGCAGCTAGGTGGTGCAGTGGATAGAGCACCAGCCCTGGAGTCAGGAGTACCTGAGTTCAAATCCGGCCTCAAACACCTAACACTTACTAGCTGTGTGACCCTGGGCAAGTCACTTAACCCCAATTACCTCACTTTAAAAAAAAAGGCAAAAAAAAATATAAAAAGAGTGAAGAAAGTAGATCCAGAGGAACAATATACAAGATGAATGGAGTATGGTAAATAAAGCTCACACTAAAAGACAATAAAATTCAGGTCAAATGTAATTTCCAAAGTTGATGGAAAATTATCAAAGTTAAAGTAGAAATCTGTCCTTCTTATTAATAATCAGCAAATAACAGAAGTAACAAATGATATGTGCTCACAGTTGAAATCACCTTATAAGGTGGTTTTGCTTAATTATTTTAAGAGAATGTAAGGGATGGAAATGAGAACAGATATTTTAGTTTCATTGGGATAATTCCAAGGGTTAGAGAGGTGAGCACTCTCCTGTCCATTCCCCAACATTTAGCAGCTAACACTCTCTACTCCCACTGAAGATGAAAGCAATACCCAACACACAACTCTTGTCTAATCCAGTGAGATTTCTTAAAAGATATAAGTTATATATGAGACATAGATATGAATTATTTTTGTTACATTATTTTTCACTCATGTCCAACTTTTCATGGCCCCATTTGGGGTTTTCCTGGCAAAGATCCTGGAGCGATTTGCCATTTCCTTCTCCAGGTTGGTCATTTTACAGATAAGGAACCGAGGCAAATAGGGTCAAATGACTTGCCCAGGGTCACACAGCTAGTAAGTGTCTAAGTCAGGTTTTAAACTCATGAGATGAATCTTTCTGGTACCAAGACCAGTGCTCTATCCATTGTACCATTTAGCTATCCCAAGAGATGAATTATAAGCACCTAAATCTCAATTGGATAATAAGTTCTTGGCATGCAATTGCCTTTCTTGATCTACTTGGGTATTTCCAGATAAAGATCATGATCTTCCAGGCCTATAAAGTTTCTTCAGATCCTGCCTCGGCCCCTTCTACAGTGATCCAAATAGATGTTGCCATATGAGGGTATCTGGTAGCAATATTATTTGAGGTTCAACTGCTCCTATACATGTATTTAAAAAAAAAAGCTCAGTTTCTGACATCAGCCCCTTTTAGCAAGGCCCCACAGCTCTTCAAGTGTTCTTGAAGATTTATCAGAACCTATTTTTCAGGTGCCTGAGCTTGTGGATAGTCTTTCCTGAGCACTAATTGATCAGAGCACATGACTTACCCTTGGATACTCCTTTCTGTACTCATGATTGGTTTCTGACCCTCAGCTACCTCAGATATATGCTCCTTATAGGTTAGGAGAAACAAAAGATAGACTGGTTCTCATAATTAACCTAAGCATGCTATATGATGAGTGACATTTGGAGTTAATGGTCATCTCAGGATGAACAATCTGCTGAGCTTGTGTATGAATGAGTATCCTGGGAACAACACTGATGGAAACTATTGTTATCTTGGGGTAGGAGTGGGAGGTTGGTAAAACCTTCTGAAAAAGTTAGTAGAAATAATTTTTTTAATCTGCTGTATTTTGACTAACTTATGAGGCCTCAGACATTTAGTCTGAAGGACCCTGAGCAAGTCGCTTAACTTCTATTTGTCTCAGTTTCATCATCCATAAAATGGGAATAATAATATCACCTACTTCTCAGGGCTGTTGAGAGGATAAAATGAAATAGTATGTGTAAAGTGTTTTGCAAACCTTGAAGCATTATGCATTATATAAATGCTAGCTCACTATAAACGACTGTGTTACAAAGACAATTATGAACTCAGCATGAAAGCAAAAATTATTATAATATTTCATACTTAATACAAAAGTTTCTTCTATTTAGGAAAGGAATCTCTCAAAATGAGAATTGAATTTGTGTTATAATAGACATTAAGTAATAAGAATAAGAATGGGAAAAACAATAATAATAATCTAGGCTTAATCAATTACTTAGCCTCATTTTTTAAAAAATCATAAAAGTATTTTATTATTTTCCAGTTACATGTAAAGATAGTTTTCAACATTCGTTTTCATAAGATTTTTAGTTCCAAATTTTTCTTCCTCTCTCCCTTCCCTTCCCCCCTCCCCAAGACAGAAAACAATCTGATATGTTATTTATGTACCATCACATTAAACATATTTCTTCATTAGTCATGTTGTGAAAGAAGAATCAGAACAAAAGGGAAAAACCTCAAAAACAAAACAAAAGTAGAAACAATATGGTTCAATCTGCATTCAGAATACACAGTTCTTTTTTCTGGATGTGGAGAACATTTTCCATCATGAGTCCTTTGGAGCTGTCTTGGACCACTGTATTTCTGAGAAGAGTTAAATGTATCACAGTTGATCATCACAGAGTGTTGCTGTTACTGTGTACAATGTTCTCCTGGTTCTACTCACTTCATTCAGGATGAGTCTACTTAAGTCTTTCCTGGTTTCTCTGAAATCCTCCTGCTCCTTATATCTTTTTTTTTTTTTTTTTTAGTGAGGCAATTGGGGTTAAGTGACCTGCCCAGGGTCACACAGCTAGCAAGTGCTAAGTGTCTGAGGCCAGATTTGAACTCAGGTACTCCTGACTCCAGGGCCGGTGCTCTATCCACTGTGCCACCTAGCTGCCCCTGCTCCTTATATCTTACAGCACAATAGTATTCCATTACATTCATAGACCACACCTTGTTCAGCTATTCCCCAATTGATGGGCATTCCCTCGATGTTCAATTCTTTGCTACCACAAAGAGAG
This sequence comes from Dromiciops gliroides, assembly GCF_019393635.1. Lineage (NCBI taxonomy): Eukaryota > Metazoa > Chordata > Mammalia > Microbiotheria > Microbiotheriidae > Dromiciops > Dromiciops gliroides. Next base: position 244,908,709 of record NC_057863.1, on the reverse strand, counting down.
CTGCTATAAATATTTTTGTATATGTGGGTCCTTTTCCCTTTTTTATGTTCTCTTTGGGATAAAAACCTATTAGTGGTATTACTGTTAGTCTCATTTTTATAAGCAGTAATTCATGAATTAGTGGTACCTCAAACCTTGAGGTGGGTCATAACAGCCAAAAAATGTACTGGCCAATAAAAATTGAAGTGGAGAGAGGAATTAGTTTTCTCCCTAGCCTGGTATATGTACTCCTAGAAAGCCAAGAGCCAGAAAACAGAGGGGACAAAGGGTTAGTGTGTCAAACTACATGAAAAACCATGTCTCTATCTGTAGCATGAGGCATTATGGGAAGAGAAAGCCCAGTAGGGTGCTACAGTACCAGAACCATGAACTGCCCAGAAGTATTCTGAGTCTGTACCTACTCTTCCCATTGTGTATTTGTGGGTATTTGTAGAAGGTATTTGTAGAAGAGTGCAGCCCAAATTTATGGAGATGATGCTTTGTAACTACTGTTCTATGTTGTTTTAGTATATATTTTGAACGATTAGCTGACTTAAAGATAAGCTCACTGATAGGACCTCATGAATTATAGTTTTAGGAGTGTGAACCTACAGAATGTCCTTGAACCCAAGGTTCTAGTTAGATCCCTGGGAACCCAACCTAGAAAACTTTCAATGCTGAGTTGGGGAGACGGCCCATAAAGGGTGCTACAAAAACAAGGCTACCCAGTACATCGGTTTGGGTATTTGTTGGAAAGTGCCTACCAGGGTAAAACAAAATGTATCATTTTTAAATGGGCCAATTAGATGACACAGTGGATAGAGCACTGGGCCTGGAATCAGGAAGACTGGAGTTCAAATCTGGCCTCAGACATTTCCTAGCTGGGTGACCCTAGACAAGTCACAACCTCTACCTCAATTTCTTCAACTATAAAATGGGGATGATGCCTACAATAACCCTGGGAGGTAAGCGCTATTATTATCTCCATTTTACAGATGAGGAAACTGAGGCAAACAGAGGTTAAGTGACTTACCCAGGGTTGTACAGCTAGTACTTATCTGAGACCAAATTTGAACACAGATCTTCCAACTCCTGGACCAGTCTTCTACCTACTGTGCCACCTAGTTGCCCTATTTAAAAATGATACCTATTATTTTGACCTAATAGTTACCTTTAAGAGTTTTTATGAGGATCAAATTAGAATATCTGTAAAGCACATAGTAGGTACCATATAAATGCTAGCAATCATTATCACCCCAATAAGACCTATTTTAGTGGACCTCAAATTCAATGCAAGTCAACAGTGTGACTGGAAAAAAAAATCTAACGTGCTAAGGCTGAATTAACAAAGGAACAGTGTCCAGAATGAGGAAGGACAGTCCAGCTGTGCACCACCCTGGGCAGACCTAAATCTGGAATATGTTGTTCAGTTTTAGGTTATCATATTTTAGGAAGGACGATGACAAGATGGAACATCTCTGGAGGAGGCAGACCAGGATGCTGAGGGAACCTGAAACTGTGCCATAAAAGGAGCAGTTGAAAGAACTGTGTAGCCTAGAAAAGCAATGATCTGGGGAGAAAGGATAGCAAAGCGTTTCAAGGAAATGAGCGCAGGTCTAGGATATAGGGATTCTATATTCAGCTTCCTTGGACCCAGATCTTGTCGCAGTTGGCCCATTGGACCTTATGTTTAGCCACAGGGATCTTTCTCCCTGTACCCCTTATTGAATTTTTTTTTTTTTTGGCGAGGCAATTGGGGTTAAGTGACTTGCCTAGGGTCACACAGCTAGTAAGTTGGCAAGTGTCTGAGGACAAATTTGAACTCAGGTCCTCCTGAATCCAGGGCCAGTGCTTTATCCACTGCGCCACCTAGCTGCCCCTCCCTTATTGAACTTCTTGATTACTAGACCCTCACTAGAGTCCCGTAAGACCCTGAACCAGTCTGGATTCCTGAATTTAGAGAATCCTCACTACTATATGTCCTGGGGTTTTGTTTTTTTGTGTATTTGTTTTGCCAATGCTGGCATCATATCTAAGTGCCTCTTCTTATATCAATAGCTAACATTTGTATAGCTCTTTAATGTCCAAAAAATTCTTTACATATGTTGTTTTATTTTATCCCCTATAAAGTAGGTTTTATTATTCTTCCCATTTAAAAAATAATAATTTACTTTCCCCCAATTACATGAAAACAATTTTTAACATTCATTTAAAAAAATATTTTGAGGGGGCTGCTAGGTGGCACAGTGGATAAAGCACTGGCCCTGAATTCAGGAGGACCTCAGTTTAAATCCAGCCTCAGACACTTGACACTTACCAGCTGTATGACCCTGGGCAAGTCACTTAACCCTCATTGCCCCACCAAAAAATATGTATTTTGAGTTCTAGATTCTCTCCCTCCTTCCCCTTCCCCTCCTTTAGAAGGCAAGCAATTTGATATAGGTTATACATATGTACTCATGCAAAACATTTCTATATGTTTCATGTGAAAGAAAACACAGACAAAAAAACCCACACACCACAAAAAAAATGAAAAAATAGTATGCTTCAACCTGCATTCAGCCTCCATCAGACCTTTCTCTGGAGATGGATAGCATTTTTCATCATGAGTCCTTTGGAATTGTCTTCAATCATAGTTTGATGAGAATAGCTAAGTCATTCACAGTTGATCATTATACTATAATGCTGTTACTGTGTACAATGTTCTCCTGGTTCTTCTCACTTCACTCTGCATTAGTTCATGTAAGTCTTTCCAGGTTTTTCTGAAATTATCTTGCTCATCATTTCTTATAGCACAATAATATTCCATCACAATCATATACTACTTGCTAAGCCATTCCTCAGTTGATGGACATCCTGTTCTCCCCATTTTAAAAATTAAGAAACTGAGGTCAAGAGAGGTTAAATGACTTGTTCAGTAATGTAGATAGTATCTGATAAAAGATTTGAACCCATGTCTTCTTGATTCCAAGCACAGCATGCCATCCATTATTCAACATTATGCCCTACCACCCACATCCCCTTTCCCCTTTTATCCCATATTTCCACACATTCCAGACTACAGGAATCTGTTTTCCTTTTTAAAAAAATGTTTCTTGTGAAGTAGACTATCATGAGTATTGTGGAAGACTGGTATAAAGTGATATTGTGAAAATGAACAACTTTAAAAGACTTAAGAACTCTGGAAAACAAAATGACCAAGAAAACTCATGATGAAACATGCTACTCCCTGACAGAGAAGGGATGCATTCAGAGTACAGATTGAAACATATATATATTTTTCAGAGATAGACAATTTGAGAACTTCTTTTGATTGATTATGTGTATATACATATATATGCATATATATGTTTTAATATCATTTTGGTTTTGTTCCTACTTCATTCTTTTTTTAATAGTAATAAACATTTTTATTTAAAGTTTTGAGTTCCAAATTCTATCCCTCCTTCCATCCCCTCCCCCTCCCTGAGGTGGTAAGTAATCTTATATAGATTATACATTTGCAATTATGTGAAACATTACCATTTGATATCATTTTTAGATTTTATTTTATTTTATAATTTTGGGGGTAATAATATTTTTATTTATAGTTTTGGGTTCCAATTTTTATCCCTCTTTCCCTCCCTCCCCTCCCTGAGGTGGCAAACAATCAGATATGGGTTATACATGTATGATTATGTAGAACATTTAAAGGGCTTTGTTTTTCTTTTATGTAGGGGTAAAAGTGGGAGGAAGAGAAGGCAGATTTTGATTAACTGGGAAAATATTAATTTTTAAAAACACATTATATTTTTTAAAAAAGAAGAAAAAAGAACAGGTTTCCAGTATTTCTCCATTACTGATTTGCTAGCTTAGTTTTAGATAGCTGTTTGCTATAGTTAGAAAAGGCCCATTTATTCCTCTACTTTCTATGTTTTTAACATAAATGGCTCTTATATTTTATCAAAAATTTAAAAAATCTCTTTTGATTTATATAATCATGTTATTTTTATTTGGTTTTTAATATGGTCTATTACATTTATAGCTTTCCTAATATCAAACCAACTCTAACTTCCTGGGAGATATATATATTATATATTATATATGTATGTATATGTGTGTGTGTGTATGATGATACATTTCTATGGTCAACCTGATCATAGTATATAAAATTTTATTGTATCCCTTTCTAATATTTTATTCACTTTTCATTAATATTCATGAGACATATTGGTCTATAGAATTCTTTCTCGGATTTATCTCTCTTTACTTTAAGTATCAGGGCCAGTATTGATTCATACCAATGTGATAGGATGAAATCCTTCCCTATTTTAGCAAATAATTCATGCAAAATTGGGTTACCTGTCTTTTAAATATTTGATAGAATTTGCTTCTCACCTACCTTCAGCCTTGCCCTAGGACCATTTCCAATGCTGAGCTGCCATTATCAGCTTCTTCTAACCCTCCAACAAGTCCTTCTAGCAACATATACAGGCAGCATCCTCCATTTTTCTAATTCTGTGACTTATTGGGTCTTCTCCAGTGATGAGGACCATTCCAATAGAAGTCTTCTCTTCTTCTCTGCCATCTACCACTTACTAGTATCTTCTCCAGTACAGTCAAGGTACCATCACCTCCTGACTGGGCTGACATACCTACTCTTGCTCCTACCTGCTATTAATCTCTTTTGTATGGAGGAAATAAATAGCTGCCCTATATCTGATCAACAGTGTAAGCTGATATCCTTTCTTCTTGCTTTTGGGGAACACCCTAGAAATAAGCTGTATCTACATTTTAAGTGATTCTCCCTAGGGTTCAGGGAAGGAAGACATAAAGAGCCAGAGAGGGCAAGAAAAAGAACCTGACCCCTACCTTAATAGTACAGGCTCCCCCATGATGGAATTCTATACACACTGAGAAATAGGGTCACTTGGGAAAGAAAGGGTAGGTATCTAGCCTCCCTGGGCCTAGAATTGGTTTTATACAGCTAGAGAAGTAAAAGATGAGAGAATGAAGGAATGATATCAACGACCTTTGAGATGTAAAGGATGAGAAGAGATCTATTTTCTCAGTAAAGTATGAAAAGAGGTTCTGTGCTGAAAGGCAGGAAGCTTGAAGAGAGAACAGAAGGTTTGAAACAGCAGCTGGGGGAAGTGTGATAAGGAATCAGTTAGGGGCAAAAGTATTGACTTAATGCAATGAGAGACCTGTTAAGCTTAGATAACACAGAGATGTAGTGGATCCAATCGGCATAGTTGGGTGTCTTCCTCCAGCATAGTTTAACAACATGAGAATAGAAGCTGAGGAGGCAGATGGTAGGGGCAATCCAAGGCTGGGGTTTGGCAAGGCAAGAGCAGCGATGGTATGAGGAAATGGAAAGCAGAGGACACTGTAAAGCAGAGGTCAAGTCTGTCAAACTCTCCCTCCACTTGCCCCCCCACCCATATAGCCATAACCAAATTAAATGCAATTGGGAAATGTTTAAGAAAATTTAAAAACTACAACATAGATAATGGTGATTTGTGTTTTTCTAATATGTGGCCCACAGGGATCCGGTTCTATTTGAATTGGATACCACTGGTATAAAATGAAACTAGATAATGGTAGAGTGAATACTAGGAATGGAGGGAAATAAATCCAGAATAGGGATGATATACTATAGGGAGAGTGCTGAGGGATGGAGAGACTAGAGGCAACAGTGAGAATGAAGACTAGGTTAGAGAAGAATGAGGCACAAGGAGAGATGGAATTATAGGAGGTTATGATCATGTACAGGAATTTCAGAACTTTGATAATGGAAAAAGAACACGTGTGGGTAATGGTGAGATCCTCGGTATGACCATCCCTCTGTGTTACTGAAATGGAATTAAGTAGTAGTAGCTCATGAAAGTTCAGGACACAGAAGCTGGGAGGTCAGGATACTAGAGAGAACACCAACCTGGCTAAGGGCAGGACTTGGGATGTAGAAGAAGACTGAGCCAAGATTCAAGAAAAGAAAGTGAGTTATCTGGGAGCCAATCGATAACTGCACACCAGATTTGGAGACAGAAATATATTTGGAATACACTGACATCTCTTCCAGGATCCGTGCGGTTGGTAATATGAAAAGAGGCACAAGTAGTATTAAAAAGGATAGCCAGTGATACAGTGTCTTCTGCAGGAAGCCTGGTCTCCTGGAATACCAGAAGACAAAATGAAGCTATCTTAGGTCTAAGATGGAAAGTTTGTTAAAGATAGAAGGAAATTCCAGGACCCCAAACATAGGAAGTTAGAGGTAGGAGAAAGGTATTAGGTTTAACCTAACTCGGTGCCTGGGGAATGGGGTTGGGAAAGATAAACTCCTCCACTCACAGGTTCAACTCTGCCCTGGGGCCTTTATATCCTCTACTTCTGCAAGCCCCATTGAGCTCCCCCTACCCACTCTGAGAGCCACTGGAGACATAGAGACTTCTCTGTGGTCATGGAGGTGGGATCCTGTTTTTTCTGGGCTGCAGGCCCTTTGCTTTTATGCCCCATTCTCTGCTGAATAACAGTAGTAGGAGTAGACAGAACTAGGATAGAGATAAACGTCTCCCTTTGTCTGAGATGAAGGAAAAGGCCTTCTCTGTACGTTATGATCTGGCCCTCATATTCCCTACTTGCTTTGTCATGGATATTTAAGCTTCTCAGAAACATGTTATTTCCTGCAAATATTCTAGAAACAAGAATAAAATTACTTACCTATTTTTAAAAATGAGGAAATGCAGAGCTGGATGGGAATGTGGAAGGGGTAGGGGCAAAATGGATTAGGGATGAGAGAAGCAGCATGTAAGAGGGTGATTTTGATTTAAGCAGCCAGGGATTCTGTATGACTGAGAATGGAAGAGTAAAAAGATAAGAATTTGCTAGCAGGGGGCGGCTAGGTGGCGCAGTGGATAAAGCACCAGCCCAGGATTCAGGAGATCCTGAGTTCAAATCCAGCCTCAGACACTTGACACTTACTGGCTGTGTGACCCTGGGCAAGTCACTTAACCCCCATTGCCCCGCAAAAAAAAAAAAGAAAGAAAGAAAAAAAGAATTTGCTAGCCATGTAGTTCCTTGGGACTGGAATTCTTACCCTCTAGAATCTTGTGAATGCTAAAGAGTAAATCAGTTCTCTTTCAAATGTTGAATAAAAGAGACTGGGATTAATATCAGCGACTGCTCCAGTAGATGAGATCTGGCACCTGAATCTTCACCTTTGGCCTGGATTGCTGAGGTGGGAGACCATTAGCTGTTGGAGGCTCTGTGGCTTCATTCTAAAGTTGAGAGGTAATAGTTCAAATGAAAATTACATTGAGGAAACTAAACTCAGATTCAGTATAATGACCAGATGAATATGTTTAAACACATTTTTCTTCAAATTTGGTACAGCTAGCCCACCTTCCTGTGCATTTTCTTCATTGGTTCCCTTGATATTCTTGACTTTTTGTTCTTCCAGATGAATTTTGTTATTATTTTTTCTAACTCTATAAAATAATTTTAGGTAGTCTGACTGGTATGGCACTGAATAAGTAAATTAATTTAGGTAGAATTGTCATTTTTATTATATTAGCTTGGCCTATCCATGAGCAATTGATATTTTTCCATTTATATAAATCTAATTTTATTTGTGTGAAAAGTGTTTTGTAATTGTGTTCATAGAGTGTGTTCAGTGAATTGTCTTGGCAGATAGACTCTCAATTATTTTATATTGTCTACCATTACTTTAAATGGAATTTCTCTTTATATCTCTTGCTGCTGAGCTTTGTTGGTCATGTATAGAAATGCTGATGATTTATGTGGATTTATTTTATATCCTGCAACTTTGCAAAAGTTGTTAATTCTTTCAAGTAGTTTTTTTTAGGATTCTCTAAGTATACCATCATATCTGCAAAGAATGAAAGTTTTGTTTCCTCCTTGCCTATTCTAATTCCTTCAATTCCTTTTTCTTCTTTGATTGCTAAAGCTAACATTTCTAGTACAATATTAAATAATAGAAGTGATAATGGACATCCCTGTTTCACCCCTGATCTTATTGGGAATGCCTCTAACTTATCCCCATTACATATAATGTTTGCTGATGTTTTTAGGTAGACACTGCTTATTATTTTAAGGAAAGCTCCACCTATTCCTATGCTCTCTAGTGTTTTTAATAGGAATGAGTGTCGGGGGCGGCTAGGTGGCACAGTGGATAAAGCACTGGCTCTGGATTCAGGAGTACCTGAGTTTAAATCCAGCCTCAGACACTTGACACTTACTAGCTCTGTGACCCTGGGCAAGTCACTTAACCCCCATTGCCCCGCCAAAAAAAAAAAATACACTGTCTGAAAAAGGAACATAATAAGTAAAACAAGTATTTACAAAAGAATCAATAAACAGGAATTATTGCCAAAAAAATTTTAAAAGTTAAAATAAATTAAAAAATAGGAATGAATGTTATATTTTGGCAGACTAATTTCTGAGAGAGTTGTTTCATCTGACTGTTAGTGTTTGTTATAAGGGTGAATTTGGGTATCTTTCTGGTATCCTTTGGAACTCATCAAGGTGAGGATCTGATTTTGGCAGCTCTGGTCCTGGAAGTAGGGGACTGATTAATGGTGTCATGGACCCAGAAATAAGGTGTTTGAGTTGGATCAAAGGCCTGAAAGTAGTGCTATATGATATTTTGGTTTCAGGTTATGTCCAGTCTAGCAATAGAGGTTTTGCCCTGTTCTCAGTCCAGTGACGATATAAGACTGACTTGTAATTTTGTAGTAATAACAACAAAATAAATCTAGAGTGGTAGAAAGAAAGAGAAGTAAAGACAGAACTGGGCTAAGACAAAGAAGGAGAGTAAGAGGGTTTAAGTAGCTGGGCAGTTATAGAATACAAAAGGGACAGGAGAGGGAGAGAGGGAGAGGGAGAGAAAGAGAGAGAGAGAGCGAGCAAAACTCATATGCTGAATCAGTGGGGTATGGTGGGATGGCAGGGAGGAGACTATATCTAGAGAAAATGTTAATGTTAAGTGGAGGTTAAATATAAAAATGTGTTGTGTGTACATCCCCTCTCTCCACAGAGAGCCTGTTATTTCACTTTTACCAGTACATCACTGATTTTGCAACTCCAGCTTGTGGTTCAGACTAGACTGCCAGTTACTGACCTTGGGCACTTCTTTACACCTATAACATGACTGAGTTGGACTAGACGACCTCAAATCTAAGGTCCTATGTAGTTCTATGTGTATCAACCTATTATTCTTTGCTTGGTCTTTTGTAATGGCCTCCCTGCCTTAAGTATCTGCCCTTTCTAATCCATCCTCCACAGCTGCTGAAGTGATATTCCTAAAGCACAGATTACTCTCCTCAATAAACCCCAATAGTTCCTTATTTCTTCTAGGATCACATCCTCTGGTTGGCATTTGAAGGTCTTCATGAGCTGGCTTGAAACCTACCTTCCCAACCTTAACATTAGTTATTCTCTTTCGAGTAGTCTAAGATCCAGCCAAACTCATCTTCTTGCTCTTCCTCACAAATGACATTTCAGCTTCTGACTCTGCACCTTTCCACAGGCCATTTACCATGGCTGGAATGCTCTCCCTCCTCACAGCCACCTCTTACCGAACCCCCTGTTTCCTTCAGAGTTCAGTAGAAGTACCACCTCCTACACAAGAGCTTTCAAGATTCCCCAGCTGACAACCCCCAAAAAATTGAAAATAATTTTTTTTTTTAGTGAGGCAATTGGGGTTAAGTGACTTGCCCAGGGTCACACAGCTAGTAAGTGTTAAATGTCTGAGGCCACATTTGAACTCCGGTCCTCCTGACTCCAGGGCTGGTGCTCTATCCACTGCGCCACCTAGCTGCCCCAAAAATAATTTTGTCTACTTATTTTATACTTCTTGTCTCCCCCAAGAGAAAGTAAGCCACTTAAGCAAAGGAACTGGTTTTTGTTTTTTTCTTTGTATCTCCAATGATTAGGACAGTGCTTGGCACATAATAAGCATTTGATAAATACTTGTTGATTCATTAATTGATTTGCAGACTATTATGACTGTTTACTTAGTTTACATTAAATTACATCAGTGATACAATGAAAAGTTTATTTGAAACAATAACTTCAGGAAAATAATAATAAAAATACAATATAATCATAATAATTCAGGGGAAAATTGACTTTCTTTGGCTTAAATGAAAGCCACTTTATTTTCAGTGATTTGCCTTTATCTGTCACAACTTCCCAAATATTCTCTATTAAATATATTATTCTTTAAAAATCATATCTCTGGGGCAGCTAGGTGGTGCAGTGGATAGAGCACCGGCCCTGAAATCAAGAGGACCTGAGTTCAAATCAGGCCTCAGACACTTGATACTTACTAACTGTGTGACCCTGGGTAAGTCACTTAACCCCAATTGTCTCATGAAAAGAAAAGAAAAGAAAAAATAATATCTCCACATGTTTTTATGATTCTTCATTTTATGAACTCAAGTAATAACACATGCACATGCAAATTAAGGGAAGTATCCATTATACTGAAGTCTCAAATGTATCCCTCTGATGCCTTTGCAACTCTGTTTCTTATAATCACATTTCTCTGGTCTTTAATAAATAAAAGATCTTTCTCTGTTTCTTTATAACAATTGTTCCCATACAAGTGAGGTATTATTTCACATAATTAAAAAAAAACTATCCAAATCCCATGTGAAAGTTGCTTCTTCATTCAGATATTTTAGGAGTATATATTGAAACAGTTATTTTTTACTTGTATTATACATCAAAATGTTCAATGATAAAATCACCAATATCCCACAGCATTTAGCAATCAATATAAATCTCTTCCTTTTCACAAAAAAATCCCTTTTTTGTTCTTTTCATCATCAATTAATCCTTATGAAAAGGGTCTTAAAAGTGACCATGTACTTTGTAAATGAAATGGAAAACTGTTGCCCTGTTAAGAAGCAATCAATATGAAAAATTCAGAAAGACTTACATGAGTTGATGCAAAACAAAATAAGTAGGAATGGTAGAATAACATACACAATGACTACAATAATGTGATTAAAAACAACACAAAAGGGCTCAGAATAAATTCAGCGACCAATTTTAAATTGAGAGATCAGATGATGACTACAGATGCCAAATGTGGCAGATGCGAATAGTCTCAGTTGGTTTTGCTTGCCTGCTTTTCTTTGTTACAAAGAGAATAGGAAGGTGGGGGAGGGTAGGCAAAGCCTTAGAAAGGGAAATGATTGTGATATTTTTTAAAAGATAATTAATAAAAGTTAAAATGTTTTAAATACTGTTCTTAAATTTCAGAAGTATTTGTGAGATCACAAGCTTCTAATCTCAATCATTAATTTTACATGTCTTCAAGAAGAAACGAAGTGTTACTTAGCTAATAGATGATTACCCTTTATTTAGAAGTACAAACAGGGACTTAATTAACTAGCAAATGGTTCTCTATTAATGCCTTAATCTCAACATATAATGATGGGCACATTACAAGAGGGAATTATAAATTCCTTATTTAAAGATAATGAGCTTTGAAATAGTCTCCAAATTAAGCTATGTTGAGTTCTCACCAGTGTGATGAACACTTTTTATAGTATTTATATTTATATATTTATAGTATATATTAAGGATAATGATAAGAATCAGGGTAGCGAAGTGGCACAGTGGATAGAGCACTAGGCCTGGAGTCAGGGAGATCTAAGTTCAAATCCAGCTCTAGATACTTACTAGCTATGTGACCCTGAGCAAGTCACTTAACCCTATTTGCCTCAGTTCCCTCATCTGTAAAAATGAGCTGGAGAAGGAAATGGCAAACACTCTAGTATCTTTACCAAGAAAACTCCAAATGAGGTCCTGTAGAGTCAGATATGACTGAAAAACTACTCAAAAAAATAATGAGAGACACCAAGAATCTGTCAAGCAGAATCAAAATACTGAAAAAAATAGAAGAAAATGTGAAATACCTCATTGGAAAGATAAATGACCTGGAAAATAGATCCAGGAGAGATAATCTAAGAATTATTAGACTACCTGAAAGCCATGATCAAGAAAAGAGTCTAGACACCATATTCCAGACGATCCCTAATTATCAAGGAGAACTGCCCTGATATAGAATCAGAGGATAAAATCATCATTGAAAAAATCCATCAATCACCTCCTAAAAGAGACTCCAAAATGAAAACTCTAAGGCATATTGTAGCCAAATTCCAAAATTATCAGGTGAAGAAGAAAATACTCCAAGCAGCCAGAAAGAAACAATGTAAATATCATGGAGCCACAGTCAGGATTACACAGGACCTGTTAGTTTCAACATTAAAGGATCACAAGGCTTGGAATATGATATTCTGGAAGGCAAAGGAGCTTGGATTACAAACAAGAATTAACTACCCAGCAAAACTGATCATTATCTTTCAGGGGAAAAGATGGAAATTCAATGAAATAGGGGACTCCCAAGGTTTCCTGAAGAAAAGACCAGAACTGAACAGAAAATTTGATCTCCAAACAATAACAAAAAAGATTGACACAATTCTGTCAGTTATCCTTTATATGCCCAACATAGAGAGGAGGCTCTGATATACATAAGTCAACTAACTCATTCCTAATCAGAGACTCAATCATTTATCCTCACTGAGATGTGAATGAATTGGCAAGTATCAAGGCCTTCTGGGCCCCTGAAATCATAAGCTCATAGACTCTGAGCTGAAAAGGACCTTTAGGAGATCAATGAATCCAACCACCTCATTTTAAAGAAGAATTTAAATAACTTGCCCAGGATCACATAGCTATGAAGTATCTGAGGTGATATTCAAATCCAGGTCTTCCTTACTCTTTCCATCCTTTCAATCAATTCGTGAGAAAGAATATGTCCATCCCCTCCATAGGAAGATGCAAAGACCAAAATGAGATCTGACTTCACTGTACATATATGAAGCTGATCAGATGCCTATCAGAAAAATAGATAAAATTGTCCTAAAATGGATGTTTGTTTTTACCATTTTGCAACGATATCAGACGCATAAAGAATTAATAATATTTTCAAATCATTGGGCTGAAACAAAGTGACTCCTGACATTAGTAAAGAAACCCAGTGGGGTTTGTGATTAGGGAGAGTGGTCACTAGAGGGAGCTCCCTTCAGAAAGGAGGAAATGGATTTTCATATGTTTCCATGTTTATTTCTTTTCAGGCATGACTAATTCTGGGTTTTGTCAGTCAAGCCTATGGAGACAAAAGTTACTATGCTATTTGTTGTCCCAGTCTAAAAACTTTCATACTTCAGTTATAATATACTATTAAACACATTCAACACTACTGGAGTTTCAATGAGAAAATTCCAGTTCTCCAGGTTTTACCAACAGCTGAAAAGAAAAGTGTAATTAAAAACAGAACTTTGGATTCAGAGCCAGTCTTGAGAGAAGGAAAGGCAGGTAGGCTAACCTGGGAAAAAGAAGAAAGGTAGCTAAGATACTGGAAAAACAGCAATGACAACTTGTCAGACTTTGACTAGAGTCTCCATTGGTTCTATAGTTACTCCTGTATGCATCCAAGCACGCAAAGTGGTAGATCCTATTTCCTGAATGCCTGACAAATTTAAAAACTCATTAGGGAACCCCTCCCCTGAAAAGGTAGCCTAGAATTTGACAGACACTCCAGAGAAATAATGGGGTACTTTTATTATGTGTACCATACAGCAATATTTTAAAAACACACAGAGACGGGGGCAGCTAGATCGCGCAGTGGATAAAGCACCGGCCCTGGATTCAGGAAGACCTGAGTTCAAATCCGGCCTCAGACACTTGACACTTACTAGCTGTGTGACCCTGGGCAAGTCACTTAACCCTCATTGCCCCACAAAAAAAAAAAAACAAAACACGCAGAGAAACCTATTGTCCCAGTGTGATTAGTCCTGGTAGTGATTAAGAATGTCTCTACTCCTGCTTTTTTTGATTTCTCTACCTTTATGTATTGCAGACACCTATAGGATGTGCCTGCTTTCTCTCCCTCCATATCTCCCCACTTAAATAGCTATAGAGAGCCTACCTTTTGGCGCTTAACTGTTATTTAAGTTTATGAAACCAAAAGAAATTAATAGATTCACCTTCAAATTCCAAAAGTATTTATAGTACTGGAAAATATATATCTATTTGCATATGAATGAATGAGTAATTAAATACAAAAACATTTATTATGTGCAAAGCATTAAGTGAGGGAGATACAAACAGAAAAGCAGAGACAGACCTTGCTCTCAAGAAGGTAACTTTCAAAAAGGGGAGGTAACATACATGGGAGGTTTCAGGTGCAAGTCAAATTGAAGTTCCATGGCTCTTGGGGTGCAATGGGAAAGCACATGGTAATGCATTTTCCTTATGACACTTTGATAAAGTCATTAATTTCAGACACTGGATTATTTGACAGTACAAAGGAATTTAAAGGGAGCCAGATCTTTCTTATCTGGGTCTTAAGTAGCTGTAGTTGCTGAAGCAATAAGGATGATAGCTCCTACAGAAGCAGTTGCCAGATTTCATCTCCACAGGGGTTGTACCCCAGCATGATGGCTGCTGGGGCTAAGTTGGAAGCAGGGCCAGTGATCTGGGGGACATTGCTCTTCCCAAGGCTTTGGGATTCAGCATCCTTGGCCATCTCTGTCAGAGTCGAAGGGGAGCTGGTGGTCAAGGTGTTGGTTGTGCTTTGATCACCGGGCATATGCTTCTTCCGGTCTCCCTGTCAGGGCACCTTGCTGTTTACATATGTATATATGTATGCATGTACCTACCTCAACTATCAGCTCCCCTCAGATCCTGACAGTGACAGCCAAGGATGCTGAACCCAAAGCCTTGGGAATAGTATGCTCTGGACTAGTATCCCAGAACCAGGTTCTAGGAGTTCCCTGAAGGGCTATGGAATATCTCTTCTAATGCCATTGGCTCAACATCCATTGGCTGTGTTCCTCTACTTTTAAGTGCTGGTGACTAGCTGTCCAGTTCCATTTAACCACTTAACATCAATCAGATTTTGTAAAGAGACATTTATTTCAAAGATAGAGCAATAACAATAACAAAAACAAAGCTTCCCCCAGCACCTTAAGGGGCACACTTTACCTTCTTCCACCTCAGACTCTGGGAGAGAATAGGCTAAAACTTAGCTTAGTTTCTAAGCTCCTATCCAAAGCAAGAAGTAGCCAGAAGAGTCCTTGTTAGAACTTAACACTGAAGTGGGTCCTGAAGATCACTCCTTCTCTATGGGGGCATCAATGCTGAATTGGCTATGACACCTGGATACTGTGATACTGGTCCATCAGAGTCTCATTCTCATGACCAGTTGAAACCTATAAGATCAGAGCCTCTTAACCTCTTCACTTAGAATGGAAAAAGACAAACGCAGAGGCCAAGGCCCAAGACCCATCTCCCAGGGCCATTTTTTGGCCTTGATGGAGAGGGCCCAAGGCTACTTCCCCTTACTGAGTTGTCTCTCACCAAATGACATCATCAGAGGAGTCCAAGAGATTCCAAGAGGGCAGCTGAAGAGAAAATGGCCAAGGCTTCTATCTCTGGACCTTTTTGAATGCTTCTATAGACAACCAGTCTCCTATTCACCACAGAGTTAGCCAACTGGAATCAGTTACAGACTGTCTATGTATACTTTAATATCTTTCTTAGACACCTCTATCACACATCATCACAACTCCCTTGAAAGCAGACTCACAGCTCTCCCATGTAGGGATATGCCCTCTGGACATGTACCAGTCCTCAACACAATACATACATATACACCTCTATGTTAGTATATATACACATATGTGATTGTATGTATGTATATATGTATGTATGTATATATGTATGTATGTGTCAACCTTCTCAAGGCTATTATCCTAACTAAAATTACAAGGTTTGGTTCCTAGGAGAGCAATTAACCCCAGATCTAAGGCACTCTGTATATCTTAACTCTTAAAATAATAACTCATGAGCCCCCTCTGGTGTGCTTCCCCCATAAACCAGGGGTATATTCTAGCTCTACTATACACAATATCAGTGGGAAGAGTGGTCATATACATAAAATGTTCTTTTTTTGTTTTTTGTTTTGTTTTTGTTGGGCAATGAGGGTTAAGTGACTTGCCCAGGGTCACACAGCCAGTAAGTGTCAAGTGTCCGAGGCTGGATTTGAACTCAGGTACTCCTGAATCCAGGGCTAGTGCTTTATCCACTGCGCCACCTAGCTGCCCCCTACATAAAATGTTCTGATAGAGAGGTACATGCATAGGGAACCCATGGCCCGGGTAACTTATGCCTCTGGCACTGCAAAGCCTCAATGTCCTTCCCTTCTAACGGGGCACTCATGCTGCTCCCTCTGGGCACAACATCTCGGCTAAATAGTTCTCTTAGCTGAGTTCCCTTGGCTTGTTCCTCTCTGAATTTCAGCTCTGGATGGCCAGGAATGATTCACTTCTTCAAAACTACAGTGCAAATTCCTCAGAACTGTTTCCTGCCTACATTTTTCACAGGAGTTCTTAACATAGGGTCTATGAATTTCTTAAAATTTTCATAAATATATTTCAATATAATTGGTTTCCTTTGTAATGCTCTATATTTTATTGGATGCATTTACCAGACTGTCAAGGACATATGACATAAAAAAAGTTGAGAATTCTTGCAAGAAAAGTATGTGTATCACTTTTTTAAAGGGCCACCAGGATGGTGGTCAATGGCTAATCTCCCTCTAATTCCATCAAATTTGACCAAAAATCTTCATATCTTACAAAAGTATAGACACTTTTTTCCATTTTGTTGAAGACATTAATATCTTACTAACATCTTATCATTATATTAACAGTTTATCTTATAAGTTCCTTACCTTTTATAATTTTATCAATGGTGGTAGGAGGAAAGTCTTTTGATCAAGGATGTCCGGATCATTCTCTTCCCACTCCATAATATACATCTGTATATATGTACAAATATACACATACACATACGGATATGTATGTATGCATATATATATATACACGTATATACAAACACATACAGTTGTCTATTATTGTTAGATAGGTATAGGCAAAGACAGTTTAAAGAAAAATAGGAATATTGTCTGCATGAAGTTGGAATGATATTTATGAGGTAGCATTGTAAGGTGAGTAGCCTTTATATTTGGGCCTATGGTCTCTGTTTCAGACAGTGCTTAGCTAAGACTAACTGTATAAGCCTCCAGGAGTTGACTTGTCTTTGAAGACACAGTCACCTTCAGATCAGTTGAACTGTAAGGCCAGGCACCATGTGGGCCAGTGACAGTATTCTAACTAGTGCTCCCCAAACATTGTAGAGCTGAATAAACTCTTATAGTTCTCCTGTATGCCATGGTAAAGCCAGTTGGCCCTTTTACACTTTATACTTTCCCCCCTTGTTGACACAATTTAGGCAGTGCTGGTAAAATATCCTTATTAGGGCAACGCTGGTTAATCTGTTGAGTGAGTTCTCTGACCAATGATGTTGAGAGAGGGGAATGTTTGAGTGGGATCTCCCTAGGGGTCAAACTTAATATTTGACTATTGCAAGCAAGCTTGTTTCATAGGGTGATTGGAAAAACTGTTCTTATAACATTTACATATTCCAGTTAACCACTAGCAGAAGAGGACTGGATAGGTTTGTTATCTATATTGCAGGAGGAAGTATCTATCTACATTGATAAGATTACAGGATCCATAAAATCTATACTGCACAACAGTAGCAGAAGGTATATGGTTAATACTGGCACAGTTTACAAATGCATTATCCTCTTTGGTAATATCTCTGGAATCTCTTATACTTACTGACATGGGAATAGATTAGAGGGGACATCAGAGGCCAATTAGCCCAACCCATTAATTTGGGCAGCTAGGTGGCGCAGTGGATGGAGTGGAAAGATTCATCTTCCTGAGTTCAAATCTAGCCTCAGACACCTAGGAAAGTCCTTAACCCAGTTTGTCTCAGTTCTTCATCTGTAAAATGAGCTGGAGAAGAAAATGGCAAACCACTCCAGCACTTTTACCAAGAAAACCCCCAAAGGGGTCATGAGGAGTTGAAAATGACTGAACACAACTAAACAACAACAACCAATTTTAAATCTTCCTCTAGGGCTCTTCACCTCAAAACAAGTAAAACCTCCCTAGATGGTGAGGTAGCTGTTTATTTATTAATGATCATGCAAAATAAGCCCTCTTATTTACATATGTCAACTCTGGGTTTCCAATGGTTAAACTTCAGTCTGACCATGTCATCTCTTTCAAAGACCTCCAGTGGCTCCCTGTAGGCTCTGGGAACAACTCCCCTTTAAAAAGCACTTCAAGGGGGCAGCTAGGTGGCCCAGTGGATAAAGCACCAGACCTGGATTCAGGAGGACCTGAGTTCAAATCCAGCCTCAGACACTTGACACTTACTAGCTGTGTGGCCCTGGGCAAGTCACTTAACTCTCAGTGCCCTGCAAAAAAAAAAAAAGAAAGAAAAAGAAAGGCACTTCAAAACTTGGGCTCTTCCTGCCCTTTCAACTTCTTATACCTTATTCCTTTTAACTCTGTGACATCGGCCTTCTTCTAATTCCTCACAGAAGACACTCCATCTCCCGACTCTCAAGTATTTTCACTGACAGTCCACCATGCTTGGAATGCTCTCCCTTCTTGTCTCTGCCTCCTGGCTCCTGTGGCTTCCTTCAAGGCTCGGCTAAAATCCTGTTCCTGCAAGAAGCCTTTGCTGGTCCCCCTCAATAGTAGTACCTCCCATCTGTGACTATCGCCAATGCATCCTGCACATATCTTGTCAGCACATAGTCAAACATAGCAGCAGGTTGTTGGTAATATATAGAAATGCTGATGATTTATGGGGGTTTATTTTGTATCCTGCAACTTTGCTAAAGTTGTTAATAATTTCAAGTAGTTTTTTAGTTGATTCTCTGGGATTCTCTTCATATCATCTGCCAAGAGTGAGAATTTTGTTTCCTCATTACCTATTCTAGTTCCTTTAATTTCTTTCTCAAATCTTAGTGCTTCTGCATCTACTTTCTATGTCCTGCCATTCATAATAATACAGCCTCTAGAGCATACCTGGCAAGAACTCTGAAGGGTTATGGTACTGGGTTCTGATTCAGCCTTCACACCTTCTGACTCTGGGACCATGGGGGGGAAATCACTGAATCTCAGTTTTTTCATCTGTAAAATAGGAATAGTAACAATATTTTTAATGGGAAAATATTAAAGCACCATACAAATGTGAATTATGTCTTCTCTACTGGAAAAATTCTCTTACCTGGGTAAGCCACATTACAACTCCTAGATTCTTTAAAAACATCTTAATTTCCGCATTTTCTTTGACTATTTCCCTGAAGCTTGGTTTCAACCCAAGTTCTATCAGAAGAAACAAAATAACAACCTCTCTCCATTAAAATCTGGTATTTATGACATTGGTCCTCGTTTATCTGACTTCTTTTTTCTCTAGACTGTAAACTAGAGGTGAGGAGTGTTGGACTGGGAGTCAAGTTGATCTAAATTCTGCCTGTCCCTTATTAGCTGTGGAACCCTAGACATCACCTAACCTATCTTAGTCTCGGTTTTCTCATCTGCAAAATGGGGATAATAACAGCGCCTACCTCCCTGGTTATTATAAGGATCAGAAGAAATCACTCACGTAGAGCACTTTGCAAATCTTTAAGCGCTAGATAAATGCCAGCTGTTTTTATTATTATTACACCCATAAATATTCATTAGTGGGCATTTCTTGCATTCTGGAAAAATACTAAACATGCTAGCGCTACTTTCTCTCTTTTCACTGCTCGCATCCCCTCCCTTTTCTACCCTTGCGTTGAACCCAAAGTTTTGCTTTTCTTCCTGCTTAATTCCCTCCCCTCTCAGTCGCTGCTAAAACCCGGAGTAGAAGAAAAATTTAGCCAGCCAGGCTCTTACGTGATCCCGTGGTGTGCGCAGGCGCGGCAGCCCGGGCAGCTCTCGGTAGCAAGTAGGGAGGAAGCTTGGGCTGTGCTGGGGGAGGATGATGATGACTGCAGTCGCAGCAGCAGGGGAAGGGGCGCACAGCCCCAGCCCCGCCGCGGTATCCCTCGGCTTGAGTGTGGCCGTGGTTTCCAGCCTGGTGAACGGATCCACTTTCGTGCTTCAGAAGAAAGGCATCGTGAGGGCAAAGAGACGAGGTACGGACCGGGGAACGCGGTGGTTCCCGGGCACTCCTTCCCCGGGCGGCTTTAACGCGGGTGGGGTGGGATTGTCAGCCGTGAAAGCTTCAGGGGGGGAGCGTTTGAGCCGTTTTGGTTTGTGTTGGCCTGGAGCCACCTAGGGATGCTGCCCTCTCTCCCCTCCTCTCCGCACCTCCCTCCCCCAGTATCTTCTGTAGCTGATGCTTCTCTGGGTGATGTTGTCACCCTTTCCCCAGTAGCCTGAGTGGTCCATAGCGCCCACCCCTGCGGAAGATGGGCTAAGTGCGGTGTGAGCAGAGGCAAGGATGGAGCTGCAGCGCCCATCCGCACTTAGGAGCGCAGCCGACCCACCCCTGCTGCAGAGCAGCGGGGCTTTGCTCCGCTCCCTAGGTGTGTGTCCTGCTCAAGAGAGTCTTTTCTGTAACCTCTGTTTCCTTCCTTTGACCGCAGTCACATTCCGCCTCCCCCCCCCCCCCCCCGCCCTGCCCAACCTTACTCTGATGTTGGGGTAGGGTCTCAGTTTCGGTTGAGTTTTTATTTTATTTTAGTTTAGTTTTGTAGACGGTTATCAGGTACACAGGGAGAAGCATTGGACATAGGTTAATTTTCTTTTTTTTTTTCACTTAAAGCACTAGTTAAAGAGAGTTTAGATCTCTCTGGGTATGTTGGTATGTGATCTACTCTGGGGTGACTCGTAAATAACTCTGGCCACTGGAGAATGGAGAATTAAACTAGTAAAGAAACCCCCAGACGTCTTGACCATTCTAGAGAACCTTCTATTCAAACAAACTTAAAGAAGTTATTCCTATGTCTGTCCAAATACCTGCTTTCTCCCCCTTCCTCCCCGCCCCCACTAATGTAAAATGAGAGGAAAGTGCATTATTAAAATATTTCTATTCCTTTCCTGTTGGATAATCTAGCCTCAATTGGGAGGCATTTAACCTTTATCTGAGAATGAAATTCTCTTAAGTGCTTCATCCACAGTTTATCCTATATCAGCTTTCAAAGCATCAAAGAGTGGAAAATAGTTTTCCATTCAAGAGCTGGAAGAGGAGTAGCATTAGAGACAATGACATACAGTAGTCTCCATTTGAGGAAGTGATTTTGGTGATCCAAACCTATTTTCTACTGTACTCTGTCTCTGCTCTGCTTAAAGTTTGATCTCCTCCAAAGTAAGTAACTCTCAGAGTTTTAGTTACTTTCACACTAAAGAAAGCAGTTGACTTTGAAACCTTCACTTAACGCCTGGATTGTGAAAAATTACCTAGGGCTGTTAGCAGGCTTTTTAATTTAGCAATTTTTTTTTGTCTCTCATAGTCAACCTCTGAACTCTTAATTAGATAAAATGATTGGCAACATCTGGGTGTTACTTAGACACTAGGAAAGGGGAGCACTATAGACATTGTACTGATTATATCCTGACTAGAAACATCCAGTTCATCGTAAAAAATATCAAAGAATATGGCCATTCAACTCTAAGGCTGGTGGAACTCTAGGCAGACCTGTTGACTCAGTCCCTTCCTCTTCTAGTAAACAACTCTTTTTTAACCCTGCCACCCCTGACATCTGGACAGATGGCGCTGATACTGCCAGTGCTTTCCATCCCAGAGTTGGAAGTTACAGTTCAGGAAGAGAGGTTAATCTTGGGAGTTGCAGATCAAGCTCTTCTTTTGCCTGCACCTGAACAGCAATTTGAACCTCTTGGCTCCCAGCTTAGCTCTTGGTCAGTCTCCTATTCATACCCTCCCACTCCACCATTATCAATGGAATGCTCTTTTTATATGTACTCCACCTTGGCAGGTAGATGGTGTAGTGGATAGAGTGTTACACTTGGGAAAATTTAAATTTAATCTTGACTCAGGTGGTTACTTTCTGTTAGAACTTGGGCAAGTCACTTAGGGTTTATTAGCCTCAGTTTCATCTGTAAAATGGGAATACTAATAATAGCATCTTATTCACAGGATTGCTATAAGGATGAAAAGATAATATATTTTAAAAGCTTGCTCTGCAAATGTTGAAGAACTTTATAAAGATTAGCTCTTATAGTATTCCATAGTCTTTAAGGGGAAGCCTGAGCTAAACCAGTTAATGAAATTCACCTGCTTTAATATTTAATACTTTAAGGATCAGCTGTTTCATTGGTGTGCTTCCTTCTTATGTGGATGTAGGCTGTAATCTATCACTGCCATGGTAGGCCAATAAAATCCATCATCCAGTGGTCAAGCTTCTGATGATGAGCCTCTTACTTAGTCTGGTTCGGAAATAACAGTTATGCAGTCTGGGGCAGCTAGGTGGCCCAGTGGATAAAGCACTGGCCTTGGATTCAGGAGGACCTGAGTTCAAATCCAGCATCAGACACTTAACTAGCTGTGTGACCCTGGGCAAGTCACTTAACCCTCATTGCCCTGCAAAAACAAAAAACAAAAAAAAACAACAACAACAAAAACAAAACAAAAAAAACAGTTATGCAGTCTACTTCTGGGCCTGGATCCTTTGTCCTGGTAATGCTTTGAGAACCCAGTGTCACCTCCAAATCCCAATATGACATTAGAATAGGACTTTGCTGGGGTTTGCCAAAATTGAAGCAAGTGATTGACATGTTGCTCAAGGGCCAATCTACTGAGTAGACCCCAGGAGAATTTTGTGAAAATAAAAACTGCTTTCTTGACACATTTTTTTTACCTCTATATTAGTGGGTAAGAGAAAGACCATAGGAAAGAGACCCAAATTTTCCTGAGAGGAAACACACACAATTCCCATTACTTTTACAAAAGTTAAGGCAATCGGAACAAAGGCAAAGGAGAACAGATTGTGTTTGGAAAAGTGGTGTCTGACCTATCTTTGCTTCATTAAGTATCATACCTGGAGTTGAAGGCTGTGCTCCAGGATAGGCTCCTCATGCCATATTATTGTATGTATTGCTGTCATCCTCAGTTTCTTCATCTGTAAAATGAGCTGGAGAAGGAAATGGCAAACCTACAGTATCTTTGCCAAGAAAACCCCAAATGGGGTCACAAAGAGTCAGACACAACTCAACAACAACATCATTGTTCTTATATGCCTATTATTTGGAATTGGGGAGTACTTGATTACCATAGCATGAAATAGCACTATAGCACTAAACCCATTCTTAATACTAAGAGAACAGTTTTGAGTTTTGGTTTCAAGCACAAAAAGACCTGTATTTTCACAGATATCTACTACACTGGCCAGTCACTGTAACTCTGTAATGTTACCTGTCAGTGAATGTCCCAGTCATGGTATGTAAAAATGATAGTAGGGGCAGCTAGGTGGTGAAATGGATAGAGCACACGGGTCCTGGAGTCAGGAGGACCTGAGTTCAAATCCAGCCTCAGACACTTAACACTTACTAGCTGTGTGACCCTGGGCAAGTCACTCAACCCCAACTGCCTCACCAAACAAACAAACAAACAAAATGATGGTAATATTATAATACCTAAATTAGAGATTATCCTTGGCAAGCACCAAACAGTAGCATATGAATCAGGTCTAACACACCAAGGTCAGGTGATGTAGCAAGAACACTGGGCTCGAAGTTGGGAAGACCTTGTTTTAAATCCTGCCTCAAATACTTACTAATTAGCTCTGTGACCCTGAGTACATGACTCAACAAACAACAATAAACCAAAAAAAAAAAAGCTAATGTGACCATATGATGCATTGAAAAGTATGAGTTCAAGAATGAAGAGATGAGGTCCTGTAGTACTCTGGTCAGGCAGCACACCTAGAGTATTGTGTTCAGTTCTGAGCATCTGAAGGGGCTTGAGGCCATGTTATATGAGGATCATTTGAAGAACCTGGAAATATTTAAAGACATGGTCGCTGTCCTCAGGTATTTGAAACAGTGTCCTGTGGCAGAATGATTAGACTTGCTCTGGTTGCCCCCAGAAAGTAGAACCAGGAGTGATGAGTAGAAGTTGCAAAAATGGAAATCTAGAGTTGATATCAAGAAAAACTTCCTTACTATTAGGGGTGGCCAAAGGTAAAATAGGCTGCCTCAAGAAGTGAAGAGTTCCCTTGGGTTAGCAGTCTTCCAGCAGAGACTTGACAATCATTTTCTGGGTTATTATTCCCTCTGTTAATTACTTCCTAGTTATCCTGTATGTAGCTTGATTTGTATATACTTGTTTGCATGTTGTCTCCCCGATCGTAAGCTCCTTGAGGGCGGAGACTACCTTTTGCCTCTTTTGTATCCCTGGTGCTTAGCACAGCGCCCGGCACATGGTAGATGTTTAGGTATAGGTTGAACTAGCCTTTAATGCCCTTTCCAAGTCTGTGATTGTTTCCAATTCTGTGATTGTTATTGACTTGTTTATAGTTTTTAAAAAACCCAACCCTCAAATCTATGCATTTTCCTCTGGGCTAAAACTAAGATAAAAACATGAAAACTACGATCAAACCCCAAAAGAAGAGACTCACAGTTCTTTGCCAGTATCACTCAGAGTGCTCAAGAGAAAGCTGAGGCTTTCAAGTATAAAAGAAGTTCCTTACAGAAGTTGACTAAGAGTCAAGTGGGGTTTTTTTCCCCTCTGTGCCTTTGTCAATTCATGGGATTAGTAACAATATTCTATCAGATTTTACAAAATGCCCAGGGAAGACAATTATCTCAAGTTGCAAAAGTAATTAAATTAGTCTGATTAGTCAGATTCTAGAATGTAAGTGTGCTATTCTTAGTTTCCAGAATTGTGGCCCCTGAATGCCTTCTCTGAGATCTTTAAATACAGTTAAATACATAAATACATTTGACAGCAGTACTCTAGGCAGGAGATGGAGGCATCCTTACTTATAGTTCTGTATCAGAGTGAAAGGATTTCACCCTGTATACAAAAGAGGGATGGAAAAAGCTGACTGTGGAACCCAGTATTGTAGCTGTAGCTCACAGTCTTGTATCAGCAGTTTGGTGCAATGGAAACAGTACTGAATTTGGAGCTAAAGGACTGAGTCTGTCATCAACTACCACTGTGAACCTACAAAAAAGTATCTAATCCCTCAATTTTGTTTTTCTCGTCAATAAAATTGGAGACTTGGATTAGATGGTTAAGTTTCCTTTTAGCTCCGAATCTATGATTCTGTGATTTCCGGCCTCATGATTTCAGGAACTCTCTTCATTCTTTCATTATCCATTATATCTTCTTTGCATGATATCGTTCTATAAATTGCTTATGTTAGTGATGGCTTAGTGAAAGGATTTAAATATGACTTGAACTTGACCAACTGCATTGTTGGGGTCTTTTGCGCAGAATTTAAAAACACAAGCACATTTATTCATTTCAAGACTCCATGTGTTAGACTGACTTTGAGATTACCACCCTATTCAAGCACTTACACCATGTAAAATTAGTTTAAAGCAACTTTGATGTTTGTACTAATGATAGTAGAGAGAACATAAGATTTAAAATAGGCAGATGATTCAGACAGCACCTCTTACCAAGTTTCAGAATCTGCTCCTTGTTTTTTTGTTGTTAATTCTAAGGATGAGTAAAGTTGCTTTATTTATTTATTTTCAATTTACTATCTATTCGTTGATTGTTTAAGCTAATGAGTAATGTACTAAAGTAAGTGTACTACAAGGAAAAAAGTATGAGTGAGTAATCAGCCCCTGAATAAGCAGACATTGACTTTTTTATATATCCCCTTTTGAAGAAAAAAATATCACTCCACAACATACTTAGAGTAAGAGGCTCTTAGCATTATGGAAAACAAATTCTAGAATTGAGGCCTCTCCATTGTAAATTGTTAAGGGCTAAAATTCTAGCTAGTCTGTCTAAAATATCTAATGAGTGGTCGCCAATAAATTATAAGCTTTAGCAATAGTTTAGACTTTTAAGCATTTACTAAGGAGAATAAGAATTTGGTAGAGAAGAAAAGGCCTAGATTCCTATCTATTAAAGGGAGAGCACATTTCTAGCTCCCCTCTCCGCCAGAGTCCCAAGGAAAGAGCCCGAGACCAAGCGCCAGTCTCTTCCTTCTTCCTCCCACTAGCCAGCGTCACTTCCTGATGCCAAAGAAAAGACTCCTGGTCTTGCCCTCAAAGACCTTCCCTTCATGGGTGGAACTCTTCTACAGTAAGTCTCCAGCAGGTGGCGTCATTCCAATTGTTACAAAATGTCAGTTACTCAGAAATGCGGTAGCTGTTCTTCACTTTCTAAAATTATGCATGATCTTGACTGTGACCTTGATGGTTATTATGAATTTAAAACTTTTATCTGAAACATGGATGTTAAGAATTTAAGACTTTCACCAGATAACATAATATAATGATAGCACCAGGGAGCTGGGTGGTGCAGTGGAGAGTGTGCTAGGCCTGGTTCCTGAGTTCAAATTCAGCTTCAGATACTTCCTGTGTGACCCTGGTCAAGTCACTTAACCCTGTTTGGCTAATTTTTTCTCATTTGTGAAATGAGCATCAGAAGGAAATGGCAAACCACTCCAGTATGTTGGCTAAGAAAACCCCAAAATAGGGTCATGAAGAGTTGATGGGACTGAAAAACAACAATAACGGCACCAGGAAAGCATATTCTTCACATGATAGTTTAATATGGGAAAGATAATTGAATCTTTTTGGTTGAGGTTTTGAGTGACGTGGTTGAGGCAATGATAGGAGTAGAGATGGTTATAAATATATGTGAACTTGGTATTGGGTCTATTTTTAGGGCCTATAAAATAATCAAGAGGCAGCATAGTCTAGTGGATAGACTGGCTTTGGGAAGACCTAGGTTCAAGGCCTACCTTTTAGTTTACTGGTGATATTTGTTGTTGTTGTTGAGTTGTTTCAGTATTGTCTGTCTCTTTGTGACCCCGTTTTGCCATATGGACCAATGTAAATTGCTTAACCTTTCAATATTACCAAGCAACTCTCCAAGACCACACATTACTGATTAGTTGCCTGGCTACATTTGGTAAAAGATGCTTCCTACACTAGTCAAATTACAGGTCCTGTCTTTAAAAAAAACAACAAAGTAATGGAAATGAGAAGAGTAATACAGGACAACACTTCTGGATATCTACATGATAAAGGCTCAGTGCAATTAATGTTTTTTACTTAGAGGAAAGTCTGGAATCTCTGAAATGGAACTCAGTTGTCCCTGATAGCAATTTCCAACCTGTCAGTAACCAACTGGATGGTAACAGTATCCAAGGCTGCTGCTAGATCTAATACCATCTGATCTTTATCCAATACTAAGAGAAGAACTCTGTATCAACTTTTCTTTGTCAAGGGGTTGGAGGATGTCACAGGATTCCAAATGCCTCACCTTGCTCTGGTGGATCATCTTTCCATAAAGAGACAATCATATGTGGAAAATAAGAGTTTCTGCTACAGATATTGGCTTTGAAAAAACAAATGGTTTAAATAAGAGCGTGCCTAGAACATATACTTTACAGACAAATAGTAATCTATTCTTCTTTCTGTATGATAGAATTGAAGGTAGATTACTATAATTTTAACCTAGACCAACAGTTCTCAAAGTGTGATCCATAAACCCCTGGGGTGTCCACAAGATCATTTAGTATCATTATTTAGTATCATTTTTCATGATACTAAGACATTATACTAACCCTTTACCAAGTATGTGTATCTGTGTGAAATGCAGTTTTCTTCATATACTTTAACCAAAACAACATTGCAACAGATTGAATGTAGAAGAAAATATGAAAACTGAACTTTCTTTTAAACCAGATGTTAAAGAAATGTGCAAATAAATTAATATAATATAATATAATATTACATAACAACAATATAATGTTTCTTTTCACTATTTTTTGTTTTGGAAAATAAAATTATTTTTTCATAAAACATGTTATGCAGAAATTTATTATTATGTTAAATGAATGAATAAATATTTTTAAAGTTCATTTTTCATTTCTAATATGGTAAATATTGATAGATGTAACCCCTATAAACCAAAGCTCTTTGGGGAATCTTAATAATTTTTAAGAATGTAAAGGAGTTTTGAGACCAAAAGGTTTTGAGAACTGCTACTCTATACCATTTAAATTCATTTTTCCATTTCATAGTATCATAGACTTTGAACTAGAAAAGGACTTTGGAAGTCATCTAATCCAACAACCTCATTTTACAAATAAAGCAACTGAGGCCCAGGGAGGTTAAATGACCTACTTAAAATCACACTGGTATTAAGCCTCAGAGGTAGGATTTGAATATAGGTGCTCTGATTCTAGAGCCAATGTTCTTTTCACTGTACTATCCATGTTTCCCAGTTATTACTCAAAGTTAATCTTCCTTAACAGTATTGATCAACGTAATGCCCAACCATATTTCCAGAGATCTAACAATAAAACACTACCAACTTCTTGATAGAGAGGTGAGGGGCTCAGAATGAAGACTGAAACATATTTTTGGATGTGACTAATGTATGACCCTGGGCAAGTCACTTAACCTTGTTTGCCTCAGTTTCTTCATCTGTAAATGAGCAGGAGAAGGAAATGGTAAACCATTCCAGTATCTTTGCCAAGAAAACCCCAAACAGAGTCACATAGTAGGACATGACTGAAACCACTGAACAACAGAGAATGTGGCAATTTATTTAGTTTGACTATATGTATTGGTAACAGATGATTTGGGTTTTCTTGCTTTCTAATTTGGGGAGGGGCAGGGAGAAGGGTGCAAAGGTGGGATGAGGAGATGGATCTTTCATTTTAAAAGAAAAAAAAGCAAATCTTGCTTTTGAATACTTTATATTTCTTAGCCCTTCAACTAAGACATAAACTGGGTCTTCCATTTTACATTCATTCTGAGGGACTAGAAATTCTTCCTTTTAAGTGAAAACACAATTCTTTACAGCTCTGATACAGGCTTTGCAATTCTGGGTAAAAAGCAAGAGTCAATAGAGATGGTTCATTCAGGAAGTTTCCCCTAAGAGCTCTGTATACCCATGAAATCACAGTTATGGTTAAAATTTGTAGAAAGAAATTTTTAATAGTTCATTCATGATATGGGTAAAATAGGATTTTGTGAATTGGCCTGAGAGCCTAATCACCAAATATAATATACTCCCAAATATAATATACTCTTGACCGGGGGAGGGGGGGCGGGAAATGAGTTCTGAGTTCCTTCTTTTGTTCAGTCATATCTGACTCTTTGTGACCCCCATTTGGAATTTTCTTGGCAAAGATACTAAAGTGATTTGCCATTTCTTTCTCCAGCTCATTTTACAGATGAGGAAACTGAGGCAAACAGGGTGAAGTGACTTGCCCAGGGTCACATAGCTAGTGTCTGAGGCTGGATTTGAATTCAGAAAGATGAGGCTTCCTGATTCCAGGCCCAGCACTCCATCTAGTGTGCCACCTAACTGTCTTGAGTTTCATATAACCAACTAGTAAAAGACTTTCAAAATCTATCAGTGCTATTTACAGTATATATTTACTGATATTAACATCAGGAAGAAAGTTATTGTTTTTTAAATTTATATTAAGGGTTTAGCTAAGACTATGTAACTTGTTTGTAACACCTTTTTGAAGGAAAGGCATTAATTCATAAAGGACACAGAGTCTCTCATTCTCTAGTCTTTGTTGTAAGCAGATACTTCTTTTGTTTCTGGCCACATCACGCCCAAGTGGAGGATCTGTTTTTATTCTATGATCATTAGTAGTAGGCTTCCACCAGTCGCAGACGACCATGGATCAGCGCCTTGAAGAGCCACAGGCCACAGTGTGGCTGTGCAGTCCGATACAGGAGCTGCAGTATAAATTCCAAATATATTTGCATATATGCAGAATAGAAAGTGCGTATTACAAGGGCATTTTCACATAGATTGATAGCTAAATATTAGCTATTTAGGCATAAAATTCATATGTGCCAACATTACTGGCAATTGGTATCATGATTTCTACAAATCTCTTTTGTTTTCTACAGACACTTCTTTGTCTGACAGTTCAAACTGTTATTCTCAAATTTAGCTTGGTTTCCCAAGGTTTCTCAACAAAGGGGAAAAACAAAACTATGATCTAGTATTCCATTTGGGGAATTGGGGTAATGGCAAAATTATGGCATTGTAGCAGCACAGATTTAAAGCTTCCAATGTTTACAAATGGCATCTGTATTAGAAATTTAAACAAACAAACAACCCACCCCCCATATTCATTTAATATGTAGATTTGTGAGTATATACAGTATGGGGATTCTCCATGAACTGATACACAACAAAGTGAGGAGATCTGGAGAACAATTTACACAATAACAGTAAAGTTGTAGAGGAAAAAAAAACTTTGAAGGACATTAAAACTACACCGTAATAAGCTACAAGACCATAAAACTGAAGATGAAACATGCTACTCACCTCTTGCCAGAGATGTAATGAATTTAAAATGCAGACACACACATATGTTTTCAGTTGTGGCCAGTGTTGACTTTTTTTTTTCAGGGCAGTGAAGGTTAAGGGACTTGTCCATAGTCACACAGTGTCAAGTGTCTGAGGCCAGATTTGAACTCAGGTCCTCCTGAATCCAGGGCCGGTGCCTTATCCATTGGGCCACCTGGCTGCCCCCTGGACATTTGTTTTACTTGATCATGCGTGTTTATGAGGGTTTTGTTTGTTTTTTGATTCAGTGTAAGATGAGACTGTGGGAAGGACAGATGATAAATGCATATAAAATTAAATAGGTTTTGGTGGGGTTTTTTAATGGCAAAAAATATGTAAGACCTAGGAATGCACATGCACACATTTCCAGTTAGGCTGAAGCCAGAGGTACCAAACTGTCACTGCATTTGATGGAGGCAACTTGATACAGCAGAAAGTTTGCCGTCTCTGGAGTCAGAGGATCTGGGTGCACAGGCTGCTTCTGGTGCTTTATGTGACATTGGGCAAGCCTCAGTTTCCCTATCTGTAAAATGAGGGAGTTGGACTAGATGGTGACTGAAGATCCAACCAGCAATTAATCAGTAAACGTTTATTAAGCACCTATTATGTGTCAGGCACTGTGCTAAAGCCCTGGGGATACAAAAAAGAGACAAAACCCCCCAAAACTCTGCCCCTGCCCTCAAGGAGCTTGCTGTTCAATCATGTCTGACTCTTTGTGACCCCATTTGGGGTCATCTTGGCAGAGATCCTGGAGTGGTTTGCCATTTCCTTCTCCAACTCATTTTACAGATGAGGGAACAGAGGCAAACAGGGTGAAGTGACTTGCCCAGTGTCACATGGCTAGTAAGGGTATCACGAAAATGAGTCTTCCTGACTTTAGGCGAGGTGCTCTCTCCACTGTACCACCTAGCTGCTCCGTCAAGAACCTTACAATGTTATAGGGGAGTCCCTGCTCTCAAAAAGCTTACAATAGAAAGGGGGAGACAACATAAAAGCAAATATATGCAAAGTAAGGTAAATAAACATAGGACAAATAGGAAATAATTAATAGAGGAAAGGTGGGATTTTAGTTGAAATTTAAAGGAAAGCAGGGAGGTCATTAGAAGGAGAGAGTGTTCCAGCACAGGGGATAGTCAGAGAGGCTGGCCAGAACCTTTGACAATATGGTACTGAGTGTACTGATGATTCTATGTTGATGTTGTCTGAAGGAGAGTGTTGTTGTTTGTCCTTCGTTCTCGAAGAGGACCTTGAGATTAGGATGATATCATGACTTGCACTGAATTGGAGGGCTGTGCAAAGTTACCAACCTCAATCTCCTCCAGAGCCTTGTGGGTCCAGTGGCAAGATCTAGATCAGGATGACTGTAGATGGCCCTGGATGTTTAAGGGAATTGGGGTTAAGTGACTTGCCCAGGGTCACACAGCTAGGAAGGGTCTGAGGTGAGATTTGAACTCAGGTACTCTTCACTTCAGGGCCAATGCTCTATCTACTACACTACCTAGCTGCCCCAAGAGGAGAATGTAGCTTAGAGAGAAGGACTTTGAGTTATGATTTCAGAGGTAGTGTGGTAGAGGAGGGAGTTTTTAAAAGGGCCAAGAATACAAAGAGA
The DNA here is from genome assembly GCF_019393635.1 of Dromiciops gliroides. Lineage (NCBI taxonomy): Eukaryota > Metazoa > Chordata > Mammalia > Microbiotheria > Microbiotheriidae > Dromiciops > Dromiciops gliroides. Next base: position 244,876,653 of record NC_057863.1, on the reverse strand, counting down.
ATAGAAGAGACCAGGAAGAGCCAGTTTAGACAAAGGAAAACTGCTCCGCAGGTTGAGCAGGAATGAGAGACCTTAATAGACTAAGATTAGAGAAACTCAGCAGGGTAGCATACATGTAGATGAATCAATATGTAGACAGGCATGCCATCAAGTCAGGGTTCAAAGTGACTTAGATGAGAGAAGTTTTAATGTAGCCTCCCTTGGCATGTAGGTCTAGAGCCCAGATAAAAAGGGCCTTTGTTTCTCTAGCTACTAAGGAAGCAAGAAAAATAGCGTGGTCTTCATGTGGAAAGAGAAAATAATACAGGTGACTAGCAAGGAAGGATAGTGACCCAAAGAATTGGGTTTGAGCTGGAGCTTGCTTTCCCTGAGGTCAGAGCTAGGGGAAAGTCCAGCTTTTATGTTTGTTGAATAGATTAATGGAAAACAATTGTGCCTGTAACAAATTCTTTATACCCTTCAATTCTTTTACACTATAAAAGATACTAGTGTATCTTAAAAACCTTAGTGCTGCTATACTTGTAATTAGTTGGATAGGTGAGAAGTGAAAGTTAAAGGCAGTGGATTGGAGTGACTTTGTCTTTAGAGTAAAAAAGTCCCATTGATTCTGTATTTGATTAATAATTCCCAAGTCACTGAACTGCAGAGTCTCGGAATCAGAATGGACCTCAAGAGAACCTATTGTCTTGCCTGGACCTGAACAAGAATTTCCTTCCTTAGATAGAGTCTTAAATTAACCTTTTTGCATCACCTCTGTCCCTCTCCCTCCACCCCACATTATTCCTCTTTCACTTGTCATCACTGAATGGTCTCCTGGCAGGTCATGGTTCTCATGAAGATGAAACCCATGCTTGTGATTTCTAGTTATAAAATTCAAAACAGCAAAAAAAAGTTTAGCAATCACTGATCTAGAACAGTGCCATAGATGGTATAGAAATTAAAACTTTCAGGGGATGGCTAGGTGATGCAGTGGATAAAGCACAGGCCCTGGATTCAGGAGTACCTGAGTTCAAATCTGGCCTCAGACACTTGACACTTACTAGCTGTGTGACTCTGGGCAAGTCACTTAACCCCCATTGCCCAGCAAAAATAAAGAAAGAAAGAAAGAAAGAAAGAAAGAAAGAAAGAAAGAAAGAAAGAAAGAAAGAAAGAAAGAAAGAAAGAAAGAAAGAGAGAAAGGAAGGAAGGAAGGAAGAAAGAAATTAAAACTTTCAGAGGGTTATATTCCAACTGGGAATCACATCTAACGTATCACTTGAGATAAGGCACTCTGGTGTTTTAGAAAATGAAGGACTAGTTTTAGAAGAGAGCATTTGAATTCGAATTTCACCTGTAGTACCTCCTAGTGTGGGCAAATTATTTAACCTCTCTAAGTCTCAAATTTCTCATCATTTGTTATTGCTGTGGACATGGTAATAACAGTAGCAACCAATATGTATATAGTATTTTAAGGTTAGTGAAATACTTTCCTTACACCTACCCTGTAAACATAATTTAGTCCTATTTTACTAATGAGGAAAAAAAAAGCCAGGAGAGACTGTGACTTGTCAGAACCAGATTAAAATGTAGTTGGGAAATATTTAATTAAAAAAATATAATAGAACATAGTTAATGCTAATATGTGGTTTTCTAAGTCACTCTGTGACCGTCAGGGATCCTTATGTATAGTTTAGTGGTCCCTATTTCTTTTTGAGTTTGCTACCACTTTTTTAAGCGTTCCCTCTTATAATAGAAATGGAACCAGTTTTGTGTCGGATGGGTTAGTTTCCTTTAATGTGGCAGGGAGGCTCTTCTCAACATTTTCATTGGTTTAATTTCCTTACCACCTGAAGTATAAAAGGCTCACCCTATGGGGAATTGGTGTGGGGCAGGGGAGGGCGTTTATCTGAATTGCTGTTGCCATATTGGGGCTACTACTACCTTTCTCATTTAGCCTTGTTGTAGTCTTTGGAATGGTGTTTTATCTGAATTAGTATCAGTTTAAGTTTCAGGCATTGTATTTTTTTAATCTCATTTTATATATAGTTTTTGTTGAATTTTTATGGTCTGCCAGTCCCATATCATGGGGCAGCTAGGTGGCTGCAGTGAATAGAGTGCTAGGCCTGAATCAGGAAAACATCGTCCAGAGTTCAAATCAGGCCTCAGACACTTAACTAGCTGTGGAACCCTAGGCAAGTCACTTAACCCTCAGTTCCTCATCTGTAAAATGAGCAAATGGCAAACCACTTGAGAATCTTTGCCAAGAACACTTCAAAATGGGGTCACGAGTGAAACAAATGAACAACAAAAAGCCCCTTATTCTAATCTTGATCGTGAATAACTGGACTGAACATATTGAGTCAAGGGTAGCCCTAAATTCCACTACACTGTGTATTTTTTCCATACAAGGTAATAGACAGGAGATGAAAGCATGGCATATAGTACCTTCCCTCATGAAATTTAAACTTTACTGAGGTTAAAAAATAAATTTTAGAAGACACTGGAGAGACAAGACCTAGAAGAGAAAAATATATACTGTCTTATACCATTATTCTTATCTTTACTTGACAGTCATCTTTTTAAAAAATTAAAAAAAATTTTTTTTCAGTCATCTTAATAGAGATAATTGAACCCATGAGAGTGGATAAATTCTGAGAGAATATGTAAAGAGGAAAAGGCCCAGGATAAGATCTTTGGGGTATAACCACATGGGGTGTGATATGAATAAGGATTAAGCAAAGGTATCTGAGAAAGAGTTGTCAGACAGGCAGGAGGTGATCTAGGCAAGCAGTGCCACAAAAACCAAGAGTGGAAAGAGCATGTAGGAGGTGAGGGTAGTCCAGTAGTGCCAGATGCAGAAAGGTCAAGAAGAATGAGGACTGAGAGAATGAAAATTGAGAAAATTCCACTGAATTTAGCAATAAGGCTGTGAGTGAAGTGAGCAGAACCAGGAGAACATTGTACACAGTAACAGCAACATTGTGTGATGATCAGCTGTGATAGACTTAGCTTTTCTCAACAATACAATGATCCAAGACAATTCCAAAGAACTCCTGATGTAAAATGCTCTCCACATCCAGAAAAAGAACTGTGGGATCTGAATGCAGATTGAAGCATACTAAATTTACTTTTTTGTGTTTTTTTTCTTTCTTGAGGTTTTTTTCCTTTTGTTCTGACTCTTCTTTGATAACATGACTAATGCGGAAATATGTTTAATGTGAATGTACATATATAACCTATATCAGATTGCTTGCTATCTTGGGGACGAAAGGGAAAGAGGGAAAAATTTGGAACTCAAAATATTATAAAAACAGATGTTGAAAACTATCTTTACATGTAACTGGGGGGGTGAAGAAAATACTAACAAAAAAAGAATTTGGCAATTCTATTCTTGGTAACTATGGAGAGATCTCTTTCAGTTGAATGAGGCAGGAAATACAATTGCAAGGGATTGAGAAATTGGCAGAGAAGAAGTGAATGTGATAGAAGTATCATTGGACAGCTTTTTCTAGGTGTTTGGCTGTGAAAGAAGAGAGATATAGGATGCTTTAACTTGATTTTTTAAAAGATGTGGAAGACCTATGAGTGTTTATAAGCAATGGGGAAAGAGACAATAACTGGGGAGAGGTTTAAAATTAGAGGAGATATAATCATGGGGGCATTCTGTTTAGAAGAATCCTTGGGGGGGGGGTGGCTAGGTGGCGAAGTGGATAGAGCACCGGCCCTGGAGTCAGGAGTACCTGAGTTCAAATCTGGCCTCAGACACTTAACACTTACTAGCTGTGTGACCTTGGGCAAGTCACTTAACCCCAATTGCCTCACAAAAAAAACAAAACAAAACAAAAACAAAAACAAGAAGAATCCTTAGGGGATGGGACCAAGGATATACATTGAGGAGTTGTTTGAACTTGGTTGGGAAAAGGATTACTTCCTCATCAGAGACTGAAGTGAAAGAAGTGAAAAATGGGGGATGACATCAAGGAATTCTGGGAGAAGAGTAGGCTCAGGCTTTTATTTACTGAGTAAACTGAGACCAGGCCCTCTGGTAAGAGGCAGCTGTACCACCTGCTCACTCTTAGTTCAGATTCTCTGTTGAGATGAAATGAGGCTCTTGAAAGTCATTGAACAGTTCAGTCAATATACATTTACTAAGTGTATAGTCTGTGCCAGGCACTGTGTTGAGTTCTAGGGATACAAAAAAGAGGCAAAAGATAGTTCCTGTCCTCAAGAAATTCACAATAGAACGGAGGAGAGGAACAACAACAAGCGGGGAGCCACTGGAGTTTATTGGGTGGGGGAGTGACATGATTAGACTTGCTCTTTAGAAAATTCACTTTGGTGACTGAAAGGAGGATGGATAGGCATAGAGGGAGGCTTGAGGAAAGCAGACCCACCCGCTGGCTATTGCAATAGTCCAGGCATGAAGTGCTGAAGGCATGCACCAAAATGGTGGCAGTGTCAGAGGAGTGAAGGGGGCATATTTGAGAGATGTAGCAAAGGTGAAATCCACAGACCTTGAGAACAGATTGGATATGGGGTATAAGAGATAGTGAAGAGTGGAGGGTGACACCTAGGTTGTGAGCCTGAGGGACTGGGAAGATGGTGTTACTCTCAACAATAATAGGGAAGTTAGGCAGGGAGAAGGTTTAGGGGGGAAGATAATGAATTTTGTTTTGGCCATGTTTAGTTTGGGATGTCTACTGGACATCTAGTTTGAGATGTCTAAAAGGTGACAGGCAATTCAAGATTGGAAGCCAGTGGAGAATAAATTTGAGAGTCATCAGCATAGAGGTGGTAATTAAGTTGAATTGGTTCATCAAGGGCTTGAGATGAGGAAAAGAGGACTGTGCTGTTTTTTATCTTTGTATCCCTGGTACCTAACATATAGTAGATGCTTACTAAATAATTTGTTGAGTTCAGTTGTATGCCTTGCAAGAATGATGGTATCCTTGTCGGAAATAGAACAATGGCAAAAAGGAGATGATTTTGTGGGAAAAGCGATTAATTTGTTCACTGAGTTGCATCTGAGGTGAAAGGTCACATCCAGGGCACTTGTGTTTGGGTTTTGTGGTTTGGGGTGGGCAACGTGTGTGATAGTATTTCTACTCAGTTCTAGCTCTAGGTTTACGTGGCAGTAAATTAGGAATTAGACAGAAGGACAACACATTAGGCTTCACTGCCTGCATCTGAAAAGACCCTCTTTAAACATAGAATCTTCCACTGGTCTTCTAGTGATAAATGTTTTGGGATTTTTTGGTACTATTGTTTCAAATAACATTGTTATACCCCATTTAATTTGTAAAATTCCTCAGAGTTGGTAATGTAAAACCTTCAATTTAGGAACAAGAGGAAATAAGATAAGCACTGGTAATATTAAATTTTCCACTTAGCCTTCTGTTTCATATTCTAAACCTCTCACTGAAGAAGTCTGCTAATGGACAATGAACTGGCCTCAAAAATGAACAGGAAGAAGAGAGTGAAGAAAATTGCCCAATTCTTTTAATGACACTCAACAGGGAAACAATTTAAGAGTACATATGTGATAGAATAATAATATCATTATTAATTAGTAATCATATTAATAAAAATGTACAGAATAAATATAGGGATAGGGTGGGCACAGAGACTGGACCTATGATTTCATTGGTCCTGGGACTCACCATCCCACTAACCCACCCCCGTGCGGAAACTCCTCCTACCAATTCAAATAAGACACTTTCTCAGCAGCTAAAATTTAGAGTACTATAGCATCACTTAGAACAGTAAGAGTTGGAATGATTTGCCCAGGGTCACACAACTAGTTTATGTCAAAGACAGAACTTGAACCTAGATCTTCCTGTTTCAGTCAGCTCTATATCTACTACTCTCTGATAGTCATTCTTTTTTTTTTTTTAGTGAGGCAATTGGGGTTAAGTGACTTGTCCAGGGTCACACAGCTAATAAGTGTTAAGTGTCTGAGGCCAGATTTGAACTCAGGTACTCCTGACTCCAGGGCCAGTGCTTTATCTACTGCGCCACCTAGCTGCCCTCTGATAGCCATTCTTTAAGGAAAAGTGAAGCTACAACTATGGAAAGGAGCAGAGAGGGAACTCTAGTCATGGTGAAATGATACATAATAGAGAGCTACACTTCCTTTTAGGGAGACATGGGTGGGGTAGGACTGGAAAGAATGGGGATTAGTGAATAAAATATAAATTTACTTCTAGGTAGTTGGTGATTGAATAATCCAGGAATAGGGAGAAAACAGTCTGAGGGAGTTGGTTAGCCATTGGGGTGATAACACTTGGCAGAGGGATAATAATAATACTTGAAGCCTCCAGTGGATGTTGTTCCTAGGCAAGGGCAAGAGCCATGGGGTTCAGTGAATAGCGTTTTGGGCATGGAGTCAAGAAGTTCTGAGTTCAAATGTGGTCTCAGACACTCGCAAGCTGTACAACCCTGGGCAAATCACTTCATCTCTGTTTGCCTCAGTTTCCTCCTCTGGAAAATGGGGATATTAACAGCACCTACTTCCCAGGATTGCTGTAATTATCAAGTGAGATAATCATTATAAGGCCCTTAGCCCAGTGCCTGGCATATAATAAGGACTAAATGCTAGCTATGATTATCATCAGCTGTCCTTTTCCACAGCTGAGGCTTACTGGGAAACCTGGAGTACAGAGGGCTGTGATGCACTTGGTCCCTCTGACGGGGCTATTCTGGATCTGGATCATCTACCTCCTTCTCCATTGGCCTGGGTTGGGGTGGGGGTCAGGGATCAAATAGAATTTGAGTGTCATTTAAACTCTTCATGACTTGGTCCAGTGCTACCATTAAAAATTTACTGCAGTCTACCCCTCTTACTCAAACGCTGCCCAGTCCTGCTGGAATACTTACTGTTTGGGGGTGCTCCATCTCCCATCTCTTTTACTTCCAATTCCCTGTGCCCCAAGCCTCGAATGCTTTCCTTCCTCATTCTCCCTATTGAAATCTCTGGTTTCTCAAATTACTGAGCTCGAGTCAACTTCTTCATGAAACCTTTCCTTGACCCCTTCACTGTCATTCTCTTTTCATATTCCGTTCACATTATTTCCCTTCAGTACCTTTGTTCTAGTCACATTGGCCTACGAACTATTCCTTATACACAACATCACTTAACCTCCATGTCTTTTAACGTATACTTTCCCATGCCTGAAATCTTCTCTTTTTCTTCACCTCCTCCTAGAAATGTGCTTCAGTCTAGCAGTATCTAACGATCAATTCACAAGAATTTAAGTTCTTACTACATTTGAAGCACAGTGCTAAGTTTGGGGGCATACAAAAACAAAAACAAAAAAAGATTCTGCCCTCAGGGAGCATACCTGCTTCACCTCTTCTTGTATAGAAAGCATACATAGCTCACCAGAACCAGGAGAGCAATTTCTACACAAGTATAACATTGTAAAAGTGGACAATTTTGAGGCTTAAGAACTTTGATCAGTGCAGTAACCAACTGTGATTCCAGAGGACCGATAATAAAGAATGCTGCTCCCCACCTCCTGACAAAGAAATGATGGATTCGATGAAGAATGAGACACATTTCTGTACTTGGCGACTATAGGAATTGTTTTGTTTGACTGTAGATATTTGTTACAAGGATTTTGTTTTCTCTTTTTCTTTTTTTCCATGGATGGGAGGAGTAGGAAGGAAAAAAAAATGCCTGATCATTGGAAAACAAAAAAACAACCACCAAGCATTCTCTCTCTCTCTCTCTCTCTCTCTCTCTCTCTCTCTCTCTCTCTCACTCTCTCACTCTTTCTCCCTCCCTCCCTCTCTTCCTCTCTCTCCTCTTTCTCTTCCCCCCTTTCCTCTTTCTCCTTCCTTCTCTCTCTTCCCTTTGCTCTCTTTTTCCCTCTTTCTGTTATAACTTGCATATACTTTGTATTTCTTTACTCGTATACTTGCTGAAGATAAGCTTTTTGAGATCAAGAAATGTTTCATTTTTGCCTTTATATTTTCAGTATGTAGCACCAGCACCTTATACATAGTTGGTCCTTAATAAATGTTTCTTTAATTGAATAGAGGAGACAGACTGAGAATAAGGAGTTGAGTTAGGCAATTACAATAATTCTCTGTAGGATGAGGAACTGAATAAGAGCAGTACCAATGGGAGTAGAGAGAATGGAGCAGATAAAAAATAGTCATTGACAAGCTGGAGCAACTGATTCTATATGAGGGAGAAGGAAGAATCAATGATTTCAAGGTTTCAAGCCTGGTTGCCTGGGATGATGGGATGGGAGAAGGGGTGAGTGTGTATCTATCCATCTATCTATCTATGTGTGTGTACACTTTAATATTAGATACAAAACAAAACATTTTTAGTCATTTTAATGGTTAGAGCAGTTTTTCAGATATGCATCAATAGTTTCATAGAGAGAGAGAAATAGAGAGTCTATATCTAGTATATATAGTTTATAGTACATATGGCATATATACCATATAGTCCAAATGTAGTATATAAATTCTATAATGTGTATAGTTTATATAGCATATTCTATATACTATATATAACATATAGGATGGATGGATGGATGCTACTATAGAGGAGAGATGCCTAGTCAGGTGCAGAGTTGGACTAAATGACCTCTAAGATTCCCTCGAACAATTAATTTTGTGATTAAGAACTTCTTGCTTTTATTCATTACATTAAAATGTAGTTGTGTTAACTTTACACATGTATACCTGTTACTATATTTTCTTTTCCTCTTGATCCTTCACAGGTACTTCTTATTTAACAGACATAGTTTGGTGGTCTGGTACAATTGCAAGTAAGTATGTCTTAAAATGACTTTTTTTCCCTTTTTTCTTAAAACCAATCACTCATTCCAAGCATAGCTAGGGATATGGGGAATATGGTTCTTTTGGATGGCTTTAATTTCATTCTACTTCTTCTGGGTATCTAAAGTACCTTCTGTAGCTCATTTCCTCCCTTCTCCCTATTCTCTTCCTTTTTTTGGAATGGGATAAGTAAGAGTCAAAATGACAGGGAGCCAGAAAGTGGAGACAGATGGAGAGAACTCGTGGTGGGAATGGGGAGGAAGGAATAGGGGGAAAATTATTCCATTATCTTTTTCTTCCACCTCAAAGCTTGCCTTTGAGTCAGCTTTTCCCAATATACTAGATGTGCCTGTAGTTTCAGACCACTTATTATCCTAAATATCCTATTTTTTTCAGATTACCAAGGAAACACTTAGGTATCACATGAATTAAGTAGAATTTCACATATTAAAATATTCACTTTGGTCCATCAAATTAAATACTATACTGTAATTAATATGATAGCATGTAAAGGTAAATGAGAATTTTAATTTTGTGAAATTTAATTTCAGAGGAAAGGCAGGTTAGAAACCGAACAGATTCAATAAAGTTTATTTTTAAAGGTTTTTTTTATGCTAAGAAATGTGAAATGTCTTCTTTAATTGAAATTCTCTCCTTTAAAGATCATTGTAAATTTTTTCAGTTAGTATTGAAATGTACATAGGATCAACACCAACTTGGACTCCAAACCCGAGAGTCTTTCTCTATGAATATTTTTAAGACACCAACACCTTATATATAGTTGGTCCTTAAGAAATGTTTCTTTAGGGGCAGCTAGGTGGTGCAGTGGATAGAGCACTGGCCCTGGATTCAGGACTACCTGAGTTCAAATCTGGCTTCAGACACTTAACACTTACTAGCTGTGTGACCCTGGCCAAGTCACTTAACCCCAATAGCCTCACTTAAAGAAAAAAAATGTTTCTTTAATTGAATAGAGGAGAGAGACTAAGAACAAGGAGTTGTTAGGCAATTATAATTCTCTGTAGGATGAGGAACTGAATAAGAGCAGTACCAATGGGAGTGGAGAGAATAGAACAGATAAAAAAAATTAGCCATGTATAATTGACAAGCTGGAACAACTGATTCTATATGAGTGAGAAGGAAGAATCATTAGTTTCAAGTTCTATCTCATGGACCTAAGGAATAGAAATATTATCTGTTATCCACCCTAATTATTTAAGTACATGGGAGAAACTCCATAAAATGCATTTCCCATATTCAAATGTAACTCATACTTTTTTATTTGGATTTGCAGTGCTATTAGGTGACTGAAAACTAATTCTTTCAATGCTGTATTGCTCTAATTTTGGCTACAAAACTAAAATATTTGTAATCGTTTTAATGGTTTGATCGTATTTCTCTAGAGTTTCAGGGTAAGGTATTTTGTAGTAAATACATCAGTAGTTTTTTTCAAACTAATAGTTAAAACATTTTAGGTTCACTAACTATGCCTTCACTCCTGGTCCAAATATTAATTCTTTTATGCTAAAGGACATCTTAATGTAATAATTATGAGATATATTTTTATGATTCTCTTAACAGTGGCTCTTGGTCAGATTGGAAATTTCTTGGCTTATACAGCAGTTCCTACTGTTCTGGTCACCCCCCTTGGTGCTCTTGGTGTTCCATTTGGGTGAGCATTGGAATTTTTGCATTGTAATATTTCTTGGATTGGTAGGATATGAAGGGGTTTGGGCTTTATTTAAACTTAGAGTTTTTCAACTAGAAGAATAAAAATAGTAACTTACATATCTTTGGTTTTTCTATCCTAAGCCAGAATTCTCACATTTAATTTAATCCTGCTTTTTAGATAAATTTAATTCCAGAAATTTGCTTTAATATATTTCAGAATGTGTTAATATAACTTAATTATGGACATCTATAACTTCATTATGGTATGAATAATGGTTTTCATTTTACTTCTCTTTAAACCTGGTACTTTTCCAAAAGAACTAGCAACTCTGACTTCTTGGCAAGTATTCTTTTTTTTTTTTAATTTATAAAGTATTTTCTTTTTTTTCCATTACATGTAAAGATAGTTCTCAACCTTTGTTTATACAAGCTTTACAATTTCAGATTTTTCTCCCTCCCTCCCCTCCCTCCCCCATCCCCTAGACAGCAGGTAATCTGATATAGGTTATATATATATATATATATATACACACATAATAACATTAATCCTATTTCTGCATTAGTCATGTTATAAGAGGAAAAAAAATCAGAGCAATGATGGATAACCTCTAAATAGAAAAAAAAAACAACAGCATCAAAAACAAAAGAAATAGTATGGTTCATTTAGCATCTATACTCCACAGTTCTTTTTTTTTTTCTCCCTGGATTTGGAGATCCTCTTCCATCACGAGTTCCCTGGAACTCTTCTGTGCCATTGCATTGGTGAGAGGAATATAGTCCATCACAGTAGATCAACACTTAATGTTGATGTTACTGTGTACAATGTTCTTCTAGTTCTGCTCATCTCACTCATCATCAGCCCACGCAAGACCCTCCAGGTTTCTCTGAACTCCTCCTGCTCATCGTTTCTTATAGCACAATAGTATTCCATTGTGTTCATATACCACAACTTGTCCAGCCACTCCCCAATTGATGGGCACCCCCTCAACTTCCAATTCTTTGCCACCACGTAAAGAGCAGCTATAAATATTTTTGTACATGTGGATCCCTTTCCCCCTTCTATGATCTCTTTGGGAAAAAGACCCAAAAGTGGTATTGCTGGGTCAAAGGGCATGCACAGCTTTATCGCCCTTTGGGCATAATTCCAAATTGCTCTCCAGAATGGTTGGATCAGTTCACAGCTCCACCAACAATGGATTAGTGTTTTCTTGGCAAGTATTCTAAAGCTTGGTTATGAATCTAGTTAAACCAAACTCTATAATTTAAACAAAAAAAACTATAGTAATTTTTATATTGGGCATTCACTACATAGATTAATTAAAAAATAAATTCTTTGTTAAATACCAGTGTACTATTTGTCTTTGAAAGAAGTTGGGTTATCGAGGAAAATAGAGGATAATAGAAATAAAAATCTAAGTTTAAAAATCCATTGAATCAGGCAGCTAGGTGGCACAGTGGATAAAGCACCGGACCTAGATTCAGGAGGACCTGAGTTCAAATTTGGCCTCAGACACTTGACACTAGCTGTGTGACATTGGGCAAGTCACTTAACCCTCATTGCCCCACCAAAAAAAAGACCAAAAAAAAAATCCGTTGAATCAGTGGCTTTTAAACTAAACCTTTAAATTAAAAATTCCAGAGTCCTTTTGAAAGTATAGTGATACTGGGCATGTTTAATTTTTGTGTCCTCACTGTCACCTTGCACGAAGACTACAAAAGTTCCATAATTTCAAAACGTTTGAAAAATTGAATTGGAATCTAATGCTTTATGTATAGCTATATCCTGTCTACATAAGGCATAGATATAAAGGTCACAAATATATAAAGTGTCTAGAATGCCTATTTTTATATTCAATTTCATATAACTTTTTAGACAAGTTAGTAAGCATTTATTTTCTCTCCCATCTTCCCCCCCACTACCCCCGCCCTGAAAAAAATGGGAGGGGGAATAAAGTCCTTATGATAAATATACATATTTGAATTAAACAAATTCCCACATTGGCTCTTTCCAAACATATGTGTCTCATTCTGCATATTTAGTTAGTCCATAACCTCTCTGATGTTACTTCTGCTTTTTATACCTGAGTTATATTAACTAAAAATGTGTTTAGTTACATTTTCCCTCTGTATTCACTTGTATTGGAAAATCCATTCCCTTGGAAAAATATTTAGACCCCAATAAATAAATATACCCAGAATAAACAACACCTTCTGATTTCTCTACAGCTTTCCTTTATCAGTTATTCACCCTTTCCTTTTGTATCATCCGTTTGTCCCTTTCCACTAGCATCTTGATTTCTCCCTAGGGTTCATTTCTTCACCAGGTCTGTGATATCATCAGTTTGAATACTCCCTTCTCTAGCACAGATTGCCACACATTTGCACCTTCTCATACCATGAAATCCTTGTGTTCTGCCATAAATCCTCCTGAAAACATCTTTCCAGTGAAAGCCTTCATCTAAGTTAGGGGATCTTAATCTGGGGTCCAGGAATTTGTTTTATTTTAATACTTTGATAAGTGTCTTTCAATATAATTGGTTTCCTTTGTAATCCTATTTGATTTTATGCATTTAAAAACACTATTTAGTTGTAGTTGTTCAGTCATATCTGACTCTTCATGACCATAGTACACCAGGCTCTTCTCTCCTTTATTATCTTCCAAAGTCTGCCCAAGCTCATGTTCATTACTTCCATGACACTATCTATCCATCTCCTCTGTCTTCCCCTTCTTTTGCCTTCAATTTTCCCAACATGAGGTCTTTTCCAATGAGTCTTGTCTTCTCATTATTTGGCCAAAGAAGTTAAGCTTTAGCTTCAGTATTTGTCCTTCAATGAGTAGTCTAAATTAATTTCTTTAATTATTGACTGATTTGATCTCTTTGCTGTCTAAGTAAGGGACTCTTAGAAGTCTTCTCCAGGACCACAGTTTGAATGTGCCAGTTTTGTGGTGCTCAGCTTTCCTTGTAGTCCACCTCTCACAGCCATCTGTTTACCACTGGGAAACCAAAAAACTTCTCCCCCATTCAAGTCAATAGGGCAGGTAAGTGGCACAGTAGACAGAGTGCCAGGTCTGGAGTCAAGAAGACTCATCTTCCCGAGTTCAAATCCAGCCTCAGACATTTCCTAGCTGTGTGAGCCTGGGCAAGTCACTTCACCCTGTTTGTCTCAATTTCCTCATCTATAAAATGAGCTGGAGAAGGAAATGGTAAATCACTTCGGTATCTTTGCCAAGAAAGCTCCAAATGGGGGTCATGAAGAGTTAGACATGACTGAGCAACAACAACAACCAAACATCCAACTCAATTAATCCTGTTTCTGTTGCCATGATATTGTTCTAATCCAAGGGTGGACGGTTTTTGTGTAGCTTGCGAGCTAAAAATGGTATTTACATTTTAAAATAAAATAAAATATTTCTAAGTGCAAAAACAATCCTTAGCATACAAAAACAGGTAGCAGATCAGATATGGCCCCTGGACTATAGTTTATAGACTACTGTTCGAATCTATCCTTTTCTCTCTACCTAAGGTAGTACTGCTACCACCTTCGTTTTAGCCCCTTTTACCTTCCTTTTGGACTATAGGAATTGCTTCTCAGCTGATTTCTCTGCCTTCTAATTTATTCTACACCCTGCTGATAGATTGATTTTCCTAAAGCAAAGCTCTGATCATCATTGTCGTCACTATCACCATCATCATCATTAACAACACCAACATCTACAAGTAGCACTTATAAGGTTTACAAAACTATTATCTCATTTTACTCTCCCAATAACCCTGGGAGGTAGGTGTTATTATTATGCCTATTTTATAGATGAGAAAATGAGGCAAACAAAAGGTTAAATGACTTACCCAGGGTCACATGACTAAGTAAGAATCTAAGGCCAGATTTGAACTCAGGTCTTCCTGACCCCAGGGCTCCACTCATTGCACCACTGAGATAGATATTCTGCTCAAAAACTGCCACTACTTCACTATTGCTTACTAAATGTTCAGACCCTTTAGACCGTTATTTAAAAAAAACAAAAACAAAAAAAAACTTCCCTTGTTTGGCAGCCTACCTTTCTAGGTGTATCTTCTACCACTCCCTTTCTTTCTTTCTTTCTTTTTTTTTTTTGCAGGGCAATGAGGGTTAAGTGACTTGCCCAGGGTCACACAGCTAGTAAGTGTCAAGTGTCCGAGGCTGGATTTGAACTCAGGTACTCCTGAATCCAGGGCCAGTACTTTACCACTGCGCCATCTAGCTGCCCCCTCCCTCCCCCTGCTCCCTTTCTTTTAAAAGTCTTATGTGCCAGCCAGACTCCACTATTTGTTCTCCTAGCAAACATTCAACTTTCCTACCTTTGCACCTTTGGTCAGATTGTTCACTTGGTCAAAAAACTGGCTGAATTCTCAAAGTCTCTGCCTATGGATCACAAACTTTGGCAGTTCTTACCAAAGTGGAAAGGTTTTGGCTGTAGGCCTAGTGAAGAACTGAGTGTTCTTTGTTGGAGGGTCAGCCTAACTAAGTTTGGAAAGGCTCACTACCAGTATGACTGCAGCATGATGAAATTTTGGCTGCAACAACTTCAAATCAATCTTCTTAAAACATAGGTCTGACCATACCCCCCCCCCCCATTCAATAAACTCCAGTGGTTCCCTATTGGTTTCAGGACCAAATGTAAAATCCTTTGCTTGGCTTTTAAAGCCTTTTCTAATGTGGCCCTTTCCTACCCTTCCAGTGTTCTTGGCTGCAGGCACAGTGAGCTGTCTAGCTGCCTCACTTGGCACATAGTAGGCACTTAATAAAGCTAGTTGACTTTAATAAAGCTAGTCACTTAGCTAACTGACTGAAAGACTATCTACTAAGTATCATATAAGAGTTGTATGTGTCAGTGAGAAGAATACTTATATCAATGATATAAGATATCATGATATAAGATATCATGATATCATAGATATTGGATGTATATTAACATATACTTAGTCCAGTGTATGATACATAGTAAGCACTTCATAAATATGTTTTCATTTATATATTACATAATTTCTCATTAAGGAACCTCATTGTCATTTGGTTAACTATTAATGTTTAATCAGTTATACTGGAAATGTTACTGTTCCAAGTATTCTGTAAACTCACCAGCTGCAAGCCTTATTTCACACAGGAATACTGCACAAGTTCATTCATTCCATTCTTCACTCATTTAAACAACAGAATTTCATTCAAAATTTTATAAAACTACTTATATAAAAATTCTTTAAAAAGTGATAAATTTTCCCTTTTGCATAGAGATACGTGGATACATGTATACATACACACTTTTATAGAGTGAGTGATTTTCTTGTGTGGCTTATAGAAACAACATGAGTAGCCTTTCAAAAAATATTCATTTTGGGAGCAGCCAGGTGGCACAGTGGATAAAGCACCAGCCCTGCATTCAGGAGGACCTGACTTCAAATCTGGCCTCAGACACTTGACACTAACTGTGTGATCCTGGGCAAGTCACTTAACCCTCATTGCCCCACAAAAACAAAAACAAAAAAACAATTTTATTTGTTTTAATTAGCCAAAATCTCCCTTTATACTCTCCTACCCCACTACTCTCCCCCATTTGAGAACATAAGAAAAACAAAACCAATTAGAAACATGTTTAGTCAATCAAAACAAATTTCCACATTGACCATCCCGCCCCCCCCCCCATTCTCTGTTTCTGTATTCTGAGTTCCCACTCTCATTAGGCAGATAACATGTTTTATCATTAGTCTTCTGGAATTGTGATTGGTTATTTTGCTGATGAGAGATCAGCATGATAGTCATCCATCACATTTATATAACCATACCTCCTTCATTCTTCCCCCAATTTCTGATCTCTCCCTCAGATTCTTATTCTTTACTGCCTCAAAAAGCTATAAACATTTTTGTACATCTTTAGAGTTTGTTTTGCTTAGAACTAATCCCTCCCTTAATCAGTCCTCCCTTATATTCCCCCTTTTCCCTTTTCCCTCCTATTTCGCTGTTGAGTGAAATGTATTTCTATACCTAACCGCACATGTAAGTATATGTATGTGTATATGTATGTATGGTCTCCTTTGACCAATTCTTATGGGAGCAGGGAGCAGGTGTCAGGCATTGCTCCACTCCTTATTAGTATAGATATCTCCTTGTACATCCTGATTGTATGAGATAATTTTCTCTAACTTTCCCTTCCCTTTTCCCCCAAGCCCTAGTTCCCTCAGTGTATTCCTCTTCCCTTTCCATTCTTTTAAGAACTCCAAGACATAAAAGAACTACTCCCAAGCCTTGTATAATTGGACTGCCTCTACGACTCTTGATTATAATAGGGATGAGAGAAGACACATGTATCATCTCCCTATATTTGAATGTAAGCAGTTTCTTCTAGTCTAGTCCTTTATTGTTGTTCATTCATGTTTGCCTTTTCATGTTGCTCTTTACTCCTGTGTTTCCAGTGCAAGGTTTCTCCCCAGCTCTGATCTTTTCATTAGGAATGCTTGGAAGTCCTTTATTTCATTAAAGGTACATTTTCCCTGTATCGTTTTACTCAGTTTTGCTGGGTAAGTTATTCTTGGCTGTAAGATCATATCCTTTGCTTTCTGGAATATTGCATTACAGATTCTCTGCTTCTTTATAGTGGTGGCTACTAAATCATGTGTGATCCTGACTATGAATCCTTCATATTTTAATTCTTTCTTTTTGGATACTTTGCAGTATTTTTTCTTTGACCTGGAAGTTCTGAATTTGACTGTCATGTTCCCGTGAGTTTTTATTTTGAGGTTTCTTTCTGGAAATGGATTTTTTTCATTTCCAGGTGGCCCTCTGGTTCCAATAGATGTGGGCTGTTGTTTTTAAGATTTCTTCAAATAGGATGTCAAGGCTCTTTTTTTTGGTTATGAAATTCAGATAGTGCAATGATTCTTAAATTTCATCTCCTTGATTTGTTTTCTATGTCAGTTGTTTTTGCTTTGAGATATCTTACATTTTCTTCTTTTTTTTTTCAGCCTTTTGACTTTGTTTTAATACTTCTTGTTGTCTCATGGAAACATTGGTTTCTAATTGGTCCCTTCTAATTTTCAAGATGTTTGCTGCTTGGTCAAGGTCTTGTACTCTTGTGCCAAGCTGTTAATTCCCTTTCAATTCTTTCTTTCATAGCTCTCAATTCTTTTCTAATTTTCTCCTAAAACACTTTTCTTTGCCAAAAAAATATTAAACTATTTTAAACTTTTGCCTCATTTCTTCCTGGAATTCAAGTTGAATTTTTGCCCAGGCTCTGTTTTTTTCTGAGGCTTTGTTTCTAGATGTTTTGAAGTCGTTCTCTTCTTCTAGGTTTATGTTTTGAGCTTCTCTGCCACCATGATACTTTATGATAGGGTTCTCTGTTTGTTTGTTCTTTCTTCCAACCTTTACCTGCCTTTAGACTTAATAATGGGGCTGGGTTCTGTTGTACTTCTGGAAGGAAGGTCTGGGCTGATCCTGTTGCTACTTTCTTGGAGTATTAAGTGTTGTGTTATTTTAGGAACTCAGGGATGATCTGGGGAGCTGCAAACTACCAGTGCTCACAGAGTAACCTGATCCAGGGTAAAACCTGTTTCCTCCTTGGTCTGAGCTCTACAAGCACCTAATGGACTGTTGCTGGAATCAGCCCTGGTCAGTCAGCTAGTAAACTCTGATGGTTCTTAGTGATGAAGTTGTAGGCTAACTTTTGGTCTAGGATTCCTGCCCTAGTTCTTCCTCTGTATGCTGAGCTAGATGCCAGAAATGGGACCCTGTTCTACCCTTGGGGTCGGAGCCACATCAGTGCTGCTGCTGTTGCTGTTGCTATTGCTATTGCTACAGCTTGATTTTAAACTTCCTCCTTTCTCATTCTACTTCTCAGGGCCTCCCCATCCAGGAATGCCACCTTGGTGCATAAGTCTGTCTGTCTGTCTGCCGTGGGTGGGTGACCCAAAGCTGGTTAATATGTAACAAAATGTAGTGCTCACACCTATCCCTGTTGCAATGCCCCAGTACAGCTCCAGTGGCTCTCGCCAAGTGCACAGCTTCTCCCTTGGATGCTGGTATGTTCCGTGGAAGACATGTTCCTGAATGACACCAGTCTCCAGTGTCTATAGACCTTCCAATTTCACTCCTTATGTCAAGCTGGGTTGGACACATGACCTTTTCTAGATTTCCCCATCAGAATTCAGTCTGGCACATATTCCAAATCTGTTTAGAGGAGTTTTGTGGATAGGAGCTAAACTGCACAGGTTCCTACCACTCTTCCATCTTGTCTCTTAACAAATATCAGAATTATGCAAAAAAAAAAAGCCATTTTAAGATAGATATTCATTATTTATTTATTTTTAGAAATCTCATCTGCTTACACATAACAGCAGTATTTGATATGTAATCAAACACCATATTTTAAGAATTCCTAAGATTCCACAAAATCCAAACTTGAAACTTTATAGGAGCTTCTGGGTAACTTTCAAGTAGCTATTATTTTTGCCACATCATTAGATTCTTCCTTCTTCATCAAGGATTCTTAACCTTTTTTGTGTGTCATGGACCACCTCATCAATCTTATGAAAAATTTAAAAAATATTTAAATGCTAAATTTCAGTTAGAGATTAGTGAAAATAAAGATGTAATTTTTGCCCATCCATTATCAAGGACCCCCTGAAATCTTTGGGGGTCCACAGGTCACAGGTTATGAACCCCTGTACCTTATAAGTGAATCTCAGCAGAGATGGAGAATAGCTGTCATCATAAGTCATAAACCACTTTCTTCTGTCATATAATTTTATGCTGACTGTCCTAGCTTTTGTTTTGCTACAACTAAAGGCACAAATGAACTCCAAGTTATAAAATCATAGGATTGAAAGGAATCTTAAAGAACATGTAGACCAGTCCATTGCATTTTTTGTTTTGTTTTGTTTTGGTTTTTTGAAGGGCAATGAGGGTTAAGTGACTTGCCCAGGGTCACACAGCTAATAAGTGTCAAGTGTCTGAGGCTGGATTTGAATTCAGGTCCTCCTAAATCCAGGGCCAGTGCGTTATCTATTGCGCCACCTAGTCCATTCATTTTTTGTTTGTTTGTTTTTGTGGCGCAATGGAGGTTAAGTGACTTGTCCAGGGTCACACAGCTAATAAGTGTCAAGTGTCTGAGGCTGGATTTGAACTCAGGTACTCCTGAATCCAGGGCCGGTGCTTTATCCACTGTACCACTTAGCCACCTCCAGTCCATTCGTTTTTACAGATGAAGAAACTGAAGTCCAAAGAGGTTGGAAAGATTTATCAAGGTCATAAAGATAGTTGATAGCAGTGCTGGGAGGAGAGTATAAGCTTCCTTATCCCCAGGCCAGTTCAATTTTCCCTCTACTTAGCTGACTTACAGATGAGGCTTCAATTTGCTTTGTCCATTGTTGTACATTAAAAAAAAATTCCTGGCAATTATTTTTTACAGATATCACATTTTATCTTCACAGCAATGCTGGCAAATAAGTGTTATTATTATCCTCATTTTTCAGATGAGGAAACTGAGGCACAGAGAGGTTAAATGATTTGTCCAGGGTCATAGTACTAGTAAGTGTCTGGACTGGATTTGAATTCAGGTCATCCTCACTCCAAGCCCAGTACTCTACCCACTCTAACTACCCAGATTTCTAGAACACAACAGTGTCTCCCCACCTGTCCTCTGTTACTTCCCATATCTATATCTGTTTTCTTTTCAATTGTAGAGTTTACTTCATTTAGATGGTATTTATAAATTTAATAGCTGACTTAGTATTCAAATGTTTATGTTACAAATCTAACATGTTAGCTCTTTAATGTTAAGGATTTTAGCACCTTTGTTTTTGCTGGTTGATGAGAAATGGTCAGAAACTTGACCTCTAAAGGTCTTTCTTGCTCTAAAGCCACTAATCTAAAATAAACATCTTGTAGTAAAAGAAAACAACTTTTGCTTCTTGGCACTGGCATGTCTCTGAAATGTCTAACAGATATAGAAAGCACTCTTTTTAGAAAAAGAGCTGAAGGAGGGAGAAAAACCTAGAGCGGGGAAAAAACTCTCAACTAGTGAAATACAATTTTTGCCACATGAGATTTGTTCTCATAAATCTGGTTTTTAGCCATCATTATCAGCAATTTCTTCTTTATTAAAAAACACACGTACAACTTTTAAAAATGTGTTGATGCTTAAAAAAAATAACCGTGCTGATTTCCAATACTGCTTTTCACAGGATTTTTCCTTGTAAAAATCTAAAAATTAGAGCAACTACTGCATCCAGAGCACCTAGGTTTCTGCATCTTCTCCCTCTCCAGTACAAGGCCCATCTGTTCTAGACCCACATAACCCCAGGACATACAGTCTTGGGTGGAAGCCTGACCACTTGAAGAGTCAGGTTCCTTTTCTCCTCCTCTTTGTTTACCTTGTTGCCCTAGGGGAAAATTGTTTAAACTTAGGTTTGGTTTATGTCTAGGATCTCCCTAAAAAGGGAAAGTCAAAGGCTACTTAGTGTATAATATATATCAGGCATGAGACAACTGTTTATTTCCTGCACACAAAAGAAATACTTAACACAAAGACTCAGACGTGTTCATTGACAAGACTTAAGCAATCAGTAATTTATGACTTTTAACTACTATTATACTTTCTTAGGAGGCTGAGTTAAAATTATCAAAACAAAACATTTGCTGCATCTTCTGCAGTTCTTCCTGCTCAGTGGCCAACAAAGAGGATTTCATCGTTGTCCCCTAAGGGCCAGAATCCTTCAGTACTGACCAAAAGCAAGAGGGTTGTTCTGTACATGCTCCAAATTCTCTGTTACACAAAGAAAAACAATTAAGCCACATAAACTGTCACATCAAAGTGTCCAGTGGAGTATGTAGTATCCCGTGGGTGTAGTCCACCACCTTTCTGTATTATTGTGGCCTTTATATTCATTGTTCTCTTGGTTCTGTTTGCTTTGAAATTCATAGAAATATTCCTGAATTTCTTGGGATTCATCATATTTGTCTTTCTTCATGGTACAATAATATTGTATTCATATTTCATATTGAATGACATTCAACATTGATATTCAAATGTCACAATTTGTCAAGCAGGATATTCCCCAATTAGGAGGCACCTACTTTGTTAATAGCTGTTTCCTCTGACCCCCCCAAAATGCTGCTTTGAATATGATATATGTGTGAATGATATCTTTGACCTCTTTGGGGAGCAGAGCCCCAGTAATGAATTCTATCTCTGGGTCCAAGAATGGCAGAACTACTTCATAGTCAAACCATAGTGTATTAACATGCCTATCTTTCCGAAGTTTCTCTTGTTTATCATCATCTTTGCTGACTTGACACATATGAGAAGAAACTTCAAAGTTGCTTTATCTCTGATGCTTCATTTATCATCATCATAGTCTTCTTTTTTTTTTTTAATTTTTTTTTCTTTTAGTGAGTCAATTGGGGTTAAGTGACTTGCCCAGGGTCACACAGCTAGTAAGTGTTATGTGTCTGAGGCCGGATTTGAACTCAGGTACTCCTGACTTTAAGGCTGGCGCTCTATCCACTGCGCCACCTAGCTGCCCCCCATCATAGTCTTCTAACACAGAAGTTTCACCTGGATTGGGATAAACATCACTATCCACTTTTGTAACTGTTTATTACTAAAATTTTAGTCTCAGTATTTTCTAACAGACCAGTTTATTTTGAATGTTCAGAAGATGGAGGAATTATTTCTTCCTTTTTTAAGGGCATGTAACCTACCCTTCTTCTCAGTTGGCTTTTCTCTTGAAAGTGGCTCTCAAAGAGCTTCAGATGAATGTTTGCAGTATTTCTTGTTTCTAGATTAGGTGCCACATTATTTACATCGTGAATTCCTATGCCTAAGAAGTATTTGTTCACTGAAATCCTAACAAATAGAGGATTATTTTCATTTAGAGTTTGGCAAATTGTACCAGTCTTGGTTTCATTGTTGTGTTATGCTTAATATCTTTCATTTGTGTAGAGCCCTTGGTAGATTTCCAAGCACTTTCACATACATACATTCTCATTTGGTCTCAGCTAAGTCCTTTTTAGTAAAAATATGCTCACACTACTCTAGCCCATAAAATAGTAAGAAGGCCTTTTAAACCCATACATATCATTAGTTATCATCTCTCTGAAGGGGAAGTGTAAACCAAGCATATTTAGATGAGTTAAAAATGCCTTAGTCAGGTCTTTTGTATATGTCGGAGCTGTCCCTTCACAGTGAAATAGGAAAAAGGGAAGAGATCTAAGCAGGGACAGATCAGAGAAGCAGGACAGCTTCTGAGATTCTTCTAGACTAGACCTATTTGTAGTAAGGCTTGATTATTGTGAGATGCTTCCATTAGAATGTGAGTTTCTTGAGGGCAGGCACTGTTTTTGCCTATCTTTTCCTTGTCCCATCACTGATCACAGTTCCTGGCACATAGTAGGTACTTAACAAATGCTTGTTGACTTGACTTGTTATCTAGTTTTAAGTATTGTGAAATCTCAGAACAGCAGACACAGTAGAGAAATAACATTCCAAAGCCAAAAATACATATTTTTTAAATCATTAGCACTACTATTTTCCTTCAATTCCCCCTAATGTGGAATATGGAGAATTAATTTAACACCTACAGTATATGTAATAAAACAGAACAGAGGGTGGCATATGTATCTCTCTTTAGCAGAACTTTATATTCCAAATCACTTGTCAAATAATATCAGGACTTCTCCAAGCCTTCTTAAGACCCTTCCTATTATGATGTCATGACTATTAAAAATTAAAAGAAGGAAAATAATTTTGACTCTTTAGTTCAGTCATATTTGTGTCTGGGTATCATTTGATTATAGCAGACAAAATGTTGTTTAAAAAAAAACCCAAACCAAACCTCTAGTCTTATAAAGGGGCAGCCATGTGGTCTAGTGGATGGAATGACAGGCCTGGAGTCAGGAAGACCTGAGTTGAGTTCAAATCTGCTTTTTTGCTCAGAGTTCCATTTATGTTAGTTGATGGAAGACAGAGATCTGTGTCCCCTACAGTGCTTAATTTACGTACTTCACAACATTTTTTTTTTGTGAGGAAAACACTTTGCTTGGGTAAAAGTGCTATATAAATGTGACAGTGTTATTAACAAAGTGCTGAGCGCATAGTAGGTGGGAAACATGAGAAATTGATTAGTAGTCTCAAAGCAGCTTCATGTAAGAAGGATATTAACAAGTAATGAGCTATAAAATGACTTCAGCATCTAGGTTCTCATAAGAATCATCACAATTAAACCTTTGCTGCTAGTTGCATTATAGGGAAATTAAGAAACAAATTGACAGTAAGATTATATTCATTATTTTAAAGGGCCAGTGTAACTCTTAAAATTATGGGTGATACTTTTGTAAACCTATGATGGTTTATCAAATATGAGATAACCTTCTTATTTTGTAGTGAGGTGGTCTTCAATTTTTACTCTGGCAACTTTGTTTTGTTGTAGTTGTTCATTTGTTTCAGTCGTGTCCCAGTCTTCATGACTCTGGCTGGGGTTTTCTTGGCAAAGATACTAGAATGGTTTGCCATTTCCTTCTCCAGTTTAGTTTACAGATGAAGAAACTGAGGCAAACAGGGTTAAGTGCCTTGCTCTGGGTCACAAAGTTAGTAAGTCTCTGAGGCCAGATTTGAACTCAGGAAGAGTTTTCCTGACTTCAGAACCAGCACTCCATCCACTGTGCCACCTAGCTTGATCCTCAGGCAACTATGGCAACTGCTAAGCTAGCACCAAAAAATAGAATTTAGTGGGAAAATGACAGTCTATTAATTTTTTTTGTTTTATTTTAATATGGGGGAAGGAAGATTTGATTAAGGGATCCCAAATCACCCAAGTTCTCCCCATCCTACTTGATGACATAAAGGTCAGGTAACAGAAACAATGCGGTTTTATGGTCCTAAAGGGCAAATAAAGAAGTATTTATACTTTATTTACCCTTTAGGAGGTAGGAAAGAAGTTCCTCTATCGGGAGCAACTAGGTGGTGCAGTGGATAAAGCACTAGCTCTGGATTCAGGAGGACCTGAGTTCAAATCCAGCCTCAGACACTTGACACTTACTAGCTGTGTGACCCTGGGCAAGTCACTTAACCCTCATTGCCCCATAAAAAAGAAGAAAAAGAAGAAGTTCCTTCATCAATTTGGTATAATTATAGGGTGGCTAACTATTGTCCAGCTAAAGGATCAACCATACCCTTGACACCCTTTAAAAAGTCATGCTTTTTCAGCTTAATGAGCTAAAAAGCTCATTCTGTAGATGAGATGCTAAGGATTCAGTCAAGAGAAGAACCATCCCTCTCAATTGAGAAAAAAGTTGGCTGTGTAAGAGAAACTCATCTCTTAAGAGAGAAGCAGTCTTGGGGCAGCTAGATGGCACAGTGGTTAAAGCACCGGCCCTGGATTCAGGAGTACCTGAGTTCAAATCCGGTCTCAGACACTTAACACTTACTAGCTGTGTGACCCTGGGCAAGTCACTTAACCCCTATTGCCCCGAAAAAAAAAAAAGAGAGAGAGAGAGAGAAGCAGTCTTGACCTTTCTCTTTTGTTCTTCTTCTGGAGTCTAGTGGCAGAGAGATTTCCTTTTCCTTTTCCCTCCTTCTTTCCTCCCTTGCCTAATCCATCCATCCATCTATCCTCCCTCACCCATCATCAGTGACATCATTAAGTAGAGCAATTCCCTCAATAGGAGACACTGAACTCAGGAGAGCAGGCCTAAGGATTCTAGTTACAGAATCAGGTAGAGCTGTGGAGAACAGCTGAACAGCCTTTCTGGTAAAGATGCCCAAAGTGAAACAGCATGAGGACACCAGGAGAAAAGAAAGGACAACTTGGGTCCTATTAGAGGCACGAGTTAGCATAAGCATGCATTCCCTAAGTGGATGCCTCTCTACTAGGGTCTTCAACATGTGTGCCCATTCTTCACACTCATAATGGTTGTGTCTTCTGGACAGCATGGCCCAGCTTTGTGGCAACAATGTTTTGTTACTATTTTTCATGTTATGCCTTTACTTTAAGCTAATTGTGTTAACTGGCTGACTACTGAAGGTAAAAATGATTATGGGAGGTTCATGAGCTTTTGTTTTGTTTTGTTTTGTTGGGTTTTTTGGGGAGGGGTAGGCAATTAGGGTTAAGTGACTTGCTAGTAAGTGTCGTGTCTGAAGCTGGATTTGAACTCAGGTCCTCCTGAATCCAGGGCCGGTGCTTTATCCACTGAGCCACCTAGCAGCCCTGAGTTTTGTTTTATAAATTTAAACCTACAAGATAGCTTGAACCTGGAGTAGTCATCCCCTTGAGCATCCAACATATGTGGGTGATGGGGAGGGAGGGGCTATATAAAGACCTCCAGGGGTATGGATGGTCCTTCAGCCAGAATGGCTGTGTTCAGTAGGTTTTTTACTTGTGTTCAACTTTCCATGATCCCTTCTGGGGTTTTCTTGGCAAAGATCCTGGAGAGGTTTGCCACTTCCTTCTCCAGCTCATTTTACAGATGAGGAAACTGAGGCAAACAGGGTGAAGTGACTTGCCCAGGGTCACACAGCTAGTAATCGTCTGAGGCTGGATTTGAACTTGGGAAGATGAGTCTTCCTGACTCCAGTCCTGGCATTCTATCCACTGTACCACCTAATTGCCCCATAGTTAATGGCCACTCTCCTTTTAATTCCATCAAATTGATGGAAGAGCTTCTTCATGATCCTTAAAGTGATAACAAATTGTCAACATTTATTCATACTTCCTTTAAGACTTTAAAATCTTATTATCATTCCTATGTACTTCTTACTTTACCTTGTAATTTCGTCAAGTAGACCAGAAAGGAAGAGTGAAGAACTCAAATGATCAGTGACCCTATTCAATTTCTATCACCACCACCATCACTATACCATAAACACTAAAATTTGTTTGTCATGTCATGTTTATATTTGTTTTTTCGTTTCTCTGAAAATTTCTAATTTTTTACTATTAACTCTTTTAAAAGATACAATGTAGTGGAGGAGGTATAAACCTGGCCTCAGAGCCAGGAAGACCTGGGTTCAAGTCCTACCTCTGCCACATACTGGCATTGTGACTCTAGACAAGTCGTTAAATTATTAGGACTTGAGCAACTCTTTAAGGGTACAAGTTACAGAGAAGGTATTGACCCACATTAGCAAAGGAAGTTTTGTTATCCATGGGTTTCTTTTAAAACAAAATCACTGATCCAGGTGTATCCTTCAGTCTCTTAAACCCACAACTAAGAAGTACAAAGAAATTTGGGTTCTTATGTAAACAAAGTAGGACCTGAAGTAAGATTCATTACTGTTATGACAAATAGCTTGATTTTAAAAATGTCGTTTTCTTTTTGTTGTGGAAGGTCTATTTTAGCTTCTTACCTTCTGAAAGAAAAATTGAACATCTTGGGCAAGTTGGGATGTTTGCTAAGTTGTGCTGGTTCTGTTGTTCTTATCATTCATTCACCGAAATCTGAAAGCGTAACAACTCAGGCTGAGCTTGAAGAGAAACTTACAAATCCAGGTAACTCATTTCCTTATTTAAACATTTTGAAAGAGAGGTTGCCTAAGGGAACTTGAGTTTTTAAGTTTACTGAAGAATTTTCCTAATGTGATATTCTCTAGAAAAATTTTCAATATGTATAATTCTCTAATATCATAATAGTCACCTGCATAGTATCATTTTCTAATCTGTCTCTATTTTGAAGTCTGATCATATGTTCTTTGGCTAGCCTTAACTGATGTGGGTCCACTGTTGAAAAAAAGCCACTCCCAAGATTGAATGAAATTATGTAATACATGGGCAGCTAGATACAGGCACAATGGATAGAGCACTGGCCCTGGATTCAGGAGGATCTGAGTTCAAATCCAGTCTCAGACACTTGATACTTACTAGCTGTGGGACCCTGGGCAAGTCACTTAACTCTTATTGCCCTGAAAAAAAAAAAGAGAAAAGAAATTATGTAATACAAAATAGTACTTGGAATCAAATAAGGGAAAGTACTTCATAACTGTGTGTCCCTCAAGCAAACTTTAGATTCTGATGTGGTTTTCTTCTAAATTAATCATCTTTCTAGAATTTTTTTTTTACCATATTGCCCAGTCAGCAGCTTCAGAAATGCTACCATGATGCACCTGTACTCCAAAAACATGGATGTCTACATACCACCACCATGACTGATTGTGCAAAACATAATAGCACAGAACAAATGCTTATTGAGGCAACTATAATTGAAGTAACCACAGGTGCACTTGAGGTGTTTAAGAATGATTCTGAGTAAAATTGGCCTAGGATGTTCCCCTACCTCCACTTCTTATGTTTATTTAATTTTCATGCAGATAATTCTTATTATGATTACAAAATTGCCTGCTGTTTATTTCCTTCTAATAAAGTCAAGATAGAATAAATTATTGGGGGTGGGCAGCTAGGTGGCCCAGTGGATAAAGTGCCAGCCCTGGATTCAGGAGGACCTGAGTTCAAATCCGGCTTCAGACACATGACACTTACTAGCTGTGTGGCCCTGGGCAAGTCACTTAACCCTCACCCCCCAAAAAAAAAGAATAAATAATTGGGGGGGAAGAAAGAGACATTCTGACAAAAAAGATAATTCTGAAAATCCATGAAGATTGGTGAAATCAAATTCTGTTATCTTTCTTTTTTTCATAATTGGCAGGAAAAAGATAAGTGGTGGAAGAGACCTTGGGGAAGGCTATTTTAGCTGTCCTTTATGAACAGAACTTTAAATCTCTTCTCTGACCACTGAAAGTAGTGATATCCTTGAACATAAAGGTTTCAACATCATTGTCATTGTAGCTTATTAAGGGCTTCAGACAATCAGTGTCAGAGTTGAAAGGGACCCTAAAAGATTCCCTAATCCAAGGCTTCTTAATCTGGAGTTCACAGATGGATTTTAGGGCATCCCATCAACTGAGGTTGCAAAGAGAATTAACAGTTTAGCACAAAGGTATAAAATTTTACCTAAGCAACAGACTCCTTGGAAATTAGAATGGACCAAACGGAAGTTAAGGATTTCATGAGACAAGAAATATTAAAAACAAAGTCAGGACAGAAAAAAATAGAAAATGTAAGATATCTCATATCAAAATAACTGTCTTATGACTAATACATAAATATGTTTAATGTTATATATATACATATATACATACATATATACACATACATATACATATATACATACATACATACATACATATATATATATATATATAAGATTGCTGTCTAGGTGAGGGGGAGGGAAGGGAGGGAGGGAGAAAAATATGAAATTGGAAAGCTTGTATAAACAAATCTTGAAAACTGTCTTTACATGTAACTGGAAAAAAATAAAAGACTTTTAACAGAAAAAAATATAACTGTCTTAGAAAACAGATTAAGGAGAGATAATGTAAGTGAGAAGCATGGACTACTTGAAAGCCATGACCAAAATCAAGGGCCTAGACATCACTTTTCAAGAAACCATTAAAGAAACTGCCCAGATCTCTTAGCACCAGAGGACAAAATGAAAATAAAAATAATTCACCAGGTACCTCTTAAAAGAAACTCCCATATGAAAATTCCCATGAATATAATAGCCAAAATCTAGAACTTTCAGATGAAAGGAAGAATAATGCGAGTAGCCAGAAAGAATTCAAGTAACAAGGTGCCATCATCAGGATTGAACAACAAAGGAACAGAGAATGAGGAATGTAATATTTCACAAAGCAAAAGAATAGGTTTTTTCAATTAAGAATTTTTATCCAGGGGCAGCTACGTGGCACAATGGATAGAGCACCAGCCCTGGATTCAGGAGGACCTGAGTTCAAATCCGGCCTCAGACACTTGACACTTACTAGCTATGTGACCCTGGGCAAGTCACTTAACCCCAATTGCCTCAGACACACACACACAAAATAATAATTTTTATCCAGCAAA
This sequence comes from Dromiciops gliroides, assembly GCF_019393635.1. Taxonomy (NCBI): domain Eukaryota; kingdom Metazoa; phylum Chordata; class Mammalia; order Microbiotheria; family Microbiotheriidae; genus Dromiciops; species Dromiciops gliroides. Next base: position 244,847,284 of record NC_057863.1, on the reverse strand, counting down.
CCTACCGGGGGAAAAATGAACCGTTAATGAGAAGGACTTCTAAGCATTCCTGATGAAAAGACCAGAACTGAGTAAAAACTTTGAAATGCAAATGTAGGAATCAAGAGAAACATGAAAAGGTAAATATAAGTGAGCAATTGGAAGGGACTAAACGATGAAATGCTTACATCCTAATGGGGGAGAAGGTGTATATGTCCCCTCAGAACTCTTTCATCATCAAGGGTTGTAGAGGAAGAGAAATAAAACAGAAGAGCTGAGGGTGGTTTTGTTATGTTTTGATCATCTTAAAAAAAGAAAAAGAGAAAAGAAATACACTAGGGTATAATGGGGGAAAAGTGTAGGAAATTATCTCACATAATCTGGGTATACAAGTAGAAGTCTTTACAAATAAGGAAGAAGCACTGGGAGAAACAGTTATTACTTGAACCATGTGAAATGATCAGAGCAGAGATTACAAGCACACAGAGAGGGGGCAGCTAGGTCACATAGTGGATAAAGCACCGGCCCTGGATTCAAGAGTACCTGAGTTCAAATTTGACCTCAGACACTTGACACTTACTAGCTGTGTGACCTTGAGCAAGTCACTTAACCCCCACAGCCCCGAAAACAAAAACAAGCACACAGGGAAACAGGAAGAATGGGAAAGAGGAGAAGAACAGGGAAGAATTAATCATAAGCAAAACAAACTCTAATAATGGAGGGTGAATAAGAGGGGTTAAAAAAAAGATAAGAACTTGTAATTTAGTCCTGGGTGAAGAAAAGAGAAGGACAGGAGAGTGGAAGCAAATCACATAAAGCATAGAACACCAGTGCTGGTGCTGAGCACATGTCTCACTTATCACCATCTTCATCTTTGAAAAGAGGTAGGAAGCAAAGAGAGGAAAAAGCATAAAAGAATAGGATACAATGAAATGCACAATCAATAATCATAACTGTGAATGTGAATAGGAAATACTCACCCATAAATCAGGAGAGGAGAGCATAATGAATTGCAAAGCATGTTGTTTAGAAGAAACACATTTTAAACACAAAAGATTCACACAGTTAAAATAAAGAGTTGACAAAGCCTTACAAAAATGAATGTTGAAAACTTATTTTTACATGTAATTGGGAAAAAATACTTTTAAGTGGGGAAAAAATTGTAGTGAAAACATATGGGCTATAATCAAGGCTAGACCTGGAAAAAATGGACAGTTTGTCAGAAATACATTTAATGGGGCATCTAGGTGGCACAGTGGATAGAGCACCAGCCCTGGATTCAGAAGGACCCGAGTTCAAATCCGACCTCAGACACTTAACACTTACTAGCTGTGTGACCCTGGGCAAGTCACTTAACCCCAATTGCCTCACCAAAAAAAAAAAAAAAAAAGAAAAAGAAAAAAGAAATACATTTAACATCCAATATGATGAAAGTGTGAATTCATGATGAAAAAATAAAGAATATGTCAAGAAAAATAATACTGAAATAGGAACAAAAACATTCCTTCATCATCACCATTCAACCCTTCCTTCTTTTCTCTTTTTTGTTATTTATTTTTAATTGAACTGTTTTCTCTTTTGTTGATGAAAGTGGTTGGGATGTGAATTTTCCCCAATGACAAATTATTGTTTTATCAGTGTCATTTTCTTTAATAAAATTAACATATTGTATCTCTACTTTGTTCTTGACTTACCAATTCATTAGAATTAAATTATTCTGTCTCAAAAACATAATTAATTGATCGAAGAGCCAAGGCAAATAATTTCTACAATTATTTAGGTCTATCTTTATTTGTGTAAAGGGTGATTTGTAGTTGCCTTCATATAGTTCCTCTGTATGTATTGGCAACTAGGCTACCAAGTATTTTGTTCATTTTGTTATTCTTTTAATGGAATTTCTATTTCAGACTCTTCCTGCTAGGTTTTGTTATGCTTTAGCTAAAGTAAAAAAGGCAGGACTAGCATTCTTGACAAGAAGCAAGGTACCCATAAAAATTGGCCTGGGTAAAAGAGATAAAAAGGACAAATTATATAATGCCAAAAGATAACAAAGACAGCGAATTAATATTGCTACTTAACACATATGCACTAAATGGAATAGCACTGAAATGCTTAAAAAAAATTTAAATGAGTTACAAATGGAAATGGACAATAAAACTATAATAGTAGGGGACCTCAGTGTACCTCTTTCAGAACTGGACAAATCTAAATGATCAATTTATAAAAAATAAGTTAAAGACCTGAATAAAATTTTAGAAACATTGGATATGATGGACCTCTGGAGAAAACTGAAGAGGAACAGAAAGGTGTATAATTATATTTAGCTGTGTATGAAACCTTTACAAAAATTGGCCTTGTAGTAGAACATAAATACCTCACAAATAAAATACAGAAAAATAGAAATACTAAACAGATCTTTTATGGACAACTGTGAAATAAGATTGAGTCACTAAAGAAACATTTAAAATTTATTTGTAACAAAATAACTTAATTCTAAAGAACTGATGGGTCAAAGGACAAATCAAAAAAATGACAGATAATTTTTTTGAAAGTAATGATAACAATGAAGCAACAGACCAGAAGTTTTGGAATTTAGCCAAAGCAATCCTTAGGGGGGAATGTATGCCTCTATATAATTTAATCAACGAGACAGAAAGAATGATCAATGGATTCAGCATGCAACAACAACCAAAAAAAAAAAAAACCCTAGAAAATCAACAAATTAAAAGCCCCCAATTAAATATCAAAATAGAAATCTTGAAAATTAAAGGACTGAATAAAGTGGAAAGTCAAAAGGCATTTAACTAATAAATAAAATTAAGAGGTCATTTGAGGGGAAAAAACATAAAAAAGGGAAGCCTGTGGTTAATTTGGGTTTTTTTACAATCTTTTTTTTTTTTTGGTGAGGCAATTGGGGTTAAGTGACGTGCCCAGGGTCACACAGCTAGTGTTAAGTGTCTGAGGCTGGCTTTGAACTCAGGTCCTCCTGAATCCAGGGCCAGTGCTTTATCCACTGCTCCATCTAGCTGCCCCTAATTTGGGTTTTTTTAACTGCATTATAAAAAATGAAAAAGAATTTACAACAAATGAAGAAATAAAGTAAATTAGGGTTAGAAACAATTTTGCCCAATTATATGCCAATAAAACTGACAATCTACATAAAATGGATGAATGTTTATAAAATACAAAATCCTCAGATTAACAGAACAAGAAATATGAGACTTACATAACCCTATTTCATAAAAAGCTGAATAAATTATAAATGAGCTACCAAAGGGAAAAAAAAAACCCCAGGATATGATAAATTTACAAACAAATTTTATCAAACATTCAAAAAAACAACCTGGAGGAGAGAAAAAGGGTCCCACCAAATTTCTTTTATGATATAAATTTCGTCCTTGTAGCTAAATCAGGAAGAGTCAAAATATGAAAATAAAATTATAGAGTAATATGCCCAATGAATATGTTGATATAAATTTTTAAATAAAATATGAAAAATGAGAAGATAACATATCACAAAGGTCATACACTATTATAAGATTAGATTTATACTAATGTAAAGTTGGTTCAATATTAGGAAATTTATCAATATAAGGGATATTAATAATGTCCCTTATATAAAAGTCACATGATTATATTAGTAGAGCCACAAAAATCTTTTGGCAAGATACAACATTTATTTCTTTAAAAAAAAATACTAGGGAACGCCACAATAAATGGACTGTTTCTATTAGGACTGAGTAGTATCTATTTACAACCACAATTCAGCATTATATAGAATGGTGATAAACGAGAAGACTTTCCAGCAAGATCAGGTGTAAAGCAAAGAAGTTTATTTTCACATTGTTATTTGATGTAGTGTTTGAAATGCTAGTCATAACAAATAAGACGCAAAAGAAATTGAGTAAATAAGCATATTCAAAGGGAAAACAAAATTATTACTGGTACAGCCATTCTAGAAAAGTTTGGAATTTTGCCCCCAAAGTTACTAAATTGCTTATGCCTGTGAGGGCCAAAATTTGCTATATGGAGCATTATTTGGGTGATTTGCCTTAATATTGGGGTCCCAGAAATATGAGGGACCTTTTAAGTTTAACCCTCCCCTCTGAACTGCCCTTTTTAGCTATTTCTCCCAGGCCAATAAGAAAGGAACCTCTAAGCTTTATTTCACAAAAGGATCAGATTTTATTACTTAGTAATTAATTAAACAACAAAGGTGAAACTAATAAAAATCAAAGATAAGGAAATAGGAAAATAGAAATACAGATAGATATTCTTAACTCTAAACTTAGCCTATGCAATCCCCAGATTGTTTTCTTATTAAGCTAGTTCAAAGGAATTTAGGGTTTTCCGTAAGTAACTCACCCAACACCTGAACAGCCCGCCAATCTAAGGTTGCTTGAGCGCCACCAGGACCACAGTCACCACACTGAACACAAACACGCGCCACCAAAACAGTGGTCACCAAGACAGAGCATGAACATGCACCACCAGTCAAGGGCCAAGAAGGAAAAAGGCCGAGTTCTGAAAGATGGTTACTGTTCCAGAAGCAGCCTGCCTCCCTTCAGGGATCCTTCAATCTCTCCTTCCCCAAAAGGGGAGGTCCTTCAAAAGCTGCCTTTCTGAGCTCAGTGGCATGCATAACCTCGGGGTGGGCCAGGTGTGGCCCCTCCCAAATGAGTTAGCTAAAAACAGGAATATTAATCTTTACCACAAATAATTTTTACCACATGCTCTATGACTTGTTTCTAGTTCTATACTCCAAAGAGATCAAAAAAAGAAGAAAGGGGCTTCTTTGAACAGTAATGTTTATAGTTTCTGCCAGCAACTTATTTGCTTATTTGCTGTTCCTGTTCTCAGAGCTTCCAAAACTGGCTTTTTTGCTGTAGGAGCAGATTCTGCCTTTTCTATGGTTTTCCCTGGCTTTTTGGATATAATGCTGCCTTAAGTACATTTGATCCTTAATCTAAAGAGTATTACTGTCGGTTCTGGTTTTTTAGTCAATCTCATGTAGAAATCCAAATGCTAATTCTACTTCTCATCTCTTCCTTTCTCTTCTGGCCTCTCACTGTTTATCCAACTGCATTGACTTTTAGTGTTTAAGCATATACTTGGCAGGTCTTATTTTTAATTCACTCCACAGCATTTGTTATCTTACTTTCCTTCTCAAAGGACAATCCATTTTGGGCCTAGCTTTAAGACCTGATCTTAGCTTTAGCCCTGGTAGGTTCATCTCGGCCTTAAGTAATTCCCATGCCAGGAAATCTGATGCTCTAAGTTATTTTTAATTCAGAAAAAAATAACAGTAGAGATTTCAGCCACTGATATGTTTAAGTAAGTCAAATTATCCTAAGAGTATTTGTAACCAGGAGGATAAAACAAGAAATGGAACTATCTGCTAACTTATTTTCTAGTGATCTATTTTCATTGGCAAGAGGTAGTGTAGGTAATAGAATACCAACCTCAGAGCCAAGAATACCTGGGCTCAGGTGCAGCCTTGGACACAGCTGGATTCGTGACCCTTGACCTCTCAGTGCTTTAGGCAGCTCTCTGTCAAACTACCTGGATAGAATTTCCTCATTTGGAAGTCCCTTATACCATTGAATTCACAGGTCTGCTTCCTCTCTCCATTTTATTCTCATTGGCCACAATATGGACCATCACATTTGAATACCATCCCCTCTTGCAACAAATGTATTATCATAGGGAGAAGTGTGAAGTTTATACGAGCAGTTGAACTTGATCAAGCACTTATGGAAGAAATTTTTGCTGGAGATGGCGCAATGCTACAGGTATGCAGGGATAGATTCTCTTGAACTCAAAGATAAAGATTATAAAATTATATATCACAGGTGGTGCTTTTTTCAGAAAGTGACTGAGTAGATATTAGCAACTACATAGGATAGCCTGTGTCTAAAGGACTTTTCCCTTATCTATAAAATGAGCCATAATTTCATCAAGGATATTTCTGATAAAAAGATGAGGAGGAAATAGAAATACATTTGCAGAGCACATTTATACAATCCTACCAGCTGACTGAGAGTGTGAGAAAAATATAAGATTTCCCTCAGTATGTGATTTCAGAAAAGCATTTAAATTAGAACAAAAATGTATCCTCACACATCCACAGAGAAGGTTTCTCATGCATACATCATTATCATACAAATCTCTAAGATTGATGTATCTACTGAGATCATTGTTTAGTGATACACTGAGTACTGGCATCAATCAAAGTGTTGAAATAGAAAGATGTATTCACCACAAATATTCTCTTGTATCATGAAATTTGTCTTCCATTACATGTAAACAAGAAGATAAATTATTAATAGAGAAGTTCTTCAGTTGTTTCTATTCACATATAACATTGTATTAGTTATACTGAATTCTGGTACTATACATTCTGCTCAGTGATCCATAGTCATAAGTAAGAAATAGGTCTTAATCATCAATTTTGGGGATAAAAACATCTCATGTTGCTCTTATTGCTATGTAGTAAAATGGGTGATTAATTGAATTAGGCCATCTACTAATGTATGCCATAGATGGGAATTGAAAAGGGAAGGGTATTTTAATTATATAGCTCCTCCTGTGTGCCAGGCACTATGGTAAGGGGTTTTTGGTGTTGCTTTTACAAGTATCTCATTTGATCCTCACACTATACCTGTATGAGGTAGGTGCTGTTATTATCCCCATTTTTACAGTTGATGAAACTGAGACAAACAAGTTAAGTGACTTGCCCAGGGTCCCACAGCTAGTATCTGGGGCTGCATTTGAACTTAGATCTTCCTGACTCTGGGTCAAGTGATATATCCATTGATCTACCAGATGACTCTCGGCAGATGGATAATGAGGTAAGCCAAAAATTGAGAAGTTTGGAGTAGGGATCTTTTGGGAAATTGCATAATGCTTTCAGTGATCTCAGAATGCCTGCTTTGGTGATAAAAGACTCTCTAATACTAGTATACTCCTGGCACATGACTACAAATCACTGAATTCAATCATATCAAAAGTTAAAATGCCAACTCCAAGGTCAGTGGACAGAAATCTAGTGGGTGTCAAGCTACAGCATGCTATCAAACATGGGTTAAGCATGAGAAGCAGTATAAAAGATAATTACTGAGGATACACATGATTTAAATAAGAAAGGTACCAGTCAAATATTGAGACTAAGAGATGACAGATGGTCAGCCCAAGTGGTACAGTCATATACCACAAGATGTATATTACCAAAGAGAATAGGAGGAAAAAGACAATTGGCCCTAGGGTTAGGATAGCTCCTCAATGAAGGATTTATGAGAAAACAAGAAAATTTTGTGGAAAGAGAAGACATTGCAACGGTATAATGGTAGAGGGAATACTGATGGTATCATAGTCATAGCTATGATATGGATCATACATCCATTGATGCAAGAAGTGATATAGAAACAGAATGTTAGAACAGAAAGAGGGAAACAATAAAAGTTTATTTATCTGGCTAGAGGATTATACATACTACAATCTAATGAGAGTTGATTAAGAGTGGTTAATGGGGTGGCGCAGTGGATAAAGCACTGGCCTTGGATTCAGGAGTACCTGAGTTCAAATCCGGCCTCAGACACTTGACTTACTACCTGTGTGACCCTGGGCAAGTCACTTAACCCCCATTGCCCAGAAAAAGAAAAAAAAAATATATATATTTTAAAAAAGAGTGGTTAATGTCACAGTGTCATACTTGGCTGGTTTAATTAATTTGTGATGTTTGCTTTTATCATTTTTTAAAGTGTGCCATGTGATTCATTCATATTTTATTTTTCTCTTTAATTAACAATGTGTTATTTGTCTTTCAGTGTTTGTTGGCTACCTGTGCATAGTGCTCCTCATGCTGCTGCTTCTCATCTTTTGGATAGCACCAGCCCATGGACCTACCAATATCATGGTGTACATCAGTATTTGCTCATTGTTGGGGAGTTTCACTGTACCAAGTACTAAAGGAATCGGGCTAGCTGCTCAAGATATCTTTCATAACAATCCATCGAGTCAAAGAGCCCTATACCTTTGTCTGGTCCTTTTAGCTGTACTTGGCTGTAGTATCATCATTCAGTTTCGGTATATTAATAAGGCACTTGAGTGCTTTGATTCATCTGTATTTGGTGCCATCTATTATGTTGTATTCACCACTTTGGTCTTGTTGGCCTCAGCAATTCTTTTTCGGGAATGGAGTAATGTAGGACTAGTAGATTTCTTGGGAATGGCATGTGGATTTACTACTGTTTCCATTGGCATTGTCCTTATACAAGTCTTCAAAGAGTTCAATTTCAACCTTGGGGAGATGAATAAACCTAACATGAAAACTGATTAAAATACATTTATGGGTATTGGGTGGCTCAGGGAACGGGTAGTGGGATATGGTTACTGGTCTGAATTTGACCTAGGTTTGCAGAGACCAAAATATGTAAGCATCTCAGATGTTTGAGTTGTTGGTGGAATTAGTAGGTGGCCTCTGTCAAATTCCTAGTGAACAAACGTCCATATCCCTAAAATCACCACTACATATGGCATTCATCAGCACTATAGTGGCTATCGTCAGCAGAAGGGCCAAGAGTTGAAACAGCATAGAGATTGATGCGCTGCCTCTCCTGAAAATCAAATCCCTCCCCAAATGTCTGAGGTTTCTCGTTCAGCATCATGGAATATCATGTCAGTCTAGGCATCACACTTCTCTGTTAACCAGTCTTCTGTTTCTCATTGTCATTAACCAGGAAGCTTTCAAGAATGTCATTTCCTTTAAAAAAAAAAAAAGTTCAAAAGCCAATTTAAATAGAACAAAAGAGATGGTGCTCCCTTTTCTTCTTGTGATGCTGAATGTTCTCATTTATTAGATACTTACATTGGAAAAGGACATAAAGTTAATTGGACCATAATCTTGAAATCTAATAGTTTAGCGACCACTTCCACGTTTGTCTTTCTGAATTATATATGTGGCTCTGACATAAAATTCAGGTATTTATTCAAATAAAAGATAACCACTAAAATTAATTTTAAATCTTCTTTTTTAGGTCTCCAAGATCAATTAAAGGCAAACATTGGAGAGGGAGAGAGAAAAAGAAATAAGGAAATGATGGGGAAAGAAAAGAAATAAATTATGTACTAGATTTTTTGCAATAGATGTCAAGAATTTAAATGTTTCAGTGCCTTTGCCTTTTAAAAATACCCCTTAATTTGACTGAGCTAATGAAAAAAAATAACTTTTTAAAAAAATAACATTACATGGATTAAAATAATACAGTTTCTTTGGATGTTCTCAAATTCTAAATGCATAAATCATCCAGAAAAAAGCAATGTGTTTCTGGGAAGGTAGTCAAAGCTAAGACCACTTCAGAGCTATTTGGATTTCTTTAGTATATAGCTATTATCAGACTGAAGACAACTGGGTATGTATGGACATCTCGTTTTGCAATTCAGCTTATGTAATGGATATCAGTTCCAAATTCTAGCCTTAAATTCTTTGATTCTGAAGGGTAATGATTTCTTTCTGGAAGAAATGTTTATCTTGACTAAATGGCTTTTCAGAAATAACTCCTTATTTGCTAGATTCTGATGCTTTCAAAAGAGAGAGAGAAAACTGCAAACTACTGCAGAGATTAAGTTTCTTGAAACAAAGAGCTCTGAAAAAGACAAAGAACAAGCTAAAGACAATTTCTATAAATTGAGAAGCAAGCCAACTTTTCTAAAGAGTTCATAGCAATAATGGACAACCATAGCTGAGTGGGTTTGTTGTCCAGTATAAGACTTACTCTTCTAACCTTTCATTCATTAGACTTCGCAAATTAGCACTTCATTATACCAGTATATTGATTATGCTTATGATTCTATAATTAAAAATGCTAAGTGAAATACATTGTGACAGAAATCCCAGCAAAATGTCACTTGCATCATTGTCTGATATTTTAATTTAACAAAGAAATAAAGAAAATGAAGAGTTAGGATAAAGAAAAAAATAGCTATTTTATTAACTTCTGACTGCAGGGCAAAACCAATGGTTCCTAGGAGGAGTCAAAGTTACCTATAAATGTCAAAGAATATAAAGAAACTCAAAAATATCAACTGAAAAGTCCTGTTAAATAACAGGACTATGAAATTGTCAGGAACTTGATGCAGAGAGAATAAATAAAATTAGACTATTACTTGATGTAAAGAAAAATAATTAAAATAGGAGCTAGATTTTATGGACGGAATTTGTAAATAAGGACACATACTGTGATGGAACTTTAAAAAAGTTATAAATCTTACTTTGTTATTGTTAACTCACCCACCATAAATGCTCAGTTTCTACTAAGGGGTATTTTATTTGGCTTTTAGAAGGGAATTGTGATTTAGCACAAAATACTTAGCAATGCAAACCTTAATCAATGATTTCATATGTTCAATTTTCAGAACAGGTCATATTGGCAATATTCTCTCTCTCTCTCTCTCTCTCCCTCTCTCTCCCCCTTTCTCTCTCTCTCTCCATTGCTGTGCCTCACAGCATATTTTCCTATTATGGTACAACGATAAGTTGAGGGGAATTTTCATGTGTGATGTAGATATCCTTTGTTCTTTGTCAAACCTGGTATGTGAAGGACGAAGAAGCTTCTAAACTTTTGCATACTTTATTATATTTTACTCGAGAACTATAAATATCATGGGTGTTTAGAAATGACAGTTTGAATACCATTTCCTGAGATTTTATGTAAGACTGAATGTCGAAATAAAAATAGAGTATTTGAAGTTTCCCCAAACAGCTAACTATATTTAGGTACTAGACTAATTCTAAGTAGACCCCCTATATTCCCCAGAAAACCCCTGATCCAGAGAGGATTTAAATCCTAGTTTATGCTAAAAAGTATCTTATCAGCAGAGGCCTACTCCTACTTGGCCAAATCATACAGAGTTATTATTACTAGTCCATTAGAAATACTATCAAGTTAAAAAAAACCTATCTGGTAAGCTTGAAGCTAAGCACAGAGTAAATAACATTTGATTTCAAGCAGCCTTCTATACGTTGTTAATTTTAAATTAATTTAGAAATAGAATGGGAAAATGGATAGAATTGTGTTTTCAGTTTAATTAAAACTTATGGAATAGGTAGAAGAAAATAGGGCAGTTCTCAGAGATGACCCTTTCCAGAAGCAAATAGAAACTGCATCATTTCAGTATCTTCTCTTTTATTATTATTTGGGAAGAGAACACTATTAATTTTAAAATGTAGCTTCAAAGTAAAATAAATTGAAGAGACATTTATTAAGCACCTACTATGTGCCAGTCACTCTCCTATGCACTGAGGATACAAAGAAAGGCAAAAAACAGCCCCTGCTTTCAAGGAGCTCTTAGTCTAGTTGAGGAGACAACATGGAAACTACTATTTACAAATAAGATATAGACAGTATGTATAAATTGTAGATGATCTTAGAGGGAAGGCATTTGCATTGTGGGATGGTAAGTTGTAGCACCATGATATGTTTTATCTTCTGTTTTTCTTTTTATAAAAATCCACAAAATTACCAGTGTACCCTCACACATACCTCTTTCAACCTCCTGAGCATCTTCCAAGTTTTTGGCTGAAATTATAATTAGATTAGCATGTTTAGATTTATAATGACATACATTTAGGGACAGTTGTCCTCCTGCCTGGATGGTGCCTTGTTCCCTCATCTTAATTTTTTTTTCTGACCTTTTTTTTTAAACCCTGATTTTCTATGAAATATTAGGACCATGATGAATCTGTCTTCAGACCCCAAGCTGATAGGCCACACCAAAAGTTTTTCTTCATTCTCACTTCCTTTTTATAGAGAAAAGGCAGCCTGCTAACTGCCAAATACTCATCTAGACAACAATGGGAATGACAAAATCTAGAGCCTTTGGGAAGGAATCCATGATTTTCTAGTGGCCTTGTTCATCACTTGCACTGTAACCACAGCCTTTTCAGAGTAGAATGATAATGAAATGTTTTGTTATTGGTTCAGAAATAAGCAATATTCTTGTAGTTCCCATTTATCAAGACTATCTTTAGCCTTCTTTTTTTGTGTGTTGTACTTGTGGCTCACTTCCCTTGTTTCATCCAAGCAGTGTTACTCTTTTCTTCAGCTGTGTTTTTTATTCCATTTTCCTGTTTTCTGGTATAAGATGTCACTATTAAAATGTGCTGTCAGTTTTCATCTTCTTTATCCCACAACAGGTAAACACTTAATAAATAATGGATAGCTCCTGCCAGATGGATAAATTACTTTCTGAGTATAAGTTCTTTTGAGATATATTAATTCGAAGGCAACTTTATTATCATTTAATATGGTCAAACTCTAAGCTGTCAAAATAGTCATATTGTTTTCCAGGGGAGAGTGGCTACTCACCAAGAGTAAGTATGTTTTGATGGCTTCCTTTCTCAGTATCTAAAATGAATTTCAAAGAAGCAGAGAAGGAAAGGAGTGTGTGTGTGTTTGAGATCCAGACCTTTTGATACCTCTGTTACCCTGATTTAGGCTTAACAGGTTTTAACTATTGTGGCTTGCTGTCCTGAAAGGAAAGACTGCACTTCCCAAAGTACCTGACACTCAGAAAGTAATTTACTCACCAAGCAGATTTTGATCTACTATTCATATCCTGCCATCTCAGGGAGTAAAAGTATATTGTTGACTCCTAACACTTAGTCTTCCTTCCTTTAGAAAAGCAATCTTTGATTATTTTAGGGTTTATTTAAATTCATATTAAGGGCAAGAGTTATATCAGTTCTGAATCCAAAAGAAAAAAAAAGATTCAGAATTGGTAAATGGAACATTATCTCATGATAAGAGAGTTGATGGTATAATATACCTCAACCTATTTTATATTCCTTAGGTGTATATTATGTTGCTTTTACTGTGGATTAGTCTTTAGGATATATTTTTTAGTGTAGCTGAGCTTTATAAATAAAGCTAGATTGTTGTTCCTCCATTGTGTGTATGAAAAGATCAAAATTAATATGACTAGAAATAAGAATTGGCCTAATAATATTCAAGGTTGGGTTTTTAAAAAAATATAAACTTCTGGCATATTACTAAAGCAACACAAACTCTTGTGTTTTAAACAAGTTAAATTACATATGAAAAACTTAGGTTTCCAAATAACAATTAAAATTTCTATAGCAGATACCAGATTTTTAATAGAAGATGGGTCCTTTAATTGATGTCACTGATATGAGAAGCAATATGGCTGAGGGCATAGATTACAGAACCAAGAGTAAGGGTTTATTTGTTCTTTTATTCTGTTTTATGCCTGTGACTTGCGCAACTCTATGAAAGTAAACTAACCTCTGTGCCTCAGGTTCCCATACATCAAATGGGGATAATTCTTCACATAAGTTGTTTTGAGGTTTGGTTCACATTTTGGAGTATTTTGATAACTACAGAATAAAAACACTATATTAAATGACAAAAATCAAACTGCAACTTGACAGTGTCTCCTAACATGGCTGATTTGTAATAGAGTAATTTTGAGCACTGAGAAAGGAAAAAAAATACTGGATTAAATTTATGTAAAAATAGGAAGTTTTAATTTTCTTTTCTTTTTTTTCCAAAAAAGTAAAGGTTTTATATTATCCTGTTAAGAGTCTCAAGGTAAAGAAAAAAGAAAACAGATTTAAAAAACAGAGTTGCACTGAAAGGTCAGATTTTGTTTGCATGATGAAACACTCTGATCTAACTTAAACAGAGGTCTTTATAAGGCTTTTGAAATCTACCTAGATTTATGTTCTTTAGAGAGTTTATAATATAACCTGTAAAAATGGTGAAATTTCCTGTTAGAACAAATTTGTAATCAATTATGCTTAATGTCCTGCCTTCAAGGAGTCCAGTCTTTATAATTAAGTCTTTGATATCCTGGAGCACAGTGTTTACCGCTCTGACACATTTCTGATGTATTTTGCATTCACTATGGTAAATGTCAGAAGTTCCTAAATTATTAGTGCCAAATTATCACAATGAAAAGTGGGGATTATTTTATTTTCTGAGAAATTACAGATCTAATGCTTTTCCATGTAGATGGTCTGCACTTTGGGGGGAAAAGGATGCTATTTGCATAGTAACTTCCTGAGTGTGGTTTTTTAAAAAATTTAAATATTGTCTTCCTGGAAATTGGAATGTAAAATGGGAATTGGGGTGGGGGGATAGTCTAGAACATAAAAAGGCATAATTGCATTTGGTTACATAAATGTTATTTTAGTGTGGTTGTATCGAGAGATCAAAAAGACCTATTTTATTAGCCTCCAAATACTGTATATACATTTGTTAATGACTAAGAATTCTTGCTTATCTTTTGCTTTTTAAAAGATAGTCTTGGCATGTTGTAGTTGCCTCATGTAAATTATAAAAGGCTATTTACTAAGTTTTCCAATAATATATTTATTATCCTGTAATGTGTTTTAAAATAAAATAACTTATTTCTAGCTGACACTTCGTTGTTGTTTTTTGCATACTTGAAGTATTTCTGTAGGAACAAGGTTTAAATTACTTGAATTCTTTCAGTATAATGGTTTTTGTATCTGTATATAAAAGGAGATCATTCAAGTGTTAAATTTCTGTTTCAATTATGCAAGAAAGGATTGAACCACTGAAGTGTGCATTTCAGGACCAAATAATGACAACTCCATTCTGGTAGCAAAGAACAATACTGTTTGTTTTGATATGTTAGGACAGTCTTTTACATTACAGTTTTCAATGCTAAAGGTAATTGGCACAGCTTTTTAAGTGTGTGTCCTCTCTCACAAGTCATTTTTATGTATATACGTACCATAGCATCGATTCCAGAGAATGAGATTGGACCAGAAATTCATTTGTTCTTTGGGTTAAACCTTCATGGAACCACTAAAATTAAACGTTTAGAACATTGTGGCACCTGTGTTGTTCATAGGGGCTGTGTGGCACAGTGGAAGGATTCCCGGTTCCATGCTCCTCAAGTGCTAACTACCTGTGCGAACATGAACAAACTCCTCAAGTTCTCTGAGCCCTGGGTTCTTTTCCTGTGAAACGAGGGGTTGGACTAAATGACTCTAGGCTGATGATCCTATATGCCGACTCTATTCTCAAAGGCTGTGTGAGTGGAATGAAATTCAAGTCGTGGCAGATCCTACCAAACTGGAAAGGCTTCAAGTACACACCAGGTGCCAGACTGTGCATCTGTTGTAGATACAGAAATGCTTAACCCCTAATTACCTTTTTCCTCTTTTCCACTGCTACCATAGCTGGGTGACTGTAACACAACTCTCTCCTTTCCCTTCTTACTAAGACATCACAGAAAAAAAAAACAAAACAAAACACAAACCATTTTCTAGGATTTACAAGGGAAAAAAGGAATATGCAAATTCAAGGGTAAGGTAATTAGAAGGGGAGTCAGTTACGGGCTAGTGACACCCTAGATTTTGAGTCACACAACCTAGCTTTTCTGTTTGTAGGGTTTGTGACCTTCAGCAAATCACGTAATCTCTCTGAGCCTTGGTTCCCTCATCTGTAAAAATAAATGTTTTAAGTTGTTCGCTAAGGTTCCTTTTCTAGCTCTAAATTCTGTCATTGGACTTCCTTGATGACAAAGTGGAAAGAATCCAAGAGCTTCTAAACCCCACAGATATAAAAATTCAGGCCAACCCTCTCCCTATCCTACCAAAAAAGGAGGAAAAAGGAGAGAATAGAGGGGGTCAGAGTGCTTGAGGGGGGTGAGAAAAATGGAACTCTTGGAAGGATCAAGTGAAAAACTAAGAGTGGGTGAGGCTATAGATGTTGCCACACTACTGGAATGTGGAAGGTCTACTGACAGATCTATCGCCTCTCCACACAGGG
Source organism: Dromiciops gliroides (assembly GCF_019393635.1). NCBI lineage: Eukaryota > Metazoa > Chordata > Mammalia > Microbiotheria > Microbiotheriidae > Dromiciops > Dromiciops gliroides. Next base: position 244,831,484 of record NC_057863.1, on the reverse strand, counting down.
ACAGTCTTATCTCTATCATCCTACCTCGGTGTCTGTGTGGATTTAGAGGTCTCTGATACATTCCCATATAATTTCCTACCATCACCTCCAGGCAGGCTGCAAGCTAGGAAATTGCTCCCTCATCCCAACAAGTAGAATACAACAAGGAAATTCTAAATACAATACACCACAGCATAAAATTGTAAAATTACATAATTATAAAGACAAAATTTTATAGCTTCAGGAAAAAAATAACATGTTAAATGAATTAGATTTTTCAAAAATTATCAGGAAAACTGTCAAAGTTGGACCAGAATGATACAAAAATATAAAACAATTGGGTTGGATCCACAAATGATATACCTTCTAAACAAAAAGTACATCATTTGAAAATAGTAATCCACTTCAAAACAAAACCTAAACAAATTCATCAACAAACTGCCTCATGTAAAGATACCTACAAAATCTAGAGGAGGAATCTAACCTAATGATAAACAAAAATAACAATGTAGTTAAGATTTCATGTGTCTATATTCTATGTTGAAAGATATAAAAAATAAGGCATGTAAATATTTGGTTAGCTGTAACAAAAACAAAATTGTTTGGCATAAAGATACAGATTATAATTAACAAAAGGAGAAGGAACAATAAAATGTCCATATTTAGTAACAAAAAGGCATATATCAAAATTAGAAACAAAAATAATATTTTTAAAGGAAGAATGGGAAAGCAACTGGTAATTCCAAAAGAGAAAATTTCTCTGTTATAATAATGCAGTTAAATCCCAGGAAAGTAAAAAACTTAACAGACTTCTTTTTTAAAAAAACAAAACCATAAGTATACCTTGTTTTCTTGCTATTTGATGTTGTTTTAGAATATTAATATAGATTGAAATTCCAGTCAATCACATAGAAAAATAAAATCACACAAATCAATTTTATTACTTATAACATTAAGCTTTAATGTTTTATACCTTCCTATATAGCATATGGACACATGAAATTAAAATTACATTATTTTTGTTGATCTCTTATTTAGTCAGGTCAGATGAAAGAATAAAACTCATCAATATATTTTATTATCATTAACTACATAAACTAATTTTTAAAATAGCCATATCATTATATCAATGGAGACCAAAAAAAGCCTTAAAAATTCATTTTTACAAAAACGCTAGAATGAATAAGCAGAGAGGGATTTTTCCTCAGCACAATAAAAACATTTGTCTTAAATCAAGAGCCAATGTAATACTCAATGGAGTACATTGGAAGCATTCCCACTAAAAACAATTCTAGCACTTGTAGAACAGGAAAAAGATATTACAAAAATTAACATCAGAAATTAAGTGAAGAGGTCAAAATATAATTGTTAGTCCACGATGATGTCTGTGATATAGCTAGAAAATTAGCCATGTCCTAAGCCTATTTAGCTTAGGCAAAACTATGGAGGTACACAGAAAAGAAAGCGGATGACAGAAGTCTTTCATTCTCAAACTTCCCAGTCCCCATCTTGGAATCCAGAAAAGGAGATACAGCAGTAGCAAAGATAGAGCAGAGATGGGATTTATTATGTACAAAAGGAGAAAGCTGGGCAATTATCTTGGGAGTTGTCTACCAATGCACCACAAAAGGCTGGACACAAATTTTGAGCACCATAGCACCTTACCTCTGATCTCTACCCCTCCTTAGGCTGGACAGAACAACCTTTAATAAATGTCTTTCAGATACATAAGACTTATGCATGGGTTTTCTCCTCTTCTTTCTCTTAGTGTGGATGCTTAGTTACTGTGTCATCATTTATTTGGACAGACTTTTCCTGCTAGATATTAGGATTGTAGACTTAAAACCAGAGGGGACTGGAGGTCATCTAACACCTTCATTTTATAGATAAGGAAACTGAATAAGAGCTGGTGTTTTTTTAACCCAAGTTCCCCAACTTCAAATCCAATATCCTTTTCAACATACCACTAGATAAAATGGAAATGTAGAAATTGAAACGGATATTTTAAAAATAATTTTATCGATATCTTTTGTTTTTATATCACCCACATTTCTCAATTTAGTCTTCCCTCAACCTCAAAGAAACCATCCTTTAAAACAACAAAATATGCGGTGGCAAAACAACTCACCAAAACTAACACAGTTGGAGACACAGTCTTGTTTTCTAGTTCTTTGGGTTTTGGGGGGGGGGGCATGAGGGTTAAGTGATTTGCCCAGGGTCACAAAGCTAGTAAATGTCAAGTGTGTGAGGCCGAATTTGAACTCAGGTCCTCCTAAGTCCAGGGCTGGTGCTTTATCCACTTCGCCACCTAGCTGCCCCTTCATTTTATAATTCTTAAAATTCACATTGTAAACCTTCATTCAAATTGCTGTTAGTGCCCTCATATATGTGTGTGTGTGTGTATATACATATATATATATATATATACATACACACACACACACACACACACACATATATAAAAATAAATAATTTCAAGGGTTACCATGACCTAAAAACTGTTCATCACCTGATGGTCAGTTTTCTGGTTATGAGTTTCTCAATGATCAGGCTGGTTCTCAGCTGACAATCTGTTGCCAAGCCTGTACCTGAACCCTTTCCAAGCAAGTAGAGCCTTTGAGAGTTTATGCTGGCATAACGTCATCTGTATATTCATTGGAATAGGACTTAATTTTTCTTTTTCTTTTCCTGTCAATTTGAATATTCCATATCTTTGCAAAAATTCATTAATTTCTTTCAAGCCCTCAATTTTGTTGGAAAAAATAGCTGTATTAGTAAGGTGTGACAACTTTCTCAGTTTCTTTTACATTTACTATTTATATTGCCTTTCCAATTCCAAGTTTGGTTAAAAAAAAATTCTGCTTGTTTGGATTTAATTAACTTATTATTTGTTCTTAAAAAAACTTGGTTTCATCTATGATAAAATGATTTTTCAACTTTCCTCTTGCCTTCCTCTGATATACTTACTATACTCACTCATTTAAATTTTCTTAAAATGTAAACTCTTAATATTAACACAAGCATTCAGGGCAATAAATTTACTTCTGAAAAGGGCCTTGATTGAATCCTAAATACCCTGATATGTTTTTAAGCTGCATTCTATGACTCCTGCTCTCTGGGTTCAATCTTTTGGGCTGACTCAAAAAGGCAATTCCTTTTTGACTCATGATTGCCCCACCAGTTCATTCTGGGAAATCCTCAATATATCTTATGTGTATTTTTTCACATTTCCATAGAAGTGAGTAAAAGGGTCCCTAGTTTCTAAAAAAAAGCACTTAAGGTAACACGCAAATGGATAGAATAACCTTTATTTCATCCCTGCATAAACACAGAAAGTGCAAAGAATTCAATGGAGCCCATAAATAAAGCACATAAAGCCCTCATACTAACCCCCAAACAAGGAACACAACGCTCTAATTTGATGGGTCACGTTTTCCACTAGTATCCTGTTAATTCAGCATTGCCTTAAATGATTTAACCTCCCTATGAAAGAGAACTTGGAATTGCCAGGAGAGAACTTCCACCTGGCTATTCGAGTAAATCTCTATCTTGCCCACAGGGTCCTATAGTTAGCCTCAAACCCATGCCATCCTGTGGTTTGTCCTCCCCCTAGAAAGTAAACAGTGGACCTGTGGGATAATCAACTTTCTTCTCATTAGATCTGAACCTCAAGTTCCAGATCTTCCTCCCCCCCCCCCCATGCTGTGGTTTTGCTCTCTTAGTAATTCTCCAGCTGTTAGATGGTTGGGGGTGGGAGTGGGGTGTGATGTGAGCAATGATCTTTTTCCAAGGGGTATGCTGTTCAAAAACTGCCCTTCTCTTAGAAAAGAAGTCTTTAATACTGAAATGAAGAATATTAACTTGCTCCTTAAACACTCCAAAATAATTGAAGGCTATTGCTTTCTTTTTTTTAATCTTTTAACAATTAAAAAAGTGTTCTATACCGAATAATAAAATTTTCTTCTCCTCAGGGGAAATGCACCAAATATTGAATTAATGTGTCTCACCTGTGAGGTAAAGAGAGCGTAGTTTCTACCTCTGTGATAGTAACATATCAGAAAAAGAATGTCAGATTAAAGTTTCAACCTTTTTTTCTTTATCCAATTTAACAATCCATGGTAAAATCATTAAATCCAATACATATAAAAACCTTTTGATATTGTACACATTTTGTGAACCTGATTCCAATACTTAGTATAGTGCCTAGCACATAGTAGACCCTCAATAAATGTTTATTGATGCCAACTATTTTAATTTTCTTAGGGTTATTTTATTCTTGTAGTAGAAGCCTTGTCTATGTAATAATTCTTGCTTCCTTTTACTTGCCAAGGTAATAAATAATGTCATAGAAGAGGAAAGGAAGACAACTCCCTCCTTCATTCTTTGTTTTATACTCCTTTTCACCTTGAGGCAACAAGTTCAAGATGAAAAAGAAGATTAAAATTTGCTTAAATAGATTTTTAATAATCAAGATATTGCTGAAAACATTTCATTCTTAAAATTACTGGCAACTAATTTCTTTAGAGTGATATAAAAATTGTCCATACATTTGATAGTTATTGCTACTAATCATACTCGTGAACATGCAGACTTGTAAAAAAACAAAACAAAAACCCAGTTTGTTATATGCCAAGAGGATAAACTCCTCTTATATAAAAAACCAGTTGGGCCCTGAGTACTGGTTCCAACAGCCTTAGATAGGTTTCAGGTACATAGGCAGGACCAGCAAAATAAAATTTTACAGAAGGCTGAAAGGGAAAGTAAAAATTTACACATCAAAGACGAATGGCAGGTGAAGATCTATATCTGGTTAAATAATAAGCTACTCACTAAACCCTGGTGTTATTGCTGGAGTTTGTAAACAAATCATTAACACCAGTCATAACTAGTTGTGTGGCATGCTTTTTTTCTTAATAGAAATAATAAAACCGAGCCATAAAGTCCCTTATCGCTAACCAGTTTATCATGGGAGCTATAGTTTGATGTCTCAGCTTGATTTTGTAGATCCTAGCCAATTATATGACTGCCTGTCTCAAGGAAAGGGCGATAACAAAGCTGAGCCAGAAAAATTCTCTTATGACAATGGGGGAGACTAAGGAGCTCAAGGCCATGATGTTGGGAGGCAAGGGATCTTCCCTCTACTCCAGGTGGGAAGGCTCAGCAGAGAACAAAACCCCAGGACGAATACACCAAACAATACACTCATTACTCCAAAAGAATCTGCAGCAACTTCCAAGGGCTCTCTAGCTTCAGGGGACAGATTCATAAAGTTAATTAAACAGATTAAAGCTCCCACAACAGTAGATAGAAGCAATAAAACAGATTCTCTTGTAACTTCCTAAACTCTAGATGACATAAAAAAAGGCTAAAGTCACTGGACCTGGAATAGAAACGTAACAGCAATCAAGGTTTTTACTAAGGCCCAAAACAGAAACAGGGTCAAGCCCAAGTCTTGGAATGGTGAGAAGTCCCCCTAGTCCTGGCTAAGACGAGTCCTATAAAGATATAAAGATCAAATGAGATAATATTTGCAAAAAGCCCTTAGCGCAGTGCCTGGCACATAGTAGGACCTATATAAATGCTTATTTCCTTCTCTGCTCCCTCCATTTAAAAGTAATCTCTCATTTCAAAAACGCTAACAGGAAGGGGATGCAGGAAAAAAGAAGCTGATTCTCATCGAGTTTAGGCCATCCGACTTCTGACGTCAAACTATCATATTAGAATACCTATCAGTAAAACATTTATTCTATATATAATATAAACGTAGGCTGGAAGAATCCACTTGCTCCCTATGATTGTAACAATGTACAGAATCCATCTTTTACGGATTTATATTTATTGTACTAAAGTGAGTTTTCTTGCCACGATTTCACATATGAGAAAGATAACTGCTATTTTTTCTGGAATGTGAGTTCAAATCCAGCCTCAGACACTTACTAGCTGCGTGACTCTGGGCAAGTCACTTACCCCTGTCTGTCTCCGTTTCCTCATCTGTAAAATAAGCCGGAGAAGAAAATGGACAGAAAACCCCAGCCGGAGTCATGAAGACTGGGACACGACTTAAACGACTAAACCAAAAAGGTCCGTGAGGAAGAGTGATGTGAAATAAGACCAGTAAGGCCCGAGGTTAGAGCCGAACTGCTAAGGGTTTGAGGAATTTGTGTTCGGTCGTAAAGACAAGCAGGGAGCCTTCAAGTACTTTGAGCAGGAGAACGACACCGTACGTAACGGACCCCCAGGAGCTTAAAATGTTTCCTTTGTCCGTGCTGCTGGGTACAATTTATGTAGTTCAAACAAGCGATTTGGTTCTCTTCCCGTGCCCTAGCTTTCTGTCCCACTTGAGGTACCATAGTTGAAAGCTGCAAAAAATGTTCGCCACCTTCTAGCAATAACCCTAGCAGACGAGTTCACCTTCCACATGCTCAGGGGAGGGGAAGCGTCCTCCCACTCCCCCCTTGGAAATGCGAACGCCCAACTACACTGGAATCCTTCCGCCCCAGGCTGAGAAGACTTTCCTTCCTCTACCTGACCACCGTAGCCCATCCTCTTGGGCTTCCTCCTGGCTGGTAATTCGCTCAAGGCCTACCAAGAAAAGGAACCCGAAGAAAACCCTGGGATAAGTAGAAGAGAGGAAGCGGACGGGACGCAGACGCGCGCGCCGCGCTACGTATTGCGTGCGCGAGGTGCTGCGTGCACCGCAGGGGACCCCGGCTCTGGCTTGCGTCACTCGGCCGGCGCCCGCCCGGAAGCCGCTTCTGTTTTCCCCTCCCGGTTTCCACTTGCCCGGGGCGGTGGCGGCCTAGGTGGTTTGTCCTTCCCCGAGGCTCTAATTGAGTTTGGCGCACCCCGATGGAGGAAGCGGTGTGCGCGGCCGCTGCCCCGGACCCCAGCAGCTCCGGCGCCACGGTGAAGGAAGAAGGGGCGGCTGCGACGGCCCCGGCGGCCTGTATGGGGATGTGAGAAGTCTCAGGTGATTTGGGTCGGGCCGGGGCCGGGGCCGGGGCCGGGGCCGGGGGAAGCCAGGGGTCAGTGGTTTGCGGACTCCAGCCTTGCTGGCTTCTTGTGTTTCTGCTCTTCTTCAGTCTGAACGGGGCTGGCTGCCCTCGACCTGTAGCTTGTCCCGTGACTCAAGGGGTGAATGCTGCAAACCCCGGTGGGGAGAAAGGAAAGGCAATATTTCATTATGGGAAAGAAAATATGTGTAGCATACGTACACATGCGGAAGCAAAGTTTTATAGCATATATGTATGCGACATGCCCACATGTATGTGTTAGTTATCAAACCTTTTTCTAACATACTCGTTAGGTATGAAACTAAATATGTCACTATTATAGCCATATATACTGTATACGTATAAACAAAACTATAATGTTTGCAAAGCGATATCCACAAGTTACCTCATTTGATCCTCATAACAACTCTGTGAGGTGGGGTAGTTATTATCCCCATCTTACTGGTGAAATCTATTGATTTACAAGTATTATGCTCATACTGCGTGCTGGTCCTCTGCTAGATAGTGGGAATACAAATACAAACAACGAAACCATTTAAACTAGGTGCTTACGTTCTAATGGATGAGACAAGTCCAAATAAAAATGTATATAGAATAAATATAAACCCACTAAGTACATACACACCTAAAGTAGTTATATTTAAGGTAATTTGGGAGTGTGAGGTGAGTAGTTGAGGGGATCAGGAAAGATTTCTTGAAGAAGACAGTGTCTAAGCTGGATCTTAAAGGACTATGAAGTAAAGAGGAAGTGCTTTCTAGAAGGACTGAAGCGAATCGACTTTCTCAGGTCTTAGTTTTCTTGACTCCAAGTCCAACGCTAATCCTATAGATCACTGTATTCAAAAAATATGCAGGGAGCAGCGCCACCAGAGAGAGCTTCAGCGATTGATTTAAACTCCTCATCTATTAAACACATAGCAAGTGCAGAGCACTGTACTAAACTTAAAAAGGCACAACCCCTCCTTACATTTACCTCACAGTCCTGGAGCTAAACGACAAAAAGTGTTTTGGTTTTTTCCCCTTTTTGCAGGGAAGAGGAATTGGAGGTAGAGGATGGGACCGGGACCTGTGATTTCATGAGGTTAGGGAATCTACCAAAGTTACACAATCAGTATATGTGTACAGCCTTTCTGTAGTATATAGTGTTGCATGATAAGTATGTAAGTTGGCAACAGTGGAATCCAGGAACGTTGAATAGTAAAATGGCATTTGAACGAACATTAGAGTAGAAGTTCAATGGTTAAAGAGAAGAAAGCATTCCAGGGAAAGAAAACAGACTTAACAAAACCTTTGTAGTAGAATACCATGCTTCTTGGGCAGAAGGAAGAAAGGACGTAAAGGTAGGGCAGGGAGCAGTTTGGTATCGAAAGATCAGATTTGGAACTGAAATGGACTTGAGTCAGTTGTGTTCAATCCCATCATTTTGGGAATGTGGAAACACTTTCAGAGATCCAGAAAAGTTAAACGACTTGTGAAAGGGGCAGCTAGGTGGTGCAGTAGATAGAGCACCGGCCCTGGATTCAGGAGGACCTGAGTTCAAATCCGATCTCAGACACTTGACATTTACCAGCTGTGTGACCCTGGGCAAGTCACTTAACCCCAATTGCCTCACCAAAAAATTAAAAAATTAAAAATGGCTTGTGGAAGGTCACACAGTTGGTAAGCATGTAAACCCAAATCTTCTCACTGGAGTCAGTGTTCTTTCCCCTATACTACTCAGCCTCCCTGAAAGCAAAAAATGTGTAGAGGGGAATAATATGAAATAAGGCTGTGGAATTAAGAAGATCCTATTTAAAACCCTTTGTGGGCAGCTTTGAATGCCTGGAAGTTTGGATTTTATTTAGTAGACTGTAGGGAGCCACTAAAGATGTATGAGGAGAAAGGACCTATACAGGAGGAAAACAAATCTGGCAGTACTATGAAAGATTGAGATTGGAAGAAGGGAATGTAGAAGTAGAGATATATAGGTAAAATGACTATTATAGACCGCTGGTATCAAATTCAAATAAAAACAGGCACCACTAAACTGAACATAAGAATCATATTGATTCAGAACATTACATTATCACACATTAACATACATTCCATTCCATTCTTTATTTTGTTAAATGTTTTCCAATTGCATTTTAATTTGGTTCTGGCCACACTAGGGAGAATTGCTACCCTATACTTGACACTTCTGCTGTAGACCAAACAGGTGTCAATAAAGATATGGGGTCAGTGGAAAGGGGGAAGAGTAGATGTGAAAAAATTATTACCAATAATACCCGTTAAGTTGATGAATATGAAAGATGAGGTTGAGCCAAGATACTTTTATCTCCCATGTTCATAACCATTGGGGTACTACAAACAAAATATGAAAAAACCAACAGCTTTTTTAAAGTAGATGTGGCATCCTAATAATAATATTAATAGTAACAGCTAACACCTTTATAGCACTATGTGCCAGGTACTGTGTTACAGGCTTACTTGAGATATTACAAAAAATATGAGTTTGAGGATTCAGCTTATGAGAAGAAGCATGGCATAGTGGATAGAAACTTGGCCTTGCAGTCAGGAACACCTGACTTCAAGGTCTGCCTCTGATACATACTGGCTATATGCCACTCCTTTTAAAAATCTCTGGTAGCTCAGAATTTCCTAAGAAGTAAACTTTAGACCTCTTTTTCCAGCATTGTAGGCACTCCACAGTTATATTTTTATCCCAATACTTTGCATGGTGCTTGGCACTCTGCAGTGCCTGGCATGTAATAGTTATTGATTGGCATCTCGTTGTCTTTCCACCTTTATCTCATCTTACTTCCCCTCTAAACACTGTAGGTTTTGGCCAAATAGTATCACTCTTTATATATATTATGATGTATATGTATGTTATATAATTACATATATTATAATGCATTTATAAGTGCTTTCTAGTTTATAAACCACTTTCCTCACCATGACTGTCCTTTCAATTAGTACAAATTTTTCACTTGAAATTGGACCTTTGAGAAATTCAGTGACTGCCTTGTGGTTACACAGTTATGGATCTTTTGATTACAAATCCCATTGTTTTTTCCATTACATTATGTTTTATCCATAAGAAAAATACTCAGTATTTGTGTGGATTATATTTATATTTAGTCATAGGTCATGTAATAGGGGGATAAAGAGCTGGTCTCAAGTCAGAAGGACCTCCCTCTGATAATATACTGGCTATTTTATCCTGGGCAAATCACTTGGCTTTAATAAAAGGCATTTCTGTATTAGGAATTCTCTCCACTAATAAATCAAGGATCCAGTCATATTTGCAAATTTTAAGAAATCCTCAGTCCTTAAAATTCAAACAATTCCCTTTACTTTTTTCTGGTTTTATTATTCCATGTATTAGACTGCTGATAAATTGTATTTTCTTGTATAAACCAGCAACCTGTTTTTACTGAAAGCACTCCACCACCCATTCTCCATTTCCTCTAGGATAGGTGAAGTTGACAAGACTCCAGATAAAAGATCTTAACCTGTAACTTGGGGACTTGGCTAAGGTGACAATTGATTATTTGGGAGCCTGTTAGCTTGGCCTGGTCTCTACTGAATCCCTTAAAAATAAAAAGTAACTGTAATCTATGTCATGTTGTTTGCCTTCTGAAGACAGGAAATGAGAACAGAGCTTTTCTTAGGTGCATCAAAGAAGTTCATCCTCAGATAGCATTTGAGTTGAAATCTTATTTTAAATCTGACATAATTAAACTATAAATTAACTTAATACCTATGGCTTTATCACGATTAGAAATTAGAAATTTTATTGTTGTTCTCCGCTCTCCTTCCTATTAACACAGTTTTACCAAATTAGTCTGCTTCTGTCTTAAGCCAATTCTCTGTAATAAAAAAAGTATCAACTCTTGTCAAGTGCTGAGAGGGATACAAAAGAGGTACAAAATAGGAACCTTGAGAGGCTTGGAGTCTGTCCGACAAGGCAATTACTCATCTAATGTGAGTCAAAATAATTTAGTACTACATTGTGAAGAATTAAATGCTGTAAAAGTTTCCCTAAGAGATCTTAGGGGGTTGGGGGGTAGAATTGTAGGAGGAGCTAGAATTTAGGCTGAGCCTTGAAGGATGAAATGAGTTTTTAAATTATTATTAATATCTTTGATTTTGATGTTATCTTCATTTACAGGTATATCTTTCCCCTCCCTTACCTAGAAAGTCATCCCTTATAACAAAGAGTAGGAGTTTTATAAACAAATGGGAGCAGGGAGAGAAGAGCTAAAAGTGTGGGGAAGAGTAATTCTATTTTCTTCCCACTAATGATTATTTGATACAGTTTATTCTGTGTATGACTTGTTTGCATGTTGTTCTTCCCATTAGATTGTGAACTTTTCCACCAGAGACTAACTTTTGCATATCTTTGTACCCCTGGTGTTTATCATGGTGCCTGGCACACAGTAGGTGCTTAATAAATGGATATTGACTTACTAGTAGGGAAAAAGGGGAGGGAACAAGCATTTAAGTATCTTCTATTCACCAGACACTGTGCCAAGTGCTTTGCAAATGTTATCTCATTTTATCCTCACAACTGTGTTGTGAGGTAGGTGCTATTATTATCTATATTACATTTGAGGAAACTGAGGCAGACAGAGGTTAGGTTCCTTGCCCAGGGTCACAGCTAGTAAGTGCCTAAGGCTGAATTTGAACTCAGGTCTTCCTGTCTCCAGGCCAACTGCTCAATCCATGGTATTGCCTAATAAGAACAAATGTGCTGAGTATGGTTTTGTGGGGTATGTGAGAATACCTTCCTGACACAGGTGAAAGTTAGATAGGAAGGATGAACCTAGGTTACTGAAGCATTGAAGGAAAAGCAGAAGAGTTTGGGGATTGAGATTTGAGGAGAGGAGTGACACAATGAAAGTGGCAGTTAGGACTTTTGTTGGTCTGGTAGCAGAATAAAAGATTATTTAGAGGTGAGATTAGACTGGCAGTAATGAAAATCCCTGATAGAATTTTAGGCATCAAGAGTTAAGTGTATGACATCGGAAAGTAAAGAGTTAACCCAAAAGACATTTCGAAGGAAGAAAAACAGGACTTTGACAAATTACATAGAAGGGATTTAGGAGAAGGAAGAATGAAAGGTGACACCAGGATTTCTAGCCTGAAGACAGGACAGTGTATGCTTCTGCCCAAAGTAGAGGAGGTGGAAAGAGGAAGTTGTAAATGAGAAAGACTTGTCCAGGTACTCAGCATGAATTACTTGCTTTTGTTAAGTTGCTATTTGAAGAGTTGTATAGAACACCTATTTCATACAAAATATAGTTAAAATTTCCTATCCATAATTACTGAAGAATCAGTTAACAAGCATTTGTTAAGCAGTCCTCTGTGCCAGGTGCAAAACCTATGAAGTAGCTACTGTGCTTGGCACTGGAGATACAAATAGGAAAAAGGCCAGGCAGTCCCTGCTCCTTTTTTTTTAAATTAATAAAGTATTTTATTTTTTTTCCATTACATGTCAAGATAGTTCTCAACCTTTGTTTATACAAGCTTTACAATTTCAGATTTTTCTCCCTCCCTCCCCCCTCCCCTAGACAGCAGGCAATCTGATATAGGTTTTATATATATATATATGTATGTATGTATGTGTATATATGTATATGTATATATATATATACATAAATAATAACATTAATCCTATTTCTGCATTAGTCATGTTATAAGAGAAAAATCAGAGCAATGATGGAAAACCTCAAAATAGAAAAAAAAAAAACAACAGCATCAAAAACCAAAGAAATAGTATGGTTCATTTAGCATCTATACTCCGCAGTTCTTTTTTTTTTTTTTTTTCCCCTGGATTTGGAGATCCTCTTCCATCACGAGTTCCCTGGAACTCTTCTGTGCCATTGCATTGGTGAGAAGAATATAGTCCATCACAGTAGATCAACACTCAATGTTGATGTTACTGTGTACAATGTTCTTCTAGTTCTGTTCATCTCACTCATCATCAGCCCTCGCAAGACCCTCCAGGTTTCTCTGAACTCCTCCTGCTCATCGTTTCTTATAGCACAATAGTATTCCATTGTATTCATATACCACAACTTGTCCAGCCATTCCCCAATTGATGGGCACCCCCTCAACTTCCAATTCTTTGCCATCATGTAAAGCCCTGCTCTTTCTATCCTGGGAGAGAGTGTAGTTTAGGCAGAAGGGCCCCTAGCAGTTGGGGTGTGTGGGCGGCAGAGATTAGGAAGGGCTTCTTGTAGAAGGAAATGTTTGAGCTAACTCTTAAAGAAAGGGATTTTATGAGTCAGAGGTGAAGAGGGATTGAATTCTAAGAATGGGGAATGAAAGGCATGGTAATTGTAGCGCCACCTGTGAGGGACAAGAAGACAAGACTAGCTACTAGTCTTAGACCTTAGAGTGCAGGAAGGGGAAGTATTTGTGAAGTTTCTTTTTTGTCTAAGAGCAGAAGTTCTTAACCTGCGGTCTCTGAACTTGTTTTTTAAAATATACATACATATACATATATATACACACATATATATTTTGATAACTATTTCAGTATAATTTTTTTCTCTGTAATTCTGTATATTTCATGTATTTATAATAATTACTATAAGAAGATCCTTAGACTTCATAATACTAAATGTATCTATGAAATAAAAAAAGGTTAAGAACCCTTGCCCTAGGGGCCGGAGAAGACCTGTGTCCCTGTAGAACAGCACTTTTGCAGCTGTGTGAAGTGGGGAGGACTTGAAGCTGGGAGAACAGGAGGTTATTGTGGTAGTCTAGAGGAGAGGTGACAAGGGCCTAAAGTAAGATGGTGCCTGAATTGTGACATGGGAACGGATGAGTGTGAGAGATGTGGAGGTAAAAACAGGAAAATTAAGCAACTGATTGGAGGTGTGGGGTGAAGGAGAGTGAGGAAGAGTTAGGTTAAAGCCAGTCGTAAACCTGGGAGACAAAGAGGATGGCAGTACTGTCAACAGAAATGTGGAGGTTTGGAAGATGATTTAGGGAGAAAGATAATGATTTCTGCTTTGGATATGTTTAGCTTGACATGTCTATGAGATACTTAGTGTGAAATGTTATTTAGATAATTGGTGATGCAATTCTGGACCTCTGGAGAGAAACTATAGAGTTGGATATATAGATCTGAGAGTCATCTCTATGAAATGATTATATTATACAAGGGACATCCTGACTGAAGAAGTACAGATAAATCCTGCCTAATGTTATTAACCAGTTCCCAGGATATATAACATTAAATGAAAGAATACAGGGGCAAATAAGTTCCATTGAGTGAAAGGAAAAATGAATGGTATAATGTAAGGTTAGCCGAGTTACTGCTCTTAGGAGTTTTCAGTTATAATATTGACATTGAGAAACTGGTGGTTGATTTATGTTATTCCATCCATGTTATAGAAGAAATTATCTGGAACATGGTTTGTCATTTTGATCACAAAAATTTTATTTTATTTTATTTTTGTGGGGCAATGAGGGTTAAGTGACTTGACCAGGGTCACACAGCTAATAAGTGTCAAGTGTCTGAGACTGGATTTGAACTCAGGTCCTCCTGAATCCAGAGCCGGTGCTTTATCCACTGCACCACCTAGCTGTCCCCCCAAATTTTAAATTGCACAGTAAATAGCAGTAAAACGAAACTAAAATAAAAACAAAGAAGCCATGGGAAAAATGCTAATACTGATTAAGAAAGATTTCAAGATTTACAAGGCACAAATATCAGGTTTCTATGGATGGTATTAGTATCCACTGGCCAGACAAATGGAATATAACAGAAAATTTACAAATAGTAAAACACTTGGAAAAAGGTTCAGCTTCCCCAATAATCAAATAAAAATAACTGGGAGGTACCTTACACCCATTAAATTATCAAATATATATATAAAAATAAGACAACTTTGCAACTCAGCAAAACAGGTTCATTTATACCTGGCTGATGGCAATAGCTTTTGGTGCCATTTTTCAATAGTTCAGTTTGACAGTACACCCAAGAGTCATTAATACCCCCTATACCAAGTATGACCTATTGAAATAATTACAGAGGGGGAAAAAAGGCTTCTCTATTCAGAGAATTTTAAGGCTGTGCCATACTTAAAAGTTGGCAGCAGCCCAAATGCCTGGTAGTTAGGAAATGACTCAGAAGCATGTGGCATGTTGAAATAAGGATAAGGCTACTGTTGTTGTAAAGACTGACAGATATGAAGACCACTCAGAAATATGGCAAAGCTTATGTGAAATAGTGCAAAGTGGAAAAAATAGGACTCCGCACTGTGTAGCTATTCAATGTATAAAAATCATTATGTTAACAAATGTGAATTGCTGTTTATTTCTACCAGTTTATTTTTTTTTAATTGTAATAGTACTTTGAACCAAAAAAAATGACAGAAAGAAACAGTGGAAGAGAGCGTCAACTGATGGACCAATATAGTACAAGAGGAGATGTTTCCAAGTGCTTCTGGAACAGGGACAGAGATACTAAAAACCTCAGGAATTATTAGAAGGCTGGATGGCAATTACAACAAACTCCTATGTGCCCCACAAGGGAATAAAAATGAAAACAGAACTCTCCATAAACTTGTTTGTCTTACTCCATTCCCACTTTCTTATAGTTTTTCTAGCACAACTATAAGTAACCTGTATACCCCCTTCCTTTTGGTGCTCATTACTGGTGCCCTTTGCTGAGCTGGAAGGGGAAGTATGTCAGAGGTCATTTAGGTCAGTCTTCTCATTTTACAGATAAGAAAAACGGGTCCAGAGAGGTTATGGGACTTGCTTGAGATCATTTGGGTGGCAGAGCTAGGTATGAACAGGTTCTTTCTAAAACTAGTGCTCTTTCCATTGTATCAAGTTCTCTTAATACTACCCTTCCTCTTTGTGAATTATAGCCAGTAGCAAAGTCTGGAGAAAGTAATTTATACTGAAGTGTGACTATAGATTTGTTAATTTCATTTTAAAGAAGAGTTTGTTATTCCAGCTGCAGCTTTAATTGTAGAATGTTCCTGGGCCTTTCTGAGTGGTTTCTCTTAGAACTGCCCCCATGCTGGAACATGGGAACTGGAATTTGGCACCATTTCTGAAAGATCTCCCAGACCTGATAGCATCTTTGTCCTAGACCCAGAGATTCTATCAGACCTCTGTGACCTTGAACAAGTCACTTTTCCCAACTTTGGGCCTCACCTTCCTCTTTGTTGCCCTTTCTCCATTGTCATCTTTCTGTTTTGATTATAATTCTCTGAGACCACTCTGCTGCTTTATATGTCATTGGTGTTCAATCTTAGAACAAGAATATTAATTAGCTGGTGTTCTATGAATCCTTGAATTTCAGGAGTAATACTTTTATTTCCATTTCGAGTCATCACCCCTTCCCCAAGTTTGAAGAGCACTTATAATCAGCATTTAACACTGTGTTCAAATATTTACTGTACTCAACTGTACTGGATAAAGAATCCTCACTACAAAATACTTGGCAAGTGGTGGTCATTCACTTCCTCCCTGCTTGAAGACCTTAGGTCTTCATGTACCTGAAGGGAATTATGTACTACAACAGCATGTCCTTATTAGTTTAGACCTATAAAAATAGCTCAGTTTACAGGACTTGAGTTAATATTTATTCATCATGTTTGTGGGGGCCAAATTTATTTTGGCCTTGACACCTGTTACCAATTATATTAGATTTTAAAATTTCTCATAATGGCATGAGGATAATTAGGCAGATGATGCAAAAAGTGATGAAACAAAGATAAAAATTACTGTAGTAATATTAAGTTTTAGAGAATGTTTCAATTTTTGTTTTATTATATGTTTCATTTTATTTATTACATGTTATTTATTTCTTTAAAAAGGATTCTACTTTTTTGAATCAAGAACTTTTTTGAATCTAACTATTCAATCCATTAGTTTTCTCTTGCCGTGATAGCATTAAACATTACCCACAAAAAATTGCTGTAGATACTCATGAAATTCCTTTTTGTAGGCTAAGTTTCCATTCCTAGTGAGCTTGCTGTCATTTTTCTCATTAAAAGCAGACATTTAATATAAAAATTAAGAAAAGTGGGGCATGGTGGCTTTTGCTTGTAATCCTTGAGTCTGATAGTCTTTTCAGCTTAGGAGTTCTGAGCTACAGTGGACTAAAACTGATTGGTTGTCTGCACCAAGTCTGGCACCAGTATGGGTGAGTCCTGGGAAAAGGTGCCCATTAGACTGCCTACAGAAAAGCAGGATGGCCTGGGTTAAAAAACTGAGTGTGGTCATTACTGGGATAAGCCTGTAGGTGGCAATTTCAGTTCCAGCCTAGGTGAGATAGGAAACTGTAGTCTCCAGGAAAAAAGAAGAAAAAAAAAGACCTTTCCTTTAGGATAAAAGCGAGGGAGTAGAATTTCTGTTGTTGAATACTATTTAAGTTTCATATTTGTGGTTTGGCTATGTTTGTAATGATTTGTTTAACAAATTTTTTTTCTGTTTTTCTGTTTAGAATTGAAGATTGTGTCACCCAGCCTCTAGTACCAGCAGTTTCTCTGTTCTGTGATCAATGTGACTCACCTGAACACTTTAGTAGTTAACGAGATGAGCCAGGATCGTGGAAAATATGACTTTTATATTGGTCTGGGATTGGCTATGAGCTCCAGCATATTCATTGGAGGAAGCTTCATTTTAAAAAAGAAAGGTCTCTTAAGGCTAGCCAGAAAAGGCTCCATGAGAGCAGGTAGGTTATGAGTCTGTTATGTTGTCTATAAGGATTCATTCTCAATAAAATTGTCTTGTAGGTTCATAGGCTATATATATTTAGTTTGCTCCCCCTCCCCCCAATTTGGAATAGAGTTCTATATTGCTAACAGAATGAGAGGAATCAGCTTTGTAATTAAAAAATCCCCCCCCCCCCCAAAAAAAAAAGTGCATTGTCCTCAAGCACAGTAATGCCATTCCTTCCTGTAGCTCTTTGCTTGGTTTCTTCACTTTCCATTCTCTTCAAATTGTGATGTTTCTAAGTACATGAGACCAAGTGAAGAGTGCAAGGAAGGAATTGGTGTCTTTATTGAAATGGCTCTCCTAACTCCCTCCTAGTAACATGAAAGGCAGACACAAAACTTTCATTGACATCTGCATTATTCCTTCATTTAACTTTTTAAAAAAGCATTACATAGGGGCAGCTATGTGGCACAGTGGATAGAGCACTGGCCCTGGATTCAGGAGGACCTGAGTTCAAATCTGGCCTCAGACACTTAACACTTACTAGCTGTGTGACCCTGGGCAAGTCACTTAACCCTAATTGCCTCACCAGAAAAGAAAAAAAAAGGGGAAAAAAGCATTACATAGTTGCTGTAGTCATTGTGATATATCAGGGGACTAAATCCGAAATTTTCATTTTTAAGACACTTGATAACATACCATTTATGAGCATGTGGGAGGGTAGGTAGATAGATATAGCCAAATACATGGCAAGGAATTATCTGGACTACTCCAGGAATTTGTGTTTGACTCTCTGTTAGTTAACTTTTTAAATCAGTGGCTTGAAAAAGGCATAGATGGTTTGTTTATCAAATTTGCAGATGACCTGAGAGGGCTAGTTAAGACACTAGATGACAGTCAGAATCCAAAAAAATATTGATAAGCTGTTGAGCTGGTTGAGTCTAATAAGATGAAATGCATTAGGGAAAAATGGAGAGTCATGCTTGAATATAAAATTTAACTTTATCAGTACAAGGTATGGGAAGCAAAGTTAAGAAGCAGTTTTTCAGGGGGAGCAGAGTGAAGAGAACAATCTGGGAGTTTTAGAGGATTTCCAGATCAGTGAGTCAGCAATATAATATAGTAGCTAAAAAAGCTGATGCAAACTCGACTTCATTAAAAAAGGCATAGTTCCAAGAATAAGGAATTGATATCCTTCCTGAACTCTGTCCTCTCTGGAATATTGTATTTTGTTTTGGATACAACTGTGTAGGGATGACATTGCATTACAGAGCATACAGTGAAGGGTACCCAGGATGGTCATGGGTCTTGAAAGTTGCTAGAAGTTGCAGAAGTCAATTTAGATTTGATTTCAGGAAAAACTTCCAAACAAGTAGAACTATCCAGAAATGGAAAAGGCTATTTCAAGAGGTCTGGGTTCTGTCTCCTTGGAAGCCTTCAAATAGAGACTGGTATGTTATTATGGGGAATCCATTTGGGTAAGTGTTGGTTGGATTAGATGACCACTGATGTCCCTTCCTATTTTAAAATTCTTTCATTCTGTCAAATTTCCTTACAGATTTGGGTTGTATAAAACTTGACCTATAATCTTACTCTCTAAGTGGTGAGATCTTATAAAAAAATAGGGGGAAAGAACAGATTTCAGAGATGAAGAGAACTGTTACAATAAAAGTGAAAAAATGATTTCTATTTGAATTGAAAGAGATATTTTTAAAAGTTTCATAATTAATATATTCAATACAGACTTTTTTCCCAGTATATGTTTATAATTTCCTTTTCTGGGAAACCTCATTTTAGCAGCATAAATTTGACCCATTGTGATAAACATTACTGTACACCCTCATTCTGTTTGACTATTTCATAGTTATACATAATGTTTTCACTATAAATTTGACAATTTTTTTATGTTTATGAAAGAATATTTTGAAGATGTGATTCTCCTTAGTTATTGAACACCATATTTCCCTTTTATTTTTACATATCCTTGATGATTATGATCAGAATGTTTAGAGTCTGAAGATCTTCCAACGATATGAAAAATACTTTTTCTTCATTTCCAGGTCAAGGTGGCCATGCATATCTTAAAGAGTGGTTGTGGTGGGCTGGACTACTATCAAGTATGTATTAAGTAAAATGACCAGGAAATTCTATATTCAAATATTTTTTTATACAACCCCTGGATTATTAGCACAAATTTGAAAGAAGTTTTATGTTTAAAAAAATCCCACTTTATTTTATTCCAAAAATTAAAAGTTTTAGGATAAATGTTAGATTGTTAAATATATAAATTTTCTTTTACTCATCTGGACCTAGCAAATTAATCTCCTCCCATAGTATAATGACAGGTGTTCTCAGAGAGTAATTCCTTTGAAAATTTGATAGTACTGTCATTTGTTGTTAAAATATTAGCAGGGGCAGCTAGGTGGCACAGTGGATAGAGCATCGGCTCTGGAGTCAGGGGGACCTGAGTTCAAATTCGGCCTCAGACACTTGACAATTACTAGCTTTGTGACCCTGGGCAAGTCACTTAACCCCAATTTCATCACCAAAAACAAAACAAAAAATAAATAAAAGATTAGCATCATTAGCATTAATTGGCTCAGAAAATATATTGTCATTTATTTTAAGTTGTGGCATATTTTTCTGAACCATCCAATGCTTATTATTACATTCTGAAAACCAAAAATAATCTGAATTTCATTAGGACATTTTAAAGAAATTCAACAGATAACTTTTTTCCACTAATTTTTTTTTCCCACAAATTTAAACTGGGGATTGGTAATAGTTTTCAAGCATATTTTAATTATTTTTAAGGGACAGTCAAAGAATGGTGATCCTTAAGACATTTGGCACTTGAATTGTTAGCATTCTGTAATTTTTATTGCCACAAGTTGGAATCAAAAGAAACCTTGAAATACATTTTGTTAATGCCTTTTGGCTTTGCATCAATCATTTCATTTGGGGGAGGGGAGGGGCTTCAAAACAAACAGCCTTCAGACTGCACCTTTCCTTGTAAATTCCCGCCACCCCCCAAAAATTCAAAAATGTAATAAAAACATCTAATACAGAGTCCATAGATGATAATATAAAACATTAAAATGTGAAAACTAGTAGCTTTATTTAAGCTTCGTTTAAAAAAAAATCCAGTTGAGTATATTACACTATGCTGAAACTTCCAGGGAAATATTTAACAAAATAAATAAAAACAACAGAGATAATGTTAATTTGTGGGTTTTTTAAGTCAATATATGATCTGTTTTATCTAGTTCTACTATATACTATTATCCTCTGGTTATGACTAGTAAGGTTTTCTTTAATTTCATTTTCTGTGTTTAAGAAAAAGTTTGTTGTGCTTTAGCTAATTTGTACTGTTTGTATTTGTTTCACTATAATGTCTTACTTTTTGCACCCTGGATTTAGGCACTAACTTTACATGTTCTCTATATTATTATTATTATTATTTTTTTTTTAGTGAGGGAATTGGGGTTAAGTGACTTGCCCAGGGTCACACAGCTAGTAAGTGTGTAAAGTGTCTGAGGCCGGATTTGAACTCAGGTACTCCTGACCAGGGCCGGTGCTCTATCCACTGCGCCACCTAGCTGCCCCTCTCTGTATTATTTCAATGAAGCCCTTTGTTTTTATGTTGTTTTCTCTGGTGGTTTGGTGTATTGTCTCAGAAAGTTTTCTTTAACAGGGTAATAAGAACCCCCCAAAATTAAATCAGGAAAATATTCAGAATACCTAAGCAGATGAAATAATCCATATATAATGTAGCATAAAGGTTGAGGTGACTTGTATCAGTACCACATATGAATACAGGATTTTAAAAAATTTATAATTTTGATCTATAACAGTGAAATTGACACAACTTTTTTTTTTTTTAATTCAACCCACAGTGGGAGCTGGTGAGGTGGCCAACTTTGCTGCTTATGCATTTGCACCAGCCACGTTAGTGACTCCATTAGGAGCTCTTAGTGTTCTTGTAAGGTAAGGAAGGTGTTATTTTTGCTTGGCAAGAACAGAAATTTCACATATAAAATTTGTTCTAGTATTTCCAGACTGCATTTTATTTAGTGTTTTCTAGTTTTACTTATGAATCTTATATTTATTAAGTAACAATTAGGCTTTGGTTGTTACTGTTAGATCATTAATGTTAAGTTAAAAGTTTAAAAAAAAGTCTTTGTATAAGAAGAAATCATTGGGGCCCAGTGGAAATCAGTACTTAATGATTTTTAGTTTTACACAGAGAGAACCTCTATAGAGTCTATAATTGTAAGACATACCCGATTATTCATTTAATTTAGTTCAACAAACATTTTTACTTTTTACTAAGTTAAATAATTCTCTGGAAATATTCTTTACAAGTAGCATATTTTGTTTGGAGTGAGATCTAAAACTATGGTGTGCTCATTCATTTTTGGGGGGGTTCTCAGATTTCCCTCCCCCCCCCCCGTTTGGATGGGTATTTGTTTCACATATGCTTTAAGGCTAGAAATGGGAAAGATAAACTAAAAAATTTTTAATATCTGGGATGCTTTTTTTTCTTTATAGTGCCATCCTTTCATCATACTTTCTAAATGAAAGACTTAATCTTCATGGAAAAATTGGATGTTTATTAAGTATTTTAGGGTCTACTGTTATGGTAATTCATGCTCCAAAAGAGGAGGAGATAGAGACTCTAAATGAGATGTCTCATAAGCTGGGAGATCCAGGTAAGAAAAAGATCATATAAAATTGTCTCCTTTTTGCATTATTTTTGAAATTTTCTCTTTCAAATTTGGGCTTTACCTTGTGAGTAAATTCCACATGATTTCTCTCAGGTTGCTGCTTGCTACAGAAATTACCTCCTGTGCTAGATAACAATTATAACTAAATTATATGTTTGATGTCATTTTTGTGAAGCAAGTTATAGTTAACATTTGTGTATTAATTGCTCCCTCTTTGTGGTTTTCTGTTTTTGTTGTATTGGTACATATTCTATATTACTATGGAGAATGTATCAAAATAGATAGGTCTCTGCCAGGTCCAGAAGTAGATTGTCTTAGAAGAATGGAATATTTAAAAAATGAGCTTTGTAACAATTTCTCATTTTAAAGTGTAGGCAAACAAATTAATTCCTTTACACAAATTGCTCTTTATAAGACTGGATTAGCAGCACTATAACATTTTGAGATATCCTTTTTTTTTTTTTTGCTTTTAATAAAAATGTAATAAATTTTCCCCATTGTAGTGAAGCTGAAAGCAGATGTAGAAATTTACTCTTCACTTGAGTGTGATTAACATCATATAGTGGGAAGACTGGCCAAGGAACAGGAAACCCAGGTTCTGGACCAGCTCTGCTGCATGATAACTTTGACCCAGGGCCAGTCACTTTACCTTGGAGACCTTCAGTTTCCTCCTCTGTAAAATAAGTTGAATTACATTTTTGTGCTCTGAAATTGTTATGCCCCCTTTTTTCCTAGACTATGTTACAAAATGTCAGAGGTTTCTCTTAGCACTTAACATTTTAAACTAACTCTTATCCTTCTTCTCTCTTCCAGGTTTTGTGGTCTTTGCAACATTGGTTGTCATTGTGTCCTTGATATTAATTTTTGTGGTAGGACCTCGACATGGACAAACAAACATACTTGTTTACATAACAATCTGCTCTGTAATTGGAGCATTTTCCGTCTCTTGTGTTAAAGGCCTGGGAATTGCTATTAAAGAACTTTTTGCAGGGAGGCCTGTGCTGAGGCACCCACTGTCCTGGATTCTGCTGCTAAGCCTTATACTCTGTGTAAGTACACAGATAAATTATTTAAACAGGGCCCTGGATATATTTAATACATCCATAGTGACTCCAATATATTATGTATTCTTCACTACATCTGTTTTAACTTGTTCAGCTATTCTTTTTAAAGAGTGGCAAAACATGCCTGTCGATGACATTATTGGCACTTTGAGTGGCTTCCTTACAATCATTGTGGGAATCTTTTTATTGCATGCCTTTAAAGATGTCAGTTTTAGTCTAGCTAGTCTGCCTGTATCTTTTAGAAAAGATGAAAAAGTAGTGAATGGCAATCTGTCCAATTTGTATGAAGTCTTTAATAATAATGAAGGAAACTTAGCCTGTGGAAGTGAGCAACAAAGTGGTGAAAACATCTCCAGAAGAAATGGAAATCTGATGACTTTTTGAAAATAGATATAATTTTTAAAGACTTAATCTGTAATTGTGTGGTTTTTTTTCTGTGTGTTGGGGTTTTTTTGGCTGTAAAATGAGCTTGTCTGAAAATAGAAATTGTCATTTTAAATGCTGTCTAGAGACAATCTTTTTTAAAACGGTTTCACCAATTTGGACAAGAACAATAATGACTTGACTTTTCTTATATATGAAGTATAAGACAATTCAGTAAGATGGGTTGGTTTTGGTTTCTATTAACATAGAATAATTGTATGATTTTAAATTTCACATCTTTCATCAAAAAAACCCAAACCTTATTGCACTGACAGTTTTAATTATAAAAATAAAATGCTTTATTTCTTCATTGTTGATAAGGACTGAAATGAACACTTGTCATTTACCAAATGACAATGCATTAACATTTCCTTATTCTTCCACTACATGGAAGAACAAAATATTCCAATATAATATCCTGTGGATTACACAGTTATGACTCATGTTGGATGAGTCATGAATTAGTTTATAATTGACATTAATAGATTATGGAAAATGAGAAATACAATTACTTGAATTTTGAAGAATTTTGAATGAATCTAAAGTTAAGCAAAATGGATAAGAAATAATTTTTGGCTCAGTTGTAAGGGTGATTTTCTGACACATAGTTTGCCTTGTCAAGTGAATACAGTGTCCGTGTAAACTCTAGGTATTTATGAATGGTTCAGTTACCACATTGAAAATACTTAATGTACAAATTTGAGGAATTTCTTTAAAATGCAGTTTAACAATTCTTGGCAAAAGTGTTTTTATTCCCTTGTGCCTTGCTGACCTTAAAGCATTATATGAATGTGAGTTATTATCAATAATTCTGCATTTTGTACTATTATTCATGTTCTATTGTAGTACCAGTTATTACACTGGAAGGACTTCTGAAATCCCTTAACCTATTGAGATTTGTGTGGCACTTTCATTCTTATAGTTAGAAATTTGAATGTTGTTCAAGATGATTATGAGGAAGGGTCTTCAGTTTCTAGGGGGTGGAGAAGCTTAAATACATTTGTAAAGTTGTGTTTCTGTGTGACAGTTTGTATTAGCTCATTTGATATTCACCACAATATGGTGAGAGAAGCCTGTTAGTATTACATCACAGGTGAGGAAAGAGTTTTACTGGTTAAGTGAGGAAGCCAAGAATGTATCCAGTCTTCTTTTCACTAAGCCATAAACTGTATTTTTTAAATACTTAGAAACAAAGTGAGAGAAGAAATTACTTTCCCAAAAGCCAAAAGGCCTGCAGAACTGATGTAACTACCGTCTTTAGTCTAAGATTGTGGAATTTAGAGACAACATATCAGTCTGGTTTTCCTCATAACCAAACATATAATCCTAGAATTTTAATTACTAATTTCTAATGTAAAATGCATTATAATTATTATCCATAACAAGTTTTCCTTTTTAAATAATAATTTTGCTAGATAACTCTGAAAGTTGACCCCCCAAATTAAATCTTTTTTCCAAATTGATAACTTTTAAGAATAATAATCAAATGAGTTATTGCTTCTATCACTTAATTTTTTTTTTTTTTTGCTGGGTAATGAGGGTTAAGTGACTTGCCCAGGGTCACACAGCTAGTAAGTGTCAAGTGTCTGAGGCCAGATTTGAACTCAGGTCCTCCTGAATCCAGGGCCAGTGCTTTATCCACTGTGCCACCTAGCTGCCCCTATCACTTAAATTTTACAGGATTAGATTTATAATTGTTTAATCAGAAATATCTAGGAATAAATATTCCTATCACTTGAAGAGCCTTAATAAACATTATTCACAAATGTTACCAGGCATCTTTTTTTCAATTCCAGGTTAATAGCATAGCAAAAGAAACTAGATGATTTATATTAATAAATGATACCAATGTAAAATTTTAAGTGAAACCCCCCCCCCCAAATTTACATAGCCATTTAAAAATTGCCACTTCAAAGACTTTCAGTATTAGAAGAAACCCGAGATACCATCAAGTCTAACCTATATAGGAAAAGAATTCCCATTTACAGCGTTCCCAGTAAGTGACTCAGTGACTCTCCAGCTTTTGTTTGAAGACCCACTCAGGCAGTCCATTACACTTTTGGTTAGTTCCAAGTGTTAGAAATTTGCATCTTTGTTCATTCCATTATTCCTATTTGTGCCCTCTAAGGTCAAGCCCAAAGAAATTTTAATTCCTTGTCCACATGGCAGCCTTTCAGATTTAATCAGATTGAGTTGTTTTTCTGAATCTCCTCCAGATTAAACACCCCTGATTCCTTTCACCACTTCTCATTTGGCATGAATATGAGACTCTTCACCATTCTGGTCACCCTTCTCTGGACAGTCTAACACTTATTAATGCCCTTCCTAAACTGGGATGGCCACAGCTGAATATAGTATTCTAGAGGAGGTCTTACAAGGGCAGAATACAGTGGGTTGACACTTCCTTACACTTGCAAATTATTCTTCTCTTAATGTAGTCTATCATCATGTTAGCTTTTTTGAGCACACTAATTTTCTTTTCTGCCATCTGTATCACACTGTTGATTTGTGTTGAGGTTATTGTGGTCCATTAAGATCCCCAGATCTTTCAAACTATTATGCTATACCTTGTAATTATGAGATAGGTTTTTTGGTACTCTAGGGTGAGGTTTTATGTTGTTTATCTCTATTATCATCTAAGTGTTGTAGCCTAGTTAAATCATTTTTGGATCTTAAATCTGCCATCCAGGAGAGCCTTCCCAGTTTTATCATCTGCAAATTAGATTAGGATGCCACCTATGCTTTTGTCCAAGCTACTGATATCTTGATATGGAACCACTACTTGTACTGCCATCCCATACTTCCCCATATTTTCTGCAACAGCATGAGACTTTATTACATGTTTTTCTAGGATCTAGGCAAATATATAGCTTTCTCCTGACTTAATTTACAAATAGGAAATAAGGTTACCTATTCTTGATGAAGTCTTGTGGGGTTTTTGATTTTAGCATTTTCTCAAGAGTTAAAATAAAACTTGGTGACCTATTGTTTTCAGTTATCTCTTCTCTTTTTGAAAATCAGGGTAGCATTTACCCATCTCCAGTCCTGCGGTATTGCTGTTTTCCACAGCCTTCTGGATATCTGACAGTGGTTCTTCAATCATATCTTCCAGTTTTTTCCTAGTACCCAAGTATGTAGTTCTTCTGAGACAGGTGACATGAATTCATCAAGGACAGCTAGGTGCTGCTTTCTTGCCATCTTTCATTGAGCATTAACTCCCTAGCTTCCTTTTCTAGCCTGATGGTTGTTCTCCCTGGTAGAGAAAATAAGCATAATAAAAACTGAATATTTCTGCCTTTCCTATACTGTCAGTTACTGTTCTTGCCACACTGAAGAATTACTTGTCCTAACTCTCCCTTGATCCCTCTTTCTTTTCCAGTATAGCCAATGAGAAAGGCATTTTCTTGTCCTCCTTGCCAGCCTCAGATCATTCTAAGATTTAGTATTCTCAATACTTTTCTTAAAAGAATTGCACTGTGCTTTTATCTTTGTTACCTGACTTTGCTTCTGTTCCCTGATTGTCCCACCTACCCCCAATATAAGTTGGTAGTGAGTGCTTGTACTTCTTCAGTTCCTTTATCTTGAGGATTTCATTATTTAGAACCTCTCATCCCTCCGGGACTAACTTTACTTGTAGCATTTCAGTCCGTGGGATCATAACTAGCCACCCTTTCCAGTAAATTTTTGAAGTCTGTTTTCCTTAAATGTAGGCCAAATGTTAGATCATGCTTCTCACTTTATTACAAACTGTGGTGAATATGAGAAGGATCTTCTTGAGCAACTCAAATAGAAATAGGGTTCACTAATCTGTACATAAAGGTTGCTGTAGGCTGCATATTAACTTTTAAATGTAATTATTTACATGTTATGTTTTTATTGACTGTTTCCCAATTACATTTAATTTCGTTTAGGCCACTATTGTGGCCACATGTTCATTCCTCTTTATGGGAATCAGATCCAGAATAGATTTCATTCTGAAGAAAATTATCATTAAGGTAAGATAAGAAATTAATAGTTCTTTTCAAATGCAGAGGGAAATCCAGCTAATGTTTAGATAACTGGGTAGGGGGCAGCTAGGTGGCGCCGTGGATAAAGAAAGCACCAGCCCTGGATTCAGGAAGACCTGAGTTAAAATTTGGCTTTAGACACTTGGCACTAGTTGTGTGACCCTGGGCAAGTCATTTAACCCTCATTGTCCCCCCCCCCCCCAAACTGGATAAACATCAGTACTTTTATCATGCCTTGTCATTTAGTTTAGTCTTAGATAACAAAAATTGCTTTTCTTTGTGGCATTATTGATTTTAACCCCAATGTTCCTGTTTTTCCTCTCTGCTTCCTAGATTTCTTCACCTGAAAATATATATTATAAACATAGAATGGTTTCTCCTTCCCTTTTCCTGTTTCTTTTAAAGTATTTTGTTTTAAAAAGAAATATTATAGTCACCCTGCCCCTGTTCCAGGTATGGCCTAATTCTGCCAGGGTTCAAAGATAACTGAAGTCAGATTTTCTTCCTTGCATTTTAAACTTTATTTCATCTTACTCGTGTGTATCCCCACAAAAAAAAACAAAAACAAAACTTCAGAAATTGTATGGTAATTACACCCAGTTCTGTCATACTGCAAACCAATTCATTGTGATGTGAAGCTATCATTTATAATCGTTGGTATCAAAAGAATAAAGCCAGGATATGGTGTTTTTGACATGAAGGAAGACATGGCAGAAGTGACATTCTCTCAATTTGTAAGATGCTAAAAAACAGATGAATTTGTTCCTTTAAGGACTAAGATTCGACTGTTTTCCAGTTTCCAAAGGCAAGAGATAACTGCCTATAAAGAATTTTGCTGTTGACATTCTGTATTTTAATGTTTTGCACTCGAATTTGTTGTGAAGTAATAAGCTGTGAACTTGCCTTAATAAGAAAAACAACTCTGCAGCCCTAAATCTTTTCCCATTTAACAGGCCTAAGAATGAAAAAAAGTATGAGCCCTAGGCACACTGTGACCTCCAGGTCAACTGGGCCTCAAAAAAGGGTGAAATGCACCTAGGATTTTGTTAAACTAGATGTTTTTAGTAAATGGACTGTGAAACAAAATCATGATTCACTAGTTTTATTTCTATAACTTTAAATCATACCTCTCACATACATTGACAATTCTATTGGGAAGGGGGAAATAAGGATGTATTGGCAAGAAAAAGCAACAACTAAAGAAAGCATTCATGAAACACCACCAGAAAACCTTAATAATGCTAAAAATAATTGAGCATGTAGCTTTATTCTAATACATAAACAAATTTATTACAATTAGCTGGTATATAAAGTGTTTCTCACCAAATCCACAATTCTTTCCACCTTCCTTGAACGCTGACAACTGATAAATAAATTAACTCAACAGCCTCTTTTGTATTGACTGCTGGGACTATCAGCTGACCAAGAAGATTATGGCAATAACAATAAGCAACCATTACTTTTCTCAGACTTCTTAATTTCCAAAAGCATATAAAATTTTAGTCTAGAAAAATAAGTATAGATTGTATAAAATTAAGCTTTTAGATTGAAATCAAGAGCACCACCTTTTTAACAGGCACACAAAAAAAATACTGAAAAATATTTCCTAAAATCTAGCTATTTTAAGGAGAGAAAAGAAAGCATGCTACTTTAATTACTGGAAACACACTAAAGATTCAACAAGCTGTACATTCTTCAGGTGCTGGCCAGAGACTGGTGGATAGGGGGTTGGAAGCATCGCACATGTTCCACAGGAGTGCTTTCTCCATCGCCAGATTTCAAGTACTTGTCCAAGATAGTAATTATTTCATCATTTAAGATCTGGAATTTTCGGATTCTCTCTACCATCTTCTTCAAAGGCTGAAAAAAAATTCCACATTAGCAAAAGTGTTACGATTTAAAAGTCAGATTCAAACATTTAAGTCTTTCATAGTCTCCCATATATTACATAAGTGGATCAAAGTCTCCCTGGTAACAAGTGCAATCATTGTCTGTGTAATTATATTGTTAGAATGAAAATTACACAGGCATTGATTGCCTCTGTGCTGGGAGAGACTTTGATCCATCACTCTAACAGGTTCTGAGCCCAAATTTGCATCCTGTTTATGAAGTAGAAGTAGGGATTGCTGTAGTTTGTCAAATTTTACTGTCTTCCTCCATCCTGAGAGTTCTGCTTGAACCTTTTCCACCCATATCTTTAATTTAAAAGCATTACCTTTCTAGTAAAAATGCAGTACAGAAACAAATCTTGCTTTGCCTTAAAAAGATTCCATTTTTTTAGACATTAGGAATCCTACAATACTGTAAACTATGGTTTCTGTGTAACTTCTATAAGTGGGGGGAAATCCTCTTCAACATACCACATTCTTGGGGCAGCTAGGTGGGGCACTGGATAAAGCACTGGTCCTGGATTCAGGAGGACCTGAGTTCAAATCTGCCTTCAGACACTTAACACTTACTAGCTGTGTGACCCTGGGCAAGTCACTTAACCCTCATTGCCTAGCAACAACAAAAAAAACCAAAAAAACATACCACATTCTTTATCACTTCATCTTTGCCATCATGTTTTTGTACTTTAAGCAAATGGTAGCAGAAGTCTAATACATCAAAGCGACGCTGCTGTCCTAGAAGCACAATAATCATGCATCCGGCCCAGTGGAGCCCATCTCCAAAGCACTGTCTAGAAAAAAACAAAGTGACCAAGTATAATTAAGCTTTTTAATGAAATTAGTGCAATTCTTCAAAAAATAAGAGGCAGTTAGAACTACATTGAAATGGGGCAGAAACGGATTTAGATTTAAGACTAGAAATTTCCACTTAACTAGCTTAACAATTATAGGCAAGTCTTTGAGCATCAGTTTCTTCATTTATAAATACTTATACTTTGTAAGCCTTTTGTGATCTTATGCCATGTCAACCTGTTTCCTTTTACAATTTAGACTAGACCTATTGAAATTACCTTTTCATATTAATAGCTGATATCTGATATATAACAGCCCTCAAAATCACAAGTCCCAAATACATCAATTCTCAATTAAAAAATAAAATCAGT
Source organism: Dromiciops gliroides (assembly GCF_019393635.1). NCBI lineage: Eukaryota > Metazoa > Chordata > Mammalia > Microbiotheria > Microbiotheriidae > Dromiciops > Dromiciops gliroides. The sequence goes on along the minus strand of NC_057863.1, from coordinate 244,800,542 downwards.
AAAGGGAGCTTGCAAGGAAGGTAGGACAATAGACAATTTCCTAGCATTCTTCCAACCTCTTTACTTGTATTTATTTAAAGATTTAAAAGTAGTTTTTATCTTCATCACCTTAAAATAGCAAGCTTAGAGTTGGAGAAACTAGTACTTTTTGTCCTACTTTCCGCTCATTGTTTGGTATCTAACTCAGCTGTCCTAAAATGCTAGATGTTGTTGCTTAGGTTTGGAGATTTAGGCTCTTCTCTCCATTTTATGGGGGGCCTTCGTCTTAGCTGAGGTCCTGAGGACCTTTAAAGGCTGGCTTGGGATTCCAGGTAAGGATTAAGTGAACCTAGATGAAAATTCTAATCCTCTACTACATAAACCTCTGAACTGATCCCTGTGGAAACCTGTCATTCATTACACTGGACATCCTTGCACCTGACTTTTCAAAAATAGGGGCAGGCTACAATTTAACAACACTCACTCTACAGTGAACTCGTGTGTTCCTACAGGAATACAGTACACAAATTGCATGGCACTCCAAAGCCGGTGAAATTCCACACATTCATCCACATGCATGACCCCATTGCTTGGGAGAGGTCCACGCCAGATTGGATCATCTAGGAATGTCCGAATCCGGGTCAGGATCACTTCAAACATAGATAAACCACAGCAGAGACGTTCCTTGGTCAGCAAATCTCCTTCTCTTGCTATTGCAATTTGCTAGTATTCAAAGGAAAAGAAGGGCTTTTAAATAAAATTAATGGTTTTGACAACATGCCTCCCCCCACTTAAATAAAGCAATGGGGAAAAAGTTGGACTCAAAATATGAGTTTAAAGATTTTTACCAGGTAGACTAAGGTTTCTAATATTTACCTAAAGGTTATTCAACGGATCTGCTACCAAAAGAGAATTTTACTGTGTGACCTGAAACTTAACTTCCCCCCTTTAAAGTCTTACAAATAATACACACTAAAAATGTGTATTTGAAGATGCTGTTATTGCTAATGACTTACTTTCCTACACATTAATGGCTGAAAAGCCTGTTATGTGACTCACGACTCCCCTTCATGCTAAATGTAAAGATGGCCCTTTGGGTTTGACTTGATCAGTACAGCTTCAATGTACACATTTGGGACTGAGTCAGACTCTCTGTCAGCTTAGCCTGTAAAAGCCACCCTGTTTCTTATTGTACATATGTATGTACGTACACACACCTTCTGTTGCTTCACAGCCGGCTATAGTTTTGTTCTAGACAACAAACAGTCCATCTTTAAAAAGCTTTGCTTTTGCGGGGGAGCTAGGTGGCACAGTGGATAGAGCATAGGCCCTGGATTCAGGAGGACCTGAGTTTGAATCCAGCCTCAGACACTTAACAATTACTAGCTGTGTGACCCTAGGCAAGTCACTTAAACCCCAATTGCCTCACCAAAAAAAAAAAAAAAGCTTTGCTTTGAGCTGTTTGTCTAGTACACTTTTTTCTTACATCATGTAGAAGATACATTGTCATCCTTTTTGTATTTCTTTGCCTCTTCTAATTTGTGCCAATCAACCGACAGTGCACACCTTCAACTGATACCATCTACTTTTCTGAAAAGGGGTGTTATTTTTCCTACATTCTATAGCCCCATATCCTGGTTTTTTCCCCTTTCTTCCATGTAATCTCAATGACAATACAACATTTAAATAGACATCCTAAAAAACACTATACTCTATACCCAGGATCCTTTTAATGATTCCATTAGTATCTAAAACCGACTAGACGCATGTTTTTAGGGAAAAATAATTTTTTAAAAAATGGTTCATTTTCACATTTACATATGCACTATATATATCCGAAACAACTACATACCTGAGGTGTCCCCAGCCTCTCAATTAAAGGAACAAGATGCAACGGAGCATATTTTGACTCTAATCTTTTCATTTTTGCATCAAGTCTTTCACCTTCTGTAACAACAAAAACAAAATGTGTGTGTGTGTGTGTGTGTGTATCACATCCTAAATTACCCTGTGTATTTAATTTGTAAGCAAATAAAATAATGCAAATATCATTTTTATGTAATCATTGTGTTTGCTTCTAAATAGATAAATATCACACACAAGAACAAAGTTATGTTCATAGCTGCCTGACTCATTGCGACACATTATAAAGACCATCTCATTCAGACAAAAGACCAGCTTGGGGGTGTGAGTCTTCTACTTGTACATACTATCAACTAGCCTCACTTGGAAAAGGCAACAATAACCTAACTAAATAGTACTGGGCAAAAAAGAACAAAGATGCTTCATCCTTACCTTTGACATGAACCCTTGGCAAGATATTCTGGAATGGAGCAGCGTGCAACAAATCACACACCTCTTCTAAGGACTAATGCCAATGAGAAAAATACAAGTTAGGAAGAAAACATCTTAACTTAGCAAGACAAGAAGATATTCTTTAATAATCAAGACCAACTGCTACTATTTACAGAAGTCACAGCAGAGGGCACTGATCCCACAGTTAAATCGGATTGTAATGGGCTTACTTTCAGGCCTATCCTAGCTCAGGAGCTGACTCTCCAAGCAAGGCAGCTAATCTAGGCCAAGGTCTGTTTATCTACAGAGCTATCAGACATTAAAGAGACAGCTCATTTCAATGATAGGCACAGGTGACAAATAAGTCAGTTTTTTTTTTTTTTTGGCGGGGCGATGGGGGTTAAGTGACTTGCCCAAGGTCACACAGCTAGTAAGTGTCAAGTGTCTGAGGCCGGATTTGAACTCAGGAACTCCTGAATCCAGGGCCGGTGCTTTATCCACTGCGCCACCTAGCCGCCCCCATAAGTCAGTTTTAAATTCATGCAATGCCTGTCTCCCAAGCTTTTCTCAGAAGAAAACTAGGATTTCTTAAAACCTCTCATACTTAAGCCAAAAAAGAAATGAGCATCAAAGGCCTAGAATAGACTTAGGGATGGATGGAATAACTCACATTTCTTTAATGCTTTAGGGATTACAAAGCACTTTCTTCAAAACTACCTAGTGACTTTAATAAAGAGTGCATCTACTGTCCTCAAAGAACAAGAGGTTAGAGTGTGACTTGCCCACAATCATACAACTTTTATGGGTCAGACTGGAGTCAAACCTACCTAGGTGGTATGGATGGGGCATGGGAATAAGCTTTTGTCAATGAGGACAGAACAGACATTCTAAAGGGGAAGTTCCAATTCTGAGTATCCTTGATGAAAGGAAGGTGCTCTGTATTCTATATAACAAAGGAACGTTACAGGCACAAATCTGTCCCTTGGATGAAAGGCAACATGAAGAGTCAGAAGGACAAGGAGGTATGAGTAAGAGCATATGTGGGAGACAGGCCAGGGAACAGATAAATTTAGATAGCCAGAATAGTGCCAAATTGTAGAGGGCCTTGTCAATTCACATTTGAGTTCAGTGAGACATGCCTAAGCTGAGGTACTTAGCACTGAGGAGGCAGACACACTGAAGCTCTATTCTCTTTTTTTTGGGGGGGGGGCGGAGGCAGGAGTATTAATGAGCGTTAAGTGACTTGCCCAGGGTCACACAGTTAAGTGTCAAGTGTCTGAGGCTGGATTTGAACTCCAGTCCTCCTGAATCCGGGGCCAGTGCTTTATCCACTTCGCCACCTAGCTGCCCTGAAACTCTAGTCTTATGAACTGGAAAAGTCACTCAGATTCTTGATGTCTCAATTCCCATCTGTCATTTGCTTTCTGTTTGCCATCTGCCTAGAGAAAAATCTCACTGGAGGCTTAAAAAATAAATGAATGGAAAAAAAAACACCCCACCATTTATCAGGTGCTTGCTATGTGCCAACAACTGTTAAACACTGGGTATAAAAATAGAAAAAGGGGCAACTAGGTGGCACAGTGGATAAGGCACTGGTTTTGGAGTCAGGAGTACCTGAGTTCAAATTTGGCATAAGACACTTGACACTTATTAGCTGTGTGACCCTGGGCAAGTCACTTAAACCCCACTGCCCTGCAAAAAAAAAGAAAGAAAAGAAAAGAAAGAGTTTCTTTTCTCAAGGGTCTAATTCCAGTTGGGGTAAGGCAGCACTCTTAAAAGAGATCAGCAACAAGGCAAATGGTAAATGGCTCTTTCAGTCCTTAGGGTGCACCAAGAGAACAAGTGGCAAAGCTTCCTGGTCCTTCATCTCTTTAGAAGACTTACAGCTGGTAACTTCCCACTCATCCAAGTGGTATGAAGAATCCTATGTCACTTCCCAAGTGGCTGCTCCACTGGGTCAAGAGGTAGGAGCAAAGGGAAGGCAAAGGGAAGTGTATCCTTGCTGGCATTTTTTCTGCTTGATTAGGTAGGGCCTGGGTAGCTCCAAAGAGCTGAGGGGACGCAAAAGATGTTAAGAAGCTGTGATTTAGTTTGTGTTAGAGAAAAGGTTATCTGCTCATCTGAAAGTCCTGAATCTGAGCTCTGAAATGACAGATGCTGTGGGCCTTTTTTTTCTTAAGTAGCTAATTAACATAATGCCACGTGGCACTGGGGAAGTCAACCCATGCTAAATGAAATGCCACCATCACAAATGCTGTAAAGGAGCCCCTTGAGACAAATGCTCACTTGGTCCTTTTAGTTGTTGTTCTTCTGTTCAGGCTCTAATTTCTCTGGTTCTGTAAATCTTCAACATTCAATGTGCTTCTGTCATCTGCGTTTTAGCTGAGGCAATTTTGGCAGTATAACAGCCAAAGCAGCAGCAAATAGAATAGAGCTTTTAAGCTGACTTCTGTTACTATGAACACACATCATCTAAATGTTCTGTGCTGGTTTGCCCCACTGTAAGAATTGTAAGTTGCTTTTGGAATAATGAAAGGTTTATCATCTCACTTTTACTGCAAAGTGCATTCCTGAAAAGGTGTATGAAAAGAAAATTTTTATAATGATATTTAAAGTACACCAGAGGAGTTTGCTATTTTAAAGGAACTCTTTTATAATGTAAATGATCACTGCATAACTTATCTGGCTTAACATATAATTCTTATATACTGATGTTTCTTAAAGTGAGGCACACTTGTATTGCTGGCTAGATAAACTTAAGTAAATTAACGTGGGTCACAAATATCTGTCTATTCCCACTGCCCTAATTAGGCCAAATCTCTAAGCCTTGTCTCTTTTTATCTGCTTTCTAATCTCTTCAGTACTGAAAACTTATAAATTCCTTGAGGGTAGTTTTCATTTTTGTCTTTGTAACCCTAACACCTAGACAGTGCATGGCTTAGAGGAGGTACTCAATGCTTATTGACTAATAGTTCCTATTCTTTTAAAACAAAATTCTCCAAAGCTTGTGGGAACCACTTATGATGAGTTAATTACCATTTGATGAACATATGAAAGTAAACCAAAACAAAAGACACCCCCCCCAGGTTTTTTGGGAGGAAGGGGTGAATTAGGAAGGAGTAAAAAAAAAATTCTGATTTCTAGGACTTTGTAATACTAATGAATACTGTCAAAATTTTGTAAATTCTAACTCAGATGACAATCTGGAGCACTCACCAAACTCTGCTCGATGAGGAGACAAAAAAGGACAGCATTTCCCACTTCTCTTAGGTTCTGGAAACAGACTGTCTTCAGTTCTGCATATTCAACAATATCCTTCAGCTGATGGTGGAAAAACTCGAGGATTCCTGGGATTGCAAAAAGAGCCAGTCAATGCTGAAAGGAATAAAAATAAAATCCCCAAACTACTGTCCCATATATCCCATGGAATACACACACAGGTGCATATATACACAGGCACATTAGCCAAGAGGGTCACATGCCTCTAGGGACAAAATGAGATGCAGGGGCTTCCTTCTAGAAAGGGTAGACTACCCAATGCTCATCATCCTGCAATTTGACTCCTCTTTCGACTACCCTATGAAAAAGGCCTCATCGAGTTCATTAATAATCTCCTTATTTTGAAATCTAAGGGTTTTAAAAAAAATTTATTAATGTCTTATGTTTTTACACTGGTATATCTTTGGATATACAGCTTCTTAGCTCCACAGTGAACATTCCCTTTTCACAAAGAAAAAAGAATGGTAAGGAAAGCTACCTTACTGACTGCAACTGATGCAGTATTCCAAACCCATTGTTCTCCACCTCTCCAATAAAAGGTCAGAGATAGAGACAAAACTTACTTTCCCTCAATTCAGTTTTTCCTCTTAATCTTGGTTTGTTGATATTGTTTATGCAAATACTTTTCTACATTATGTAACTGAACTTACATTTTTAGTTCTTCTGTGATCGCCCCTACCTCTTCTTTGACTATGAATTCTTCCCCTGGATAGAGTAAAAATGGTATCTTCCATTTATTTTCCTCGATTATAACAAAAAAAATTATGTGACCTTTTATTTTTAATTTGGAACTTTTTAGGCTATAAATTTTAAGATTTTGGTCTAAACTTTTTCCCTCCCAAAGGAAGGAGGGAAATTGCTTTTCTGGTTTTCTTAGCAGTTCTTGTCAAATGTCAAAAACACCAGACTACTGAATTGATTTCTAATTCTTGCTTATTGAGTCTATTCTGTCCATTTGCTTTTCTATTTTTAATCAGTACTGTACAGTTTTTGAAAGAGAACTGCTTTATAATATGATTTGAGATCTGGAAATGTTTATTCCTACGCTTTTCATTATTTCTCTTGAGATTCTATGCCCTTTTCCCCCCTTGAAATGAATGTTATTATTTTGCCCAGACTCATAAGGCAAACATTTGGTAAATTAAATTGATATAGCACTGATTCTTGATAAATTAATTTACTCAAGGAAGCAAGCAGCATCAAAAAATAGATATGCCACTAGACATAGTCAGCAAGATCTAGTTTCAAATCTAACCTCTGGGGCAAATTATTTAACCTCTCCATGGCTTGGTTTCTTCATCTTAGAGATGAGGATGCTGGACTTAATAGCATAGCATAGCATAGCATTCAAAGGCCCTCTCCAGCTCTTAGATTCTCTGAACTTTTAATGTAACTAAGTTAGTATCATCACTTTTTTAAAATCATATTTTGAGCAGCCTAACCATGAGCAAGCAAGGAATATCCCTCCAACTATTTTTAAGCCTTCCTTCGTTTTGTAATTAATAACCATAAAAAATGTGTCTTATTGAATTGACTTCCCAATTTTGTAGTTATTTTGAATGTGATTTCACTATCAATTCCTCCAGAATTTTGTGGCAGCTATGTAGAAATGCTCATTCTTAGGCAAATATTTTGTATCCAATGGCCTTTTTCTCCACTGTGTTCTCATATTCCTTGACCAGTCTTCAGCCTTTGACACTGAGTAATTTTTCCACTTGTGATTCCTTTTCACTGGAGAAATTTTTACGGGACCCTAGGTATATAAGTATATAAAGTAGTTATACCTAATCTTTTATTGTTGCCAAAAGTTTTGTGACTCCCCTACATTTAGTTACACAACCACATATGGGGTTGCTATCCACAGTTTAAGAAGTTTTGATCTAGAGTAGCAATGCTCAAATTTTTTTTGTCTCAGGATCTCTTTACACTCTTAAAAATTCTTAGGAATTCCTCCAAAGAGCTTTTGTTTATGTGAGCCATAGCTATGAATGTTTTACCATATTAGAAATTTAAATGGCTTAGTATTATTATGAAAATAATTAATATCTCACAGAACCCCTAAAAGGGTCTTGGGGACTCCCAGGATCCCTGGAACACTTTAAGAACCACTGATCTGGAGTACTGAAATATTCTCCTAAATGGTTTTCCTATCTCCAGTCTATCCCTTTCCAATTATTCTCATACCACTTATCATTCTATGTAAGTTACACTCTACTCAAAAACCTTAATGTGGTTCCCCATTCACTGCCTTCTAAAACAAGTATAAAAGTCCTGATCCTGATAGTTAAACTTTCCATAAGCCGTCTTCGACCTACATTTACAGCCTAATTTCATATCACTCACATATGCCACTGTATTATTCGTCATTCTGTCCCTTCATCCTCCTCTCCCATATCTGTGCCTTTGATCATACTAGCCCCCAGGCCCAGCATGGACTCCCTCCTTCAGGCCCAACTCAGGGGTCACACCTCTTCCATGTACCTTTTCCTGAATTCTTTTTTTTTTTTTTAGTGAGGCAATTGGGGTTAAGTGACTTGCCTAGGGTCACACAGCTAGTAAGTGTTAAATGTCTGAGACAGGATTTGAACTCAGGTACTCCTGACTCCAGGGCCGGTGCTCTATCCACTGCGCCATCTAGCTGCCCCTCCTGAATTCTTAAGTAAAAGTCATCTCAAATTCAAATTCCCCTTAGCCTCCTGTTGACCCTTGTGTAGTTACCGAATGTTCCCTTCTAGCACAGATGTTTTTACATGCTTTCCCTTACTTCTCATTTGAATAGAGATCCTTGAGATAATATTTTGCATTGCAGTTATGTGGTCTCCAATCCTAGCATCATGTCTTATACAGAGTAGGTGCAAACTATTTGTTTAATTTAATAGACAAGTGCCACAAAATAAATAGGATTTGCAGCCCTGGCTTAAGATCATATTTCCTTAGTACTAGTTATTTTATAGGTACTTCCCCTTAAATGACTTTTTAATACAGTTCTCTCTTTTAATAGTCATCTTTAAATTTGTGGTTTATCAACTATTTTATCCAATTCAAATCCAGGAGAGGCTGGGATAGGGTTTTGACCAGATTATTTCTGCTGGTTAGGTTAAAACTAGAGCCCACTAGGAAATGCCAGATAATTTAGTATTTTTTTTTTAACTGAGAGCTTGAATTTAATCTGTTCCCTGAAATGACAACTGATGGATTAGGAACAGTTACTGACCACTCCCTCCAGTCAGTGCTCTGATCCTTTTACCCAATCCATAACCAGCAAAATCAATGAATTATAACAAAACAGAGGCCATCTCTTTACTATAGGCCCCAACCTCAAAAATCCAAAAAATAAGCACTGGAGATTTGCTTTATTTCATATGGGACTGGATGGGCAGGGCACCCCAATCTTTCTGTATGATAATTTTGGAATCCTCCAAACCATTCCCAAATGAAAATGGAAAAAGGAATAGGGAACAGACACACAGTACAGCTTTACATCAGAGTAGCGTATTATGTTTATGTAAATATATTTTCTGAAGACAAAGCAGCACTTGTATTTTGCATGGTAGACTTTAAAAATGTATTGTTAGGGGCGGCTAGGTGGCGCAGTGGATAAAGCACCGGCCCTGGATTCAGGAGTACCTGAGTTCAAATCCGGCCTCAGACACTTGACACTTACTAGCTGTTTGACCCTGGGCAAGTCACTTAACCCCACTTGCCCCGCAAAAAAAAAAAAAAAGAAGAAGAAGAAGTATTGTTGCCCTTTTTTTTTTGTTTTTTGTTTTTTTGTGGGGCAAGTGGGGTTAAGTGACTTGCCCAGGGTCACACAGCTAGTAAGTGTCAAGTGTCTGAGGCCGGATTTGAACTCAGGTACTCCTGAATCCAGGACCGGTGCTTTATCCACTGTGCCACCTAGCCGCCCCGTATTGTTGCCTTTTTAACTACTTTTCCTTCTACAAACTTAGAGAAACACTGAAGCAAAACCAAACCACACAATGACAATATATCTGAGAGAGTATAAAACCATTTCACATGTCTAGCCCTCCACCCTCCCTGTAAGAGTTTTATTATCCATGCTCTAGAATGAAGACTCTTTATTCTGATTCAGAGTTTAGCTGCTTGTCAGGGTTCCTATTCATTCAATAAGCATTTATTAAACACTGATCTGTGTAAGCACTGGGGATCCTAAGACAAAAACCAAGTGGTCCCTGACCTCAGGAAGTCTACATCTGAGTGAACTGGGTTTAAAAGAGTTGAGTTTTACTGTTCAAATATTTGTGGGGGAAAAAAAATCTATCTACACACACACATGTATGTGTATGTAAATGCATAAAAAATTTGCTGGGACTTGATTTATTGCCCTTTTTCTTGGCATATTTACTTTCCTAGAATCAATAATTCTGACAGTCCACATGATTCAACACCTTTGGATTGGAAGAGGAGACAGAATTTGTCCAGTCCCCTTCCACTCTTCAGCCTTCATACTTTCAGGTATTATCATGACTTGGAGGGGTAGGGGTAGGTCCATCACACTTCCTGGGTCATCCCCTCCTATGCCTCTTTCCCAACCCAACTGAACATATTTATACAGATTAAAAACTCCTTATTAAAGTGAATGCCAGGGCACTCTAATGTCTGTGCTGAGCACCGATAATCACCAGCTGTGTAATTACAGTGGATTTATATTATGCTTCTTATAATGAGACAACGTGGTTTAGTGAATAAAGGGTCAGCCCCAGATAAAGAAGACTTGGAATTAAGAACCATGTCTGATATATACTGGCTGCTCTTGCCCAACACTGTGATGTGGAGAATTGCGCTGCTCATCAGCCACTGGTAGTGGTAGTACCACCACTTAGTTAAGGTCCTAAGAATTCTCTATACTATATAAACCATAGGCCATTATTTTTAAAAGTACAATTAAAATAAATTACAAACACACACACACACACACACACACACACACACACACACACACGGTTTTAAACGATCTGGTCTAACCTGTTTTATTTCTCTTTGCAAACCCTATGGGACAGTCAAACCCACCCTTCTGTGGCACTTCATCTCCTGTCTCTACCTTTGTATTGGCTGTCCCCCACACCTAGAATGAACTCTCTTCTTACCTCTGCCTCACCAAATCCCTCTCTTCCTTTGAAATGCAGCTCAAGTACCAATTTCTACATGAAAGCCTTCCTGAGTCCCCTCAAATGCTCAGTTGTCCCACCCAAATAACTGTGTGGTTAATACTTACTTGTATTCTCCTTTTTATTTATTCTGATTATACTTCTACATATATTTCCTGTCTCCCCAGGTAGCATATAAGCTTCCCTTAGCTCGTCTTGTTACATTCTTTGTTTTGTTTTGTTTTGTTTTTTGGTGAGGCAATTGGGGTTAGGTGACCTGCCAAATACAGCTAGTAAGTGTCACATGTCTGAGGCCAGATTTGAACTCAGGTACTCCTGACTCCAGGGCCGGTGCTCTATCCATTGTGCCACCTAGCTGCCCCTTTGTTTCATTCTTTATATTTATTTCCCCAGTATGATGCCTGGCAAATAGTAGCCCCGTAATAAATGCTTACTGATTAATATATACCGTGTATGCCCATACATATCCCACTCAACACTTATGATCACTCAATATCAATTAAACATCTTCCCACTAGATGAATGATTTTTCCAGTACAACTTTTAGAGCCCTACTTAAATCTTTTCTCTCGTTTTCTCTGCCTTTTCACCAGAGGGAGAGGCTGTCAAATGAAAGCAACCTAATGAGTTCAAAATTGTCACTGGTGGTCCTGGCTTCCATTTTTGGAAGGTCCCTGTGGATTACCTCTGCCTGAGAGGATGCTGAAAGGATATGGGTTCCCAGAGGAAGAGTCACAAAAATACCACCTGTCTTGTCTGTCTAGGGCAAGAGTTAAGATGTGGATTAGTTTTCAAAATATTTTGGTGACTGCATTTCAATATAATTGGTTTCCTTTGTAATCCCATATAGTTTATTTTGTGCACTTAAAAACCTTATTGTGAGAAGGCATACATAGCCTTTGCCCAACCGCCAAAGGGGCTCATGACACCAAAAAGTTTAAGAACCCCTTTTCTAGGGCCAGTGGGAGGGTAAACTCTTGATAACTCTTGGGAGCCAAAGTGGTCTAATGTAGTGGCAGCCCATTCTAAACTTTTTGGATAATCTCCTAGATATCAATTTAAAACCTTTACCTCTCCCTTTACCACCCCTGAAGAGAAGATCTCTTCCATTCTATATGCTCAGGAGGCAGCACAAAAGAGGAAAGAATGTTAGACAGGTAGAGGACTTGGGCTCAAATGATGCCTCTTCCATTTATTATCTCGTGTGCAACCTCACCTACCCACTCCGGACTTCAGTTTCCTTACCTAAATAAAGTGGGTTAGACTCTATAGTCTCTTTTAAATCTAAAATTTACCTATCAGTACCTGTAGACAAAAGGACAGAGCAAATGCGTGGGTGTGCCAAATTGCAGGGTATACTCACTCTCCTGTTATAGAGTATTAGCAACAACTATCCCATTGCAGAGCTTAGTTATTTTTTTAAAAGTAGGCCACTGGGGCAGCTAGGAGGCACAGTAGATGAAGCACAGGCCTTGGATTCAGGAGGACCTGAGTTCAAATTTGCCTCACACACTTGACACTTACTAGCTGTGTGACCCTGGGCAAGTCACTTAATCCTCATTGTCCTGCCCCCCCCCCATTAGGCCACTGATTTTATGCCCCCCCCCCCCCCCCGTCTCTTTTTTGTACTTTACCTAGTGTTTATCAAAGCACACAGATGCAGTCAAAAACCTCCAACAGCCTGTGGCTCTGAAATGGTTCATTCCTTCATTCAAAGATTAAATAAACACCTACTGTGTGCAAGGCACCATGATCACTCTCATGGGTACATCAGCATCGCAGCTTGCTTTCTGTACTGGGTCCCTTGACAGTCTGGAGATCTCCACAAAATAATTAAGCAGCAGAAAAGGTTCTGTCATCAAGTTCATTAAAAGGACAAACCTGAAAAAAACTTATTTTGAAAGCAGCTGCATTTGTGTGACTAAGTGCCACAGGCTGAAGAGTCTTGCAAGGCATTTAAAAGATAAATCCTTTATGCTTTGTTATGGGGAAGGCTCTAATTTTGATGTCAGCGAGAAGGGGGAAAGTATAGTGTTCAAGGGAGCACTTCCTATTACTCATGTGTAACAGTCCTCATTAAAAAACAGGCTGTGGAAAATAAATGAACCAAATAAAGCAGAGGAGATCTACAACATGTTAGCCTCCATTTCTGCATCCCAAATGCTATCACCAGAAAACTCATGTGGCAGAGGCCACATTTCAGTTCTGATGCAAAGCAACACAATAACACTTGAAAATGGGTAGAATTTTGGAAACGTAAGTTCACAAGGTAAGGGTGCCAAAGGGCAGGGATTAGGACCAAGAATTTCAAGGACTACCCAGGCTAACTATCTTTGTGCTGCTAATACTACTTCCTAGGTAGACATTTAAGACCTTTTACAATCTTGTCTCCTCAAACTTTCCCAACATCACCCCCTATTCTCTTTCTTCAAGAACCCTCTGCTATGGTCTGGCCCCTCTCCTCACTGCTCCCCCATCATACAGACTATGCTTCCAACCCTTCTGGATGGTATTCTCTTCTAGAAGGCCTTCAAATTAATTCATCTCTCCTCTTTATCCAAATTCATGGCCTTCATGGTCCAATTCAAGTCTTGCCTCCCACCTGAGGCCCTCCCCAACTAGTCATTCAGTCAGTAAGCATTTATTAAGTGTCCACCCTATACCAGGCACTATGCTAAGCTATAGTTTCCTGGCTTTTCTGACCTTTTCTGGCATTTACGGTCTGGCCTGCTCATTCTGGCACTTATCGAGTCCCCTGCCTCTAAGACAAATATTTCTCAGACTATGGACAGAAAACCTTCACCTCCAATTCTTATTAGCATCATTCTCTCCTCTTCCCTCCCATCTGCCAATGTCTTCTAACTCTGCTTCCACCCAACCAGTCAAAACATTACAATTTTGGCTCCTTTAGGTACCTAGGTGGCACAGTGGATAAACTGGGTGTCAGGAAGACTTGAATTTGAATCCTGCCTCAGATAATGACTACATATAGGAGGAAAAGGAAGGGGGAAGGGAGGGAGGGAAGGAAGGAGGAAGGAACAAAGGCGGAGAGGAAGGAAGGACCAAGGGAGGGTGGAAAGGAATGAGGAAAGGAAGTTAGAAAGTTAGTATTTATTGCGTGCCTAAGGAAAAATGAGATAATATTTGTGAAGTGCTTAGCATATAGTATCTCATTTTATCCTCCTAACAACCCTAGGAGGTAGATATTTTTTGAGATAGATACTGAGATATAGTAGATACTGAAGCAAACAGGTTAAACGACTAGCTAGATATAACCTCTCTCAGCTTCCTCATCTTTAAAATAGAGGTCATAAGAGCGCCTACCTCCCATGGTTATTGGGAGGATAAAATGAGATCATATTTGTAAACCTTAAAGTGCTATATAGATGCTATTATTATTATTATTATTTTATATCATTATTTGAAATTTCTGACTTTGTCTTGTGGGTACAAACACTGAACACACCCACGCACACATATGCCAGGGCTGCAGGAAGACTTTGTGATGGAAAGCTGGCTTTGAAAACAGCTCCATTAAAATGTTTTGATACATGAGAAGATTTTATGATTCATCACTGATTATGTCAACTGTCAAACATGCTTACATCCCAAATAAGGAAACTATGTCTTTTGAGGAAAAGAAAACCCCCTTTGTGTGTGTGTGTGTGTGTGTGTGTGTGTGTGTGTGTGTGTGTGTGTGTGTGTGTGTGTGTGTGTGTGTGTAAAGAAAGAAACTTGTTTTCTTTTTAAAGATAAAGACTCCTGCCAGGTTCAATTTTCACTATAAGATGAGACTATGTTGAATAGCCCCAAAATAAGTATGCTGCAAGCCACTTTAAGACTGTTACCATGGGAACAGAATCTTTGGGTAAGGCTCCTAAAGACCTAATATGCCCGTTTGTAGCTTATGTTCCCTTAAGTAGGGATGAACTCTCATTAGAAGAAAAATCTGTAAAAACAGCCTGGAATGGTGGGAGTCTTATTTAATCAATCAAACCCAATAAAATCCTCCTAATGAAAAGTCTGATTTGGGGAATAAAATTCAGGGACTGTTAAGTTACTTAAGAGTAAAATCTGATGTGTAGCCATAAGCAAAAAAAACCCCCAGTCCACTACTGAAATAAGCAGGGATTCAGTGTAGTTCTGGCACTAGAGCCGGAGGTTAAGATATTTCATTCTAGGAAGAGGGCTACTGAAGCTCTCCCTCAGGCAAGAGAAGTGGGAATAGGAAGCAGGTAGCAGAGACTGGTAAGTCTCTGAGCATATTGAGCTAGGGATCCAAAAGTGTGGAAAGGGCTTGTGGATTTCAGTAAGGGTCTACTACTTCCTCAAAGTGGCTGAAATGGATGTGCAATTTGTTATTACAATTGATATATGTATATGTATGAATGACACAGGTTTTTCATGTCGATCCTCCTCCTTTCTGGGAGTTACCTTTTTTCCTTTTTTTTTTTGTGAGGCAATTGGGGTTAAGTGACTTGCCCAGGGTCACACAGCTATTAAGTGTTAAGTGTCTGAGGCTGGATTTGAACTCAGGTCGGGAGTTACCTTTCAAATGTTCCTACAAAAATCTGCATTTCTAAATGGATCAGACCCAAATGCAATGACCAGAAGAGTAAGATGTATTGGCGTATGGTTAGAGACTGCTTTTTTGGTGTCATACCCTTTCCCCCAAACCTGAACATTACCAAAAAAAAGTACATTCCTTTGGAACAGATAATTCTAGCTTCATCTTGGCATTCATTTTCTTCAAACACAAGCCAAACTATTTAATACCAGTCCACACTTCCTCCTTTCCCCATCAGAATTTAGACACTCACTTCAAAGCCATCAATTCTATGGGCCATAACAATGTGGGTCTTTCCACTTATTCTGTCGTCCTCATTGGACATTATTTCCCTCTCCCCCACTCTCTAATCCAGTCCAATGGGCCTTCTCTCCTTTCCTTACAAAACCACTCCATCTCCTCTCCCAGCCTTTGCACTAGCCATGCCACATGCCTACAATGAACACCCTCTTTACCTCTGCTTTACAGATCCCCTCTCTTCCATCAAGAACCAGCTCAAGCACAGAGTCTTCTGAATGAGGCCTTTCCTGATCCCAACAGTTCTCCCTCCCAAACTACCCTCAACTACCGTGTGTGTGTGTGTGTGTGTGTGTGTGTGTGTGTGTGTGTGTGTGTGTTTTCATATGTGTTTACTTTAAATTTGTGCAGCATGTAAGTTACAGCATATGGACCAGACCCCTCCATTAGGCTGGAAGCTCTTTGAAAGCAGGGACTGTTTCACTCTTTGTACTTATACCCCAGTACCTGAAGGCATAGTAGGTACTTAAGAAAACCTTAACTGATGAAGTGTAGCTAATTGTCAACAGCTTTTTTAGAATGCATTTCAGGGGCAGCTAGATGGCACAGTGGTTAAAGCGCTGGCCCTGGATTCAGGAGTACCTGAATTCAAATCCGGCCTCAGACACTTGACACTTACTAGCTGTGTGACCCTGGGCAAGTCACTTAACCCCCATTGCCCCTCCCACACACAAAAAAAGAATGCATTTCTATAAGGAAAGGAGCGCAGGTGCACACACTCACCAGGAGAGCCATACTCATGTCTGGGCAATCGGCAGATCTTTGGCATCACTTCCATCAGTGTCTTCACATACTGAAGAATGGTACCTTGCAACTGCAGGGAACAGAAACATTGGTAAATTGGTGTTACTAAGAATACTTTGGTAATTCATAAGGTCTGATTTCACCAATGGAGAGGCTCCATACACTAACAGGTCACATCCCCATAACCTTAGGAGATGGGTTTCCATGAGCTGCCGTGGTCCCAAATATCCACCACCAGACATTTCCCAACTTTCTTTCCACCGAGCGTTCTTAGTAAACGAAGAAAAAGTTAAGCAAAACTGAGCAACAAAACATCTGTCTAGTTTTATACAACATTCTGCACCCACAGTCCCTCCCGCCTCTCTACTGAGAGAAGGGAAGTGTGTTTTATCATCTGTTCTCTGGGACCAAGATTGGTCAATGCAATTAAGCTGAGCTTGGCTGTCCCTGATGCTGTTTTACTTATGTTACTGTAGTCACTGCATTTATATTATTCTCCTACTTTTTCCTTACTTTGTACTGCTTCAGTTCATACAACTCTTTCCATTTTCTAGAATTTATCAGTGATTATTTCTGATGGTGCAAGTACATTTCATTCCATTTATGCCACACAGCTCCCTTAGAAGCTGAGAATTTCTGCTCCCAGTGATGATACTGATTGCCAAAGTTTCATGATACAGAGATGGCAGCAGAGTTAAGAATTTGGTCTCCCCCTATCTGTTACAGGTTCCTGCCTAGAGAAATGGTTCATTATGAATCATTATTGTACATCATTATGAAGCTACAGGGTCTGCACCTCACCCCCAGGGTGTATGCATTTAAGATGAAAACAATGACAAAGAGATGCTAACCTCAGAGGTATCAAAGTCAAATAGAAACAGTGCCACTAAATTATACATAAGGATCTCTTGCTGACAGCATGCTGATTCAGAAAACCACAAATTAACATCATCTATGCTCTATTGTATTTATTTATTAAGCATTACTTTTGGGGGGGGGGGCAATGAGGGTTAAGTCACTTTCCCAGGGTCACACAGCTAATAAGTGTCAAATGTCTGAGGTCAGATTTGAATTCAGATCCTCCTAAATCCAGGGCCTGTGCTTCATCCATTGTGCCAGCTAGCTGCCCCCCCCCCCCCCCCGCAAAAAAACATTTTAATCTGGTTCCAGCAGCACTCTGGAGAGTTGGGCCCTTTGGGTTTGCCATTTCTGTTCTACATGGTATATCTTCAAATTCATTAGTAACATTATCCTCAGACCTAAAGATATGGACTCCACTGGCAAGGTTGTTTTGTAACAACTCAGAGGATCTGGATTCAAATCCAACCTTGGATGCTTACTCTCAAGTGTGATGTGTTGGGCAAGATTCAACAGAGCACTGGACTTGGGAATCAGGAAGCTCTGAGGTCAAATCCTACCTCAGAAATTCACTAGGTGGGGATGATCTGGGCAAGTCACTTAATTTCTCTAAGGCCCTGTTTCCCCAACTAAATGAGGGGGCTAGAAGTGCAGCCACTTCCAACTCTACATTCATGATCCATACTATGCTCATAATTTCTTTTTCTTATAAAACTCATTTAACATAGCCAGTGTTAAATGCTATTAAACATCTCATGCATCTATAAAGAATTAGAAAGCCTTAGGTTTATGCCTGAATTGCTACTGACTCATTAACTGACCCAAGAAAAATGAATCTGCTTCTCTGTGCTTCAGTTTCCATACTATTATTAAGATGGAAATAATACCAGTAAGCCTTTAACTACCTCAAAGGATTCATCAGTGAGTCTGTAAAATACTTTTGATCCCGTGAAAGGAAGAGGACTTTTACCCTTAACATCTTGTTATATAAAGCACTTTACAAACATTAACTCGATCCTTACAAATCCGTTCAACTTCAACTGCTACTCTTTAGCTCTCCTGCTGATTGTCCTGTTGCTTGATAAAGTCCTGGGTTTCAATGATTTATTTTAAATTCGTTTTGACTCACCATATCTGAGGGTTGGTCCAACTATAGATAGACCTGTCAGAGGCCTATCTATAGTCAGGATATTAGCCATTCTAAGGCAGCAGCACCTATGACTCACAGAACCAGAGATCGACAAAAGCAGAAGCTTTTGCTCAGAATAGACGTAGAAAATGGTACTGCTACAATGGTTCTCAAACTTTTCCATACCCAAGACCCATTACCAGCCCATTCAGAGGTCTTCTGAGTCGGTCTATGGCTCATGTTCCCTTCCACAAGGGGAAAAAAAAGCCCTATTTTATTTTTGAGGTGTCACCACGCCTAAAGAACTATTTAGAGCTCTGTAACTCCAGCAGTACTCCTGGCACTACAGCACAAAGACAAACAACCTTGGAAGATGTAAGTACTCTGATTGACAGAATCGACAACCATGATACCAGAAGACTGATGCTGACAGAAGGTTACCCATCTCCTCACAGAGAAGGGACAGACTCAGAGTAGAGAAGGACAATTTTTCTTTTGAGAGGCTGGGGATGTGGTCAAAATGGTAATTTGTTTTGCCTGACTCTGCATGTGTCACAAGGATTTTCTTTTTCTTTTTTTCCCCCCAGTGGATCAGGTGGAGAGAAATTTCTGTTAATTGAAAAAAAAAATTTTTTTAAGATAGTACTGAAGGAAGGTTTTAAAAGCAGTCCCAGAAAGAGGAAATTGCCAAGTATACTTTCCTTGCACAACTCCTGGGGCACCACTACTACCAAACTGTTGCAAATTGTTGACTCCCAGATGTTCAACCTCTTTGAAAGTCCCTTGGCAAGATTTCTGGACATTATAAATCTCTCAGTCTTCAAAGTGATACAATACTAGAAATTTACTCTTAAATATCCAATATTCTTTGCAAAAAATCCATCATTTTGGTACAGTAGGAAAGGTACTGGGTATTTGTAGTTTCCTGGGTCTAGTTGTGTTTTTGTTGCTGTTGTTTTGAAGCAATCGAGGTTAAGTGACTTGCCTGGGATCACACAGCTAGTAAGTGTCAGTAGTCTCTCCCCCCCCCCTTTTTTTTGCAGGCAATGAAGGTTAAGTGACTTGCCCAGGGTCACACAGCTAGTAAGTGTCAAGTGTCTGAGGCTGAATTTGAACTCAGGTCCTCCTGAATCCAGGGCCAGTGCTCTATCCACTGTGCCACATAGCTGCCCCTTAGTAAGTATCTAAAAGCATATTTGAACTCATGTCCTCCTGACTCCAGGACCAATATTCTATCCACTGTGTTACCTACTACCTGCTTTGGATTTGTAGTTTCAGAACTTGGGTTCAAAACCCAACTCTGTCACTTTGAAGAAGTCACTCAACCTCTCTAGCCCTCAGTTTCTTTATCTGCAGAATAAAGTGGCTGGGCTAAATGGCCTGGGGTTCCTCCCAGCTTTAGATTTATGAGTCTGTTTATCTAACACAGTGATGGTACATCGTTGTGAATCACAAAAGGCACATGCATATAGCAGACATAAAGAGGCTCTATGTAGCATTTTATCAAGGATGACCTATATTTGAAGAAATTATGCGAAAGATATCATCAAAGGCTTGAATGACTAAAAAAGTAGATGAGCCCATCATGAAGAGAAAGAATGAGAGATAAGAGATGGATTTAGGTTGAGGGATATCTTGGTACATACTGCTGAGGTTCTAAAAAAATCAGTGTTTGATGGATCTTCTATGGAAGAGAGACAAGGACAAGAATTTCATATTAAGAAAAAGCATGGAGGGTCAGCTGGGTGGCGCAGTGGATAGAACACTGGCCCTGGAGTCAGGAGGACCTGAGTTCAAATCTGGCCTCAGACACTTAACACTTACTAGCTGTGTGACCCTGGGCAAGTCACTTAACCCCAATTGCCTCACTTAAAAAAAAAAGAAAAGAAAAGAAAAGAAAAAAGAAAAAGCATGGAAGACTTGCAATCTGCTGCAGGGAAGGACTTCCATAACCCACCTATATCAGTAAGATCAACATCTAACTATCCATTAAACATGTTGGAATCAAATGGTCAGTGTTAAGAGTGCCTGTGGAAAGATGAGTATATTAATGTGTTACTGGTAGAACTGTGAATTACTACAACTCCTTTGGAAAGTAATTTGTAATGTACCAAATGTACCAAAATGCTGATACTCTTTGACCTAGAGATACTTCTTTTAGGTATATGCCCCAAGGAAGTCGCTGACTAAAAAAAAAAAGTGTATGGGGGGGATGCTCCATATATACTAACAACACTTCTTGTATTAGCAAAGTAGTACAAACAAGTCAAATGCCCACTGAATGGGGAAAGGTTAAATAAATAGTACTACATGAATGTAATGAAATATTAATATGTTATGAGATGAACATGATGAATAGAAATTAGTATGGAAAGACTTCCATGAACCCACTCAAAGTGAAATAAAGAAAAAAACATATAAATGGATTACAATAATGTAAATAGAAAGAACACAAACCACAAAACAAATGAAACTGAATACTGTGATATTATAAAGACCAAGCTTAGACTCAAAGAAATAATAGGAAAAACCATTTCCCTTCATTCTTGTGGCAGAATTGAATGTTCCTGAGTATGAAACACTGCCTATAACAGGAGGGGTTTTTTGTTTTTTTGATGTATTGATTAGTTCTGTTGAGGGGTTTTTTGCTCCCTTTTTCCTATTTAAAAAAATTATTCTTTGTTAGAAGGGGTGGTTCTTTGGGAGGGTAAGTGGAGAAGGATACAAAGGGAAATGTGGGTGATGTAAAAGCACAAGACGTCAAACTATTTTAAAGAGAATCAAGTGGACTTGAAAAACTGGAACATGTAGGGAGAGAACTCTGAAAGTCACAGCTACAGAAAATAAATTTAAAATAATAATAATGGGCATGAACTGGCCAACAGTGTAGTCTACTCTATATTGATGAAAAAAATCACTCTTGCCTTGTGTTTATGAGGTGTGTTCTTTATCAGAGAAACAGAACTCCTCCAGTCTTAACCCCAGGTAAGTACTCAAGAATGAGTGGTGAAGCTGTGACTTTTCTGTAAGAGCCTTCATTTACACTTCCCTTTCCTTCTCAACAACAAGACCTTAACCACAAGACCACAAGATCTAGATTCAGTAAGAAAGCCACAGGAAAATGGTAGGTCTTACTAGTCATCATTAAGAGCCAAGACAGAGTATCTCTGTTAACAATGATTTTTACTTTAAAAAGGCCTTAAAAATGTCGAGTGGGGGCAGCTAGGTGGCGCAGTGGATACAGCACTGGCCCTGGATTCAGGAGGATCTGAGTTCAAATCCAGCCTCAGACATTTAACACTTACTAGCTGTGACCCTGGGCAAGTCACTTAACCCCAATTGCCTCACCAAAAATTAAAAAAAAAAAAAAGTCAAGTGATAGTGGCCTGCCATTTTTCCCTACTTCCAAAGTTCTGACTCCCATCCAGTCTAAGTTCTCTTTTATTACCCTACTTATTCTATTTTGAGAGGCGGTGTGGTGTCTTGGGAAAAAACAACAACAACAACAACAACAAAAAACCCCCAGCAACTCTTGGATCCAGGAGATCTGAGATCCAATTAATCAATCACCTAATAAAGCATTATGTACTAGATAGAAAGAGAAAAAAACCCTTCATCCAGAGAGTTTACATTCTGTTCTGACTT
Source organism: Dromiciops gliroides (assembly GCF_019393635.1). Lineage (NCBI taxonomy): Eukaryota > Metazoa > Chordata > Mammalia > Microbiotheria > Microbiotheriidae > Dromiciops > Dromiciops gliroides. Next base: position 244,778,620 of record NC_057863.1, on the reverse strand, counting down.
TGTAATAGAGTATGTGACTGCTGGGCAGTCTAGTGAATTGTGCTGGGCAGTCATGCTTTACCCTAAGTGTCAGTTTCCTAATGGTTAAATTAAGACGGTACCCGTATTGCTTATTCCATAATGTCATTTGGAGGAATGTGTTTTTTCTAAACTTTAAAGCACTACAAAAACTCCTTTTTGTCTTGCCTTTGAAATTCTAGGAGCAGCTGATTTGCTTTATAGAGATGAGAAGGCCATGCATGCATATACAGACTCTCCACCAAGAGCCATTAATAGCTTCAACATGGCAGAGTGAAAAGAAATTATGTGTGTGCTCACCCTTTATGTGAGCACAGGTCAGAGACTCAAGACTGGATAGTCAATGTTTCCAGTTCAAGAAACAGCAAAAGCTGAGGTAGTGATACTGTCCTGGAGAAGTATCACGGGAACTCCATGTGTTTACCCATGTGGCATGGACAATGTTTCTGAAACTCAGCTTCGACCCTAGATTTAAAACTGGAGAGAGGAGTGGAGTATCTAAGTGGCAAGTACCTTGGAGCAAGATGATCACTGCATGGTATCCCCAAAGCTGGAGGTGATGTAAGGAATTAAAGCTACGTGAGAGTAGACCTGTACTATGTTTCCTGCTCTTACTGTAAACTATTCATATACTTGTACAAGTCCCTCATTCAGTCAACATTTCTGCTTAGAGAGATGGGCAAAATTAGAGTTATTCTGGGGCTCTGAACAATCTCTTTCATACAAACCATTTTGGAGTTATAAATAGCATTTCCCAGATAGAAGGAAAATACTGCACAATCAAGAGAGAGCAAGGGTTCACAGTTTAGTAACAATTAACATCTTACTTCATCAAAGAGAAGAGTCCCTAAACTTTCAGCAAGCCCTTGGAGAATCATTTTCTTAAAACCATTAAATCTGTGACCTTGTCATTTAAGTACTATCTGCCTCAGTTTCCTTAACTATAAAATACAGATAATAAGAGAACCTAACTCTCAGAGTTGTTTTGAGGATCAAACGAGATATTTGTAAAGCACTTAATACAGTGCCTGGAAGATAGTAGGTACTTACTAAATGCTTGTTCTCTTTCCTTCTCTCTCTTTGATTCTCCTTTCCAACTTCCTTATCAATTGAAGAAATCAAAGAATTCTCTTGGCCTGATCATTAACCTAAGGGAGGAGTCCCTCCTGGGATGGTCAGGAGAGAGAGACCTGGGGGTACAGTTAAAAACTGATGAGTCCGGGCAGGTAGGTAACACAGTGGATAAAGCACTGGCCCTGGATTTAGGAGGACTTGAGTTCAAATCTGGCCTCAGACACTTGACACTTACTAGCTGTGTGACCCTGGGCAAGTCACTTAACCCCCATTGCCCTGGGGTGGGGGAACAAACTGATGAGGCCTTTCTCTATTTCCTCTCCCCTTTTTTTCTAGGGTGATTTATTATGTGTGCTTTCCCTAGTTGCAGTATATCTCTTTATCTTTCTTGTACTTCTAACCTCTGCAGTGTTTGCAAAGCAAATAATCGGGTCTGGTTTTCTTTTGTACGAATGGTTCAAATGCCTCTTCTTATTGAATGTTCGTCTTTTTTTATTAATGGTCAGGCTTAGGTTTGCAGCATATGTCTGCCACCTTGGGTTTTGCTGGGTATGTCATCCTGAACCTCTCTGCTCTTCAGAACATATTCTTCTATCTCCTGTGATTTCCAGTAGATGCCGAAATAGTCTTGAATTATTCAAATTTTCTTTCCTTTATATTTGAAGGTTTTTCTCCTGATGACTTGCAGAATTGTTTGCCACTGAAACGATAAATTTATCCACTATGTGTTTTGGAGTTTGTAGCATAGGATTTTTTTACTGGAGGCAGTCTGGATTATTTTGATTGATACGTTTTCTTGTATTAGTCCTTGCATTATGGCATTTGGGTTTTTTGACTTGTATTCTTCTGGGAGACCCATGATCTTTAAGCTGTCTCAGTACTGCCTGTATATGAGGTCAATATGTTTAGTTTGTAGATATCATGTTTTCCCGTGACACGACTGCTTTTTTCTTCTTTTCTTCCAGATTATCCTTCACTTCTCTCAGGAATGCTCTCCCTCCTCATCTTCACTTACTGGTTTCCCTGGTTTCCTTTAGGTCATACTAAAATCTCATTTCTACAGAAAACTTGCACTCCTGACCTGCTGCTCCCTCTTTGATGAGGTTTGCCACAGAGGCACTACTATTCTGCCAATTATTTCTGGGGTGTAGGCCATAAAGCCTAATTTCACCACTCTTATTTCTCTCTTGAACCACTGAGAAACATCTTACTGTGGTTTTATTCTCTCTAGAGAATCCACAGGGTCCTGTGCCTCAACAAGTGTTGATTCATTTTCCTTTGCCTCGCAATATTTATTCATAGATGTCTGGCCGTAGTTAGATCACCTGGAGGCCATTTTCCCTTATGTTAGTAGCATCAATCAATCAATCAATCAATCCTTATTACGGGCCAGACACTTTGGTAAGCACTAGGGATAAGATACAAAAAGATGCAAAAGACAATCTCTTCCCTCAAGAAGTTTCCAGTCTAATGGAGGAGACAATATGCAAACAAAACCAAGCTATATATAAGATAAATAGCAAATAAGTAACATAGAGGAGGTACTGGAATGAGGAGAGGTTGGGGAAGTCTTCCTGTTGAAGGTTAAATTTTAGTTGGGACTTAAAGGAAGGGTCAGTAGGCAGAGTGGAATGCTTATGTTCAAAGTTTTAAATGAAGTTTTCTTCGCCATGAGAGTTTTCATATTTTCAGGGGTTTTTCTTCATGTTTCTCTTACTGTTCACCTTATGACTCTTTTCCCTTTGGGAGAGGTTTCTCTGTGGGCTGAACATCAAAACTGTCTTAGCCCCTTCCCATTCTACAGAATCCACATTTCTCCAGCTTCAGTCTCTGCCCCAATTGACTTCCAGAAGGAAAAGAACTGGTCCCTCCAGGATTTGCTTCAGGCCCAGTGGATCCACCCACACATTCTAGCATTCTGTCCTGGTTCCTTCTGTTCTTCAGTTCTCTGAAGGCTGAATACTACTGTACTTCCACCTTGTAGTTCCAGGCAGAACAAGCTTTTACCTTTTTGTTTGTATGCACCTCAGGATGGAGTATGGGGTGGTACTGAGTTGAGTTCAGTTGCAAGCCACTGTGGCCTGAGGGTGACAGATAAGGCAGAAAGTGAACCTCACTAGAGTATCACAGACTGTGAAGACAACTGAAATTGCTTTATCTCTTATACACAAGTCTAATTTTGGAGAGGTTTGAAGTGAAAAAGATCAGAGAAATTGTCTGGCCTTTCACCTTGTTGTTCACTTGACCCAGAAGTCTTCCTGATTAGGGCTTTGGTAAGAATAATGTGACTCCATTTGGAGCTTTTTTGGCAAAGATACTGGAGTCAATCCGGCTCATTATACAGATGAGCAAACTGAGGCAAACAGGGTTAAGTGACCTGCCCAACATCATGTAGCTAGTAAGTGACTGAGGCTGCATTTAAACTCAGGTCTTCCTGACTCCAAACCCAGTATTCTATCTACTGTTACATGTGGATACACAAGTTACATGTAGATGCTTTTAGTAGGGCCACTAAGAGGGGACTGGGCTGTGATTCAGCAGAATCACATAAAGATCAGACATAAGATCTTTGTAAAACTTGCCCCCACAACACCTAAGATAATAAGCTGTGGGCAGGAAATGGCATTTGCTCTTGGCTGGAGAGATAGCAGTTGCGAGAGGGGTGCTATATGTCCAAGAGGTAGGAGTTCCCAAGGTCTGTATTTCTGGAGAAGTGTCAAGAATTTCTGGGCTAAGGACTGATCACTTAAGCTTGAGGAACAGTAAGGGAATTGGGCCATGAGGCAGAGACATAAAACTTTATACTTTATACTCCCTCACTACTATGAAGTATTTAGACCATGCAGTACTGGTGTCAATGGGGGTTTCCTCTCTATTAAGCTCAGAGTTGTTTTCCTTCTGGTGGTGAGGAGAGGGACTAAAGGGTTGTATTAATACATAGGGTTGTACTATAAGGTTTGGAGACCTGGAAAGGTCGCTGGGGTAGAAAGGACTCAGGACAATGTAAAAGATTAGCCCTATAGCAGCCCAAAGTCTATTTCTGTTCTGGAATCAATCCCAACCCTTAGGGTAATACTGTAAGATTTGAAACCTGTATAGATCATGGCAATATTAACTAGAGGGAAAGGAGAGTAAACTGATTATTTGGGTTCCTCTGAACCTTCTGCATTCTTTTTCTGGCACAGAATAAAAATTGCCCTATATCTGGCATACACTATTATTCTCAGTGCTTCTACAACAGCTTTTATACACACTGACATAGCTAAAATTCGGAAGTTCCCAAGGAAATCTGTGTAGAGACAAAATGAACAAAAGAAATATGATTGAGAAGCCACCCAAGACTGAATTCAGTCTGTGTAATCCCAAACTTAAGATCGTCAGCTATGGCTTATATGCACCAACTGGAGTTTATATATAGGTGCTGTCTTACTGACCCGTATAAGTTAGAAATCCCAGTCACATGAGGAAAGAAAGATTGAGAGGAAGGAAAATAAGGGGAAGAGATTGTCTAAAAGTGACCTGTTTAAAATCATATTTCAGTTTCCTCAGCAGTCATTTTTGTACAATGCTTTGATAATAGGTAGTTTTTTATTTTTCAAACCCAATCCAACAACCAAAATGTTAATGCTACTTTTATATCTGTATAGTACCTTTCTTTTTAAGGAACAGAAGGCGTGTGCACGCATGTGCACGTGTGTGTGTGTTTAAACCAGACGAATCAATAAAAATAGCCTGGAACTATTCCTTCTTGGATTCCACACAGAGAAAATGGATGGCAGTCATCCCAACAGGAGTTAAGATATCTGTGAAGCTAAATTTAATCCATTCTTTAAAAAAAAACAAAACCCAGCAGAATCACAGTGGACAGAAAGCAAAACATTCTCCTACATTCTCCTTCCACCTCCATGAATTAAAAGCAGATAAAGGAAAAAGAATAGATGGGAGAAATATAAATTTGTACTTACCAGGCTCTTGACGACCTTCAGTAACTCTTCCATTACCACAGCAATGCCCTGATAACCAAGAAGTCTGCAGATGACTTTAAAATGTGGAGGACCCACAAAGTTTCTATAGTTGCTATAAATGCTGGAGTAGGCCAAATTCAAAGCCTAGAGAACAGGAGAAAAAGAAGAGGAAAGGGGAAAAAATTCATGATGAACATCATTGGCTTAACACTCAGTAGAAGCAAGAGTCAAATGTAGAGCTCTTCATCTACAAAGATGGAAACTAAATTCAAGAATAAATTAATATGCATAATACACAGCACTTAAAATAAATTAAAATGGCTTCTGCTTAAAGTAAAAAATTGGAATATAGTAAATAACTGGGGGATGGGATGAGGATTTGGAGGTAGGAAACTTCATGTTTTCACCTCCTATATTTCCTCTGAGCGTTCAATTCACTCCCTACCTTCTCTAAATAGTTATCATTGACACCTTTTGACTCTTCCTAGGCTTGAATTTTTGCTTCTAATTAAGAGTTTATTTCATTATTAGGTATTAATTGGCTGACCAGAGTACATGAATAGAAAACTGGGGAGATCTAACTCCTGTTCACCAGGAGCAGGAAGTGAATAAAGACCCAAAGGAAACACACTCTGCCCAAGTCCTCTATTTTAGAAAAGTAGGTCCACACTACTATCTGTAATTCTCACATTATGCACTTGTTATTGTAATTATATTTCCCTAAAAACACTGGTTACTGAAGAATTTGAACATTCTTTGGGCCAAAAGTAAGTTCAGCAAGGAGCAAGGACTATTTAGTTTAAAACCAGTATCGGGGTCAAATCTAAAGTCACAGAGCTTTCTGATTAATCAGTTCAAAAAAATATTAACCAATCATACTGGTAATAAGCAAATGAACTGATTTCAATGCCAAGAAACTGTGCTATAAAAGCCAGGTCCAGATTACTGCAAATAATGAATCCCTTGAAGTGGTCACATGTATTTGAATTTGCACTATTTTATATAGTATTACTAGCCTTATTTTGCAGATATGGAAACTGGTTCAGAGGAATGAAGTGAGAGCTAGTAAGATTATAAACTGGGATTAGAGATAGGGAATCCTGGCACCAAATCTGGTGTTCTTTCCTCCAGACCAGAGTTCTTAATCTGAAATTTATGGACCCTTGTGAAAAGGGGCTATGAATTAGGATGAGAAAAACTACATCTTTATTTCACTAAACTCTGAATAAAATTTAGCATTTCTTTCAATTATTTCAAAACGTTATTAGGAGAAGGGTCCCATAAGCTAAAGGAGTTCATGCCAAAGGTCCATAATTTATAAGGAACCCTTGACTCTGCGCCTTGTGAATTCAAGGGTAACCAGAATGAATGGGAGCTTCTATATTCTTTATGCTTGCCAATTTATGGCCTCCAGATGACTTCTCAGAAATAAGGAATACCTGAAGGCAAATTAAGTCAGGATCACACCTAGACAGGTAACATCCTACTTTCTAAACGTAAAAGTTAAAGGCATTTCTAACAGCCTCCGGTTCTCTCTCCTACCAACATGATTGTCAGTGAGTCACACTAAGTAATAATGTTTCCAAAATGGGACAGTAAGGTTTCTTTCTAAGGCCTTCCACATTCTTGAGTCTCAAGGAGCAGTTTATATAAAATGGAGAAATTCCAAGTGGTTGTTTGGGTCAGGCATAGAGCTAAAAAGGTTAAGAGCTTATTTCACTTTAATCATATTTAAAAAAAAAAAATCTCAGGGCACACACCAAGCCTTTTCATCTAAAATAGTAAGTCTTTTAGGTTGTTCGGTGTTTGTTGTTTTTTTAATGGTTAGTGCTAGTTAATTTCGAACACCTACAAAAACATCCAGGAGAGTCAAAACTCTCCCAATCTTAAGGCCAAGAAATCTCATTTTGGGCACATCCATGTCTAAAAGAAGGCACAGACTGACTAGGTGTGGGTGTTAAGCGCTTACATCAGGGCAAGAGAGAGCATCTGATGCTGGATGCTGGCACAATCTCTGCATAGTTTTTTACATGAAGCGGAGCATAACCAAAGAAACAGGCAGACGGGTACTATTTAGCAAGTTTGAGAATCTGGCTTTGATTTACAAGTACAGCAAGATTACAAAGGGATACAGTTTGTAGAAGCTTTGGAAAGAGATACTAAAATGTACCCACAGAATTTAGCAGTCTGCCCTTTTAATTTAACACAGGTAATCAAATTGGCCTTCTATTTGTCCAGTACAAATCATACATAAATGGCTATGCTAGGATGGCTAGAGAAATACATGGAGAAAAAACAGAGGTCTCCCTCCATAGGAAGGCAGAAGAATGCAGGGGGGAGGAAGACAGGCTATTCATTCTGTAGTTCCACTTGGGAGCTGGGAAAATGCCCAAATTCAGAAGTACAAAATCTCAGGGGTTGACCCTAAAGACCTTCAAGTTCAACCCACACTTTCCCTATACATAAACACAGAGATCCCCTCCAAAATACACCTGAAAAGATGTTAACCAGCCTATGCTGGAGAGCTGCCCATGATGAGGAACTCACACAAAGTGTTAGGAACTGTTTCCCCTGCAATCAAGCCTAAATTTGACCCTTTGCCACTACTGTACACTTTGCCTGGTTTTGCCCACGGGTCAAGCAGAAAAAGCCTAATTCCTTTTCCATGTAAAAGCCCTTTAAATATATGAAGATAATAATCATGTCTCCATTATGTCTTCTCCTCATGGAGCTAAACATCCCCTGTTCCTTAAAACTGATCCTCATGTGGCATGAGCTCAATGCCTTTCACCATCTTGGTTGTGCATCCTTCTCCCTCCCTTCTATACCGCAACGATCTCCAGCTACTGTCTATTACAAAGGACCATAATGCAACACAATATTCCAGATGTGGTCTGATCAGGGTAAAAGAGCACTGGTCTATCACTGTCTTAATTTGGACACTAAATTTCCTTAAAAAAAAAAGTTAAACAAACAAACATAATACCTCAATACAATCTAATACTGCATTTGCTTTCTTGGATGATGTTGAGCTTGAAGTCCATTAAAATCTCCAGATTTTTTCAGACAATCTGCTGTCTAGTCCATCTACATCCCCTATCTTGTCCTGATGAGGCTGATTTTTAGAATGAGAGTGAAACTTTACATGCATCCCTTTTTATGTCATTCAGTTTGACTCCATGTTCTGGCCTGTCAAGATTCTTTTGAATACTGGCTCATCTAGTGGGTTAGCGCTTTTCCTCAGCTCTGAGCTCGAATTCTGCCTTAAATACTTAATAACTGTGTCATCAGAGTGAAGTTATTCAAATTTTAAAACCTCAGTTTCCTCATCCATGAAAAGGAAGATAGTTATGCCTGTGCTATTTATCTCATAAGATTGTTGTGAGGAAAGAACTTTGCATCTAGGTGACAGAGTGGTTAGAGTGCTGGACCTGAAGCTGGGAAGCCCCAAGTTCAAATGCAGCCTCAAATATTTATTAGCAATGTGACCTTGGGCAAGTCACTTAACCCCAATTGCCTCACTAAAAAAAAAAAAAAAAAAAAAAGGAAATAAGGTTAGTCTGCCCCAGCTCTGTGATCACTGCTTTTCTCTCTAGATATTCATCAACCACCCCTTCAGTATTAATTTAGAATTTTTCTAGAAGGGAAGGAAAGAGAAAACATATTTTAAAGTAATTACTATATGCCTTATATTATTTCATTTGATCCAGAAGTTAAAGTCAAGTTCAGATATTAGAAAGAATTTAAGTCATAAAAGATGAGGCATGGCGAGAGGCAGGTAATTTGTACCACTGAGAAGCCATTTGCCTTAAAATCTTTCAGGACCATGCTATGCTTTTGTATTCATACACTCTTGCCTCTTCCTTGATTCTGCACCTGTCTTTTAAAAAAATCAAAGTTGGCTAAATTCCTAGTTCATTAACATCAGTCTCTTTAGTTGACTCCCCTTTTCCTCCTCACAGAAACTGTTTCCGTATAGAACTCCAGTTCTTTAAATCCTACCTGGTCTTTTCTTGGAATTCTCTGAAATAAGACCCTTTGAAATCAATAGTGCATGTAAGACCAATTTCTTGCTTTCCTGTCCTTTTCCATCACGAATTCTAAAAGGATGTATTTACAGGCTCCCAAGGTTCTTATCACTTGCACTACAACAACCTGGCTGTTCATAAGGATCTGATTCAGAATAGAATTTCCCTTTATTGTTTCCTCCACATTTTGAAACAATAAAATTATCATCAAGTCAAGACTACAAATCATTAGTGGATGACCCACTTATGGCAGAGGGAGAATCCTAGTAGATATCTGAATAACTAAAGTTCCCTTTCACTATGATATCCTACCTTTGTGCCATGCTTATAATCTTTCTCTTTCAGTCCAGGCAGTCTGTGGTATACTCTGGTGACAATACTGCTCCTGTTTCTTACTGCTTTTCTCCACACCAGTGTTCTCCCACATGCTAATCTCCTCTAGTTCTTAAATTTTTCCTCATTACTATAGCTTTTCAACATATAATACTATTTGTTCCCCTTTCTCTATCTTGTTTCTTTTGAATTAGGTACCCTTCTAGATCCACATTCCAGTCACATATCTTAGTCTTGTGAGGTTCAGTGTTCCTTCCTCACATGGGTCCTCTAATTTTGCCTGCTAGACATACTTGTGATTTATTGTGGATTCCTTTCTGAGATTTCATTCATCTACCATGAATTTCTGGATGTTTCTACTACTCTTGTTCATACACTATCTTGTGCTCCTGGGAGAATAGATGCTATTTTACAGTTGCATGGAAACTCCCAATGACTGATGTATCTGTGTGTAAAACATAGTACTTCACAGCCATAAGGTGCTTAAAATTCTAGAACTGGGAACTAGAGGATGAATGTAAAAATATTTTGTAGAGTATAAAGCACTATGAAATATATTAATTTTATTTTCAAACTTGCAGATGACACAAAGTTGAGATGGGCAGCTAACACTTTGGTTGACAAGATCAGTATCCAAAAAGACCTTGTCAGACTAGATTAAATTTTAACAATAAGAATCTGTCCACTTCTGGGCAAGTTGCTTAACCCTCATTGCCCCCCCCCCAATAAATAAATTAAAATTACTCAGATTTGGGGCAGCTAGGTGGCACAGTACCAATAGAGTTGAATAATGCTAACCAGTTAGATTTATTTGATGTATAATGGCCCGTTCAGCTCTGATCAATGTATAATGACACACCTCTATCAAAAGAGGATAAAAACCATTATGGGTGTCTCTTGGTTCTCTGAGACCACATGGTTTCTGTCTTCTCTCTCTCTTGGGTCTCCTTGACACCACATGCTGTCTCTCTGGAAGACCACATGGGTCTTTTGGGAGCTGTTTTCCTACTCGAGCTAACTGACATGCTGAAGCTCTCTCCTTGCCTCCACTACCACATGGCCTGGGACCATGAGTAATTAAGGAGACATGTAGTCAATCCTTTACTAGTATAATATTGAAAAATTAACAATATCCTTACCCCAAACTGGTATCTATAGTAATTGTTTTTAACAACACAATGTGGGGCAGCTAGGTGGCGCAGTAGATAGAGCACCGGCCCTGGAGTCAGGAGTACCTGAGTTCAAATCCGGCCTCAGACACTTAACACTTACTAGCTGTGTGACCCTGGGCAAGTCACTTAACCCCAGCTGCCTCGCTAAAAAAAACCAAAACAAAACCAAAAACAACACAATGTAAAAATGTTTTACATAGTAAAAAGCACTGAAAAATAAAAGTTAATTAGTTTTATTTTCATATTGGCAGATGACACAAAGTTGGGATGGAGAGCTGCCACTGGATGACAGGATCAGTATCCGAAAAGACCTTATCAGACTAAAACATGAAGTTAAATCCAATAAGATGAAATTCAATAGGCACAAATGTTATCTTATACTTGGATTCAAAGAGAGCAACCACAAATTTGAAATATGGGAGGCACTGTTAAGTACCAGGTTGTCTGAAAAAGAACTGGAGGTTTTAGGGGGCTGCAATAAGAGGCATGGTTTTCAGGAATAAAGAGATCATTATGCCCCTGCAATCTGTCCTGATCAGCCCACATCTAGGGTACTTTGTTCTGTTTAATGAGGATACTGAAGAGAGCAATCAGGAGGGGAGAAATGCAACCAGGAGTGAGAGGCTTTGAGTTTATGGCATATAGGGCTCAGCTGAAGAAACTAGGGCTGTTTAGATTCTAGAACAGATGTCCAACAAGAACCCCTCAGAACTCTTTGTTGTCCATAAAGATGTCATTTAATCTGCATGGAGGATTTTGTCATATACCTGGTGACAGTGCTACACTTTGAATATATTACTATGTGGAAATGACATCCACCCCAAACTATGTGCCATTACTTTCACAAATCCCAATCATAACAGAGGTTTTAAGATTATGAGAAGTTACACATAACAAGACTCTGGAAAAAGTTAAAAGTCTCTGATTAGAACATGAAAGATGACTGGAATCCTGAATTTTATGCACTACTGCTCAGAGGGAGGAGCCACAAATTGCAAACACTTTAATAATTCTATTGGATTTGGGAGGTGGAACTGATGAGAAATGACATACTCTCAAAAAGGGAAGATGGGAGCAAAGAGCAGAAAAAAGCAACAGTAAAAACTACTTGAATGAATAAATTATGAAAACATAATTCAAATTCATCATTAGTGCCATTCTTTTTGGGGGGGGAAGGGGAGGCAATGAGAGTTAAATGACTTGCCCAGGGTCACACAGCTAGTAAGTGTCAAGTATCTGAGGGCAGATTTGAACTCGGGTCCTCCCGAATCCAGGGCCAGTGCTTTATCCACTGCGCCACCTAGCTGTCCTGGATGAAGTTCTTTAAAAGAGGACAGATTTATTTTTTCTTCAGACAGGTTGCCAATCATTGCAGAGCATGGTACCTCGCACATAGTAGGGACTTAATAGTTACTGGCTGATTCCAAAGTGGAAGGGATTGAAAAGCATGATATTTGGGAAAGTATTTATCGATACTCAACATGTAAAAAAGATTCACTTTTCTCTGTAGTGGACATAAAACCAAAGTTTGGGAATGATCCAATCAGTTTCATTTGTTTTTTAGTTTCATCCATTTTATTGTTATAGATATTAGTCCCCTTTTTTCAATCCATTAAAATCCTCAGACTTCTTTTCTTTCTTTCTTCTTTTCTTCCTTCCTTCCCTTTCTTTTCTTTTCACCAAAAATCGTTTCTACTATGTGCCACGGTGTTACATAATGCTATAGAACTTTGTAGTATATAGTTATTAGTGCTTTTAAATGGCAAAGCTTTCAGCCCTGAACATACTTTTCCTCTTTAATATTACAATTTATTAGACAAGATGCTCTTGGCTTAAAAAAAGCTATTATGTAATAAATATGTATATTCATATTCCTTATGAGTATTTCCTTAAATGTCATATTCACAAAGTAACTGGAGAACAGCCTAACCAAAAATGTTGGCTCAAACTGAGAAGGAATTATCAAATCAGAAATGCTGCAAATTGATAGTTAAAAGGCTGAAACCTGTTAAATGAAAGCTCAGGTTTTGGCTGGTTCCTTTAAAAAATAAAAGTCCTACTTAATCTAAACCCTCTTGTCACCCCTCCCCCTCCCCCACTCCCTCTTACACACACACACACACACACACACACACACACACACACACACACACACACACACACACACACACACACACACACACACACACCCCCGAGACTCTTACCCTGCTGATGTCACTGAAGTGCTTAAACATTTTTCATTCGGAGCATCACTGAACTAAGCTACACAATGTAATGGGAATACTCAAGAAAGAAGGGAGCTGTCCAAGAGGTAGCAAGAGAATGCGATCATTTTCTGGTGGTGGTCGTGAGAGAGGAGTGTATCTCATGATAACCACAGCAACCGTACTACTTAGGAACTACGTGCTCACAGATGAATACAAGTAGAGGACAGAGAAACACTGTTACCTGGCATCTCTGGAAAATCAAAAATGTGTCAGGCAACAAGAACTTAGTCTCCAGAGCCTGTAAGGATGATGCTGGGCATATATAGCTGCAAGAAGGAATCTTCTCTGGCAGCAGGGACACAGAAAAATTAGTCTTTCCTTCCCTTTTAAAAAAAATCAAATGCTGAAAAAAATATTTTCCAAAAGCACTGGATCCTATTAAGGTGAGTACTGCTATTTTATTCAAACCTCTAGATGGCTTTCTGAGCATACTTATTTAAAGGACTAGCAATTAACTTTCCACAAACCATTTCCCCAAATAACAGATGTTTTAATTATTTAAAAGCTTTTATCAAATTCTATGATTCTATGAATCTAAGTTTTGGAAGTAAAAGCAACAAGAGATCATCTTGGTTTTAAGGGGTCCTTCTACACATCAACTTTTTTTTCTATTTTAATTATTATTATTGATTATAACTTATTTCTTTGCTTTTTGATGCACATTATTCCTACCAAAACAAAAACACAAACAGAAATTCAAAGAAACTTTAAGTCCTGAATCAAACTGAGTTTCAGGGAAAATTTTAAACTGTATGTCCAATACATTAATTAACTTGACAGGCTAGATCAGATATTCTGAACCAGGCATCCTATCCTTGGATAGATTTTGTCAGGGAGAGGTCTGTGAACCTGGATGGGCAGAAAATTGCACCTTTATTTTCATTAATGTTGATTTCTTTTCATCCTATGCATTTTACTTTAGGAATTTAAAAATATTACTCTGAGAAGGGGTCCACAGGCTTTTCTGGACTTCCAAAAGGGTTCCGAACCCTTGAGGAGCTAGATAGATAAAACTTTTTGCTAAATACTACAGGTTTGCATAATAGTAATAATTTTTTAAAACCTTTATAGAACATGGATCCTAATCTCTTAGAATACCCTAGTTTGTTTTGTTTTGTTTTTCTCTTCCATCCCTCTCCCTAATCCTGGACACCTTTTAAGTTTTGGGGTGAAGGACCAAGATTGAGTGGAGAAGTACTTAATTTGTCTATAATGTTCAATTTGATAACTGTATGCAAGAGTACAATTTGAAATCTTTCCTTAAAAAGAATGTATAAAATATGTATTTGTGTGTATATGTGTGTACACACACACACACACACACACACACACACACACATCCCTGGCCAAGTAAACTGTGAACTAAAAGTGTGAAAATTTCACAAGGGTTTTTGGATTTGAAAAATAGTCTCCAAATATCCAGTAAATTATTATATACCAAGAAATATATTTTGCTCACAATGTTATTATCATCAGAAGCATATACTAACAAGAACAGAGGATTTTGTGACCCTCTGAATATAAGTCCAATTATTAAAGCATTATTAACTAAATATCATTACTGAAGTTTTTAATATTAGATTTCTGATCTTTGGGCATTGTGCTGCCACATCTAGTATTTCATATAAAAACATTCCTCATCCTTTGGCATTAAGAAATTCTATCATAAATTTCTCATTCACTGAATACCACACAGTAAATGTATCTACATAATATTTATTATTTTTCTAAATATATAAATTTAAATTTGAATGTTTTATCAGCTATAACAAGGAGTTATTTTTTATGTAGAAAAACAGAAATCTAATCACTGTGTGTTCCCTTTAAGGGAGGAAGAAGAAATACAAACAACACCTTGGGAAAGTTTTTTAAGAGATGTCTCCTTAATGCTCTCTCATTTAAATTTATTTTACCAGTACCACTTACTTCCTCCCAATTAAAAAACAAACAAAAAACAACCACTCACTGAGCCTAAGCTCAGTAGGTAAAGATACACTAGCGAAATGCTAAAAATATTAGAAAAAAATATTAAGTACATCTGAAGTAAAGGTCAAGGAACTACGTTTCAAGATAAAAATATCCAATTATGTAGATTTTGGGATGATCTTATATTGCCATTCTGGGATTAAAACATTAATCAAACTGAACCATTCAAATGTATCTGTTAGGCTACTAATCAATCTAACTCAAAAGATATAAGTGTGTCTGTCAGTATGTGTCCAAAATCTATAATCAGACTGACATTAAGAATTCCAAATACATATATAATATATCCCAACATATATTAGCAAAATCACATATTTATACCTGTGTTCAACAACTCCAAAAATAAATTGGAATGAATTTTACATGGGTTCTAGGGACTCTGAATGCTCTCCAAATTACAATGTTTTTGCACATAGTAGAGTCCTAATTATGTTCAAAAAGTACAGATGATTCCAAATAATATTTTTAATCAAAATTTGGTTCCAGCATTGATATAACTGCCTTTAAGACATGGTCCTCATTCCTCTGTCTCTCTCTAGCCTTTATTTACTTTGTGTTCAGCCCTACTGACAGAGACTAGGAGGGACTAAACATCATGAATAAGCCAAAATTTGAATAATCAAGTTAAGTATAAAAATGTAGTTTCCCCTTCCTTTCACTCGGAGAGGTACACATAAAATAAACATAGTATTTTTGTTGCTTATACAACAAACAGGTATCTGTTACAATTTTAACCCAGAGGCATCATTTGGCAACCATGGAAGTAAATAATTTAACATATATCTTCTTCCCTTATTTTGATTAGGAAATATACCTTCTAGCAAGGGTATTGAAGGATCAGATCTATACTCAAAGAAAGATGAGATCTTACACCTAAAGAAAGAATTCTTATTCTTTGATGCTCCTCTGGGTTATTTTTATTTGAACAAATAACCAGGGAGACAGGAGTTGTGGGAACCCTAAAATGAAGATTTTAAAAGGCCATAGGAGGGGCAGCTAGGTGGCGCAGTGGATAAAGCATTGGCCCTGAATTTAGGAGGACCTGAGTTCAAATCCAGTCTCAGACACTTGACACTAGCTGTGTGACCCTGGGCAAGTCACTTAACCCTCATTGCCTTGCCAAAAAAAAAGTAATAGGAAAATAAGATTTAGGAGTTTAAATAATCCATTTAGAGTTCTTCTAAAGTTCATAGGATCAGATAGCTAGATTTAGAGCTAGTCTAGTCTGGTCCCCTCATTTTCCAGTTAAGGAAACTGAGGTCTCAGGAAGTTATGTCACTTGCCCAAAGTCAACAAGGTAAAAATTTCCTTTCCAAAGTGGGTTTTGATCCCAAGGCCTCTAACTCCAGAACTACATCAAATAGTCATTAAATGCCTACTATGTGCCAGACACTGGGAATACAAATACAAAGACTGAAACAAACCCTCCTCGAAATGCGCTTACTCTATCACTACTTTGAGCTCAGCTCTTGTCAACAGCCCCTGTCACAATCTCTCACAGAATAGGGTGCTTCATAAATAGCTCTCCAACTACATGGTGCTGTTACTTAACATCCTCTTCAAATTCTACATTTCTCTCTCCTGCGGTTCACTTAGCACCTTCCTAGGCTGGTTTCTGCCCTACGCTGAAAAAAGGCTCTGTTTGTTTTTTAAGGCAGAACTTTTCCCTCAAAATGGGGGTCACCGTGCAAAATGTAACCGGAAGTACTGCGATGGTGATGTGGCCAACTGTGGCCAGCTGTGCTGACAGCTTCTACAGTATTATGTATCACCCCAACTGGGACAGTATGCTGTCTGGATACTCAAGGAAGAGTTTTCAGAGGGAAGAGAGGGTGCCTGCTAGCCAGTCCTCATTTGTAGTTGAAAATCTAACTCCACTGACCAAGTATATTCTTTGTGTAACCTGTCAATCAGCAAACCCATCCAGTGACCAGTGCAGAATCTTCCAGACAAGGGAACAAGATCCATCGTCTGTGAGCAACAGAAAGAAAGACCTGGCCTTGGGGATCTGGCTAACCAGCAGCATTCTGCTCCTCATCATCGCTGGCATTCTCCTCTATGGGTGCCTGAACATATGGTGCCGCAAGAGACAAGAACATAACGGAGGCCTAAATGGAATGCCGCAGCCAAATAAGAGAGAAGGCTATAAAAACAGTAGCAGCAGGGATCCAGGTGAGTTGGAGAAGTCAAGCCAACCACTGGTTCCAAACCTAGAAGACCAACAAACTGATGAGGTTCAGCTTGCAACAATAAAAGAAAATCTCTCAACTCATATGGAACCTCCTCTGCTGAAATGTAACCACCAGCAAGTACTGTCGGTGATGGGCCAGCCACTCCACATTCCTCAGCTAGGAGGGGGTGGAGTTTTGTAGAATGAGGAGCTGAGGAGCCTCTATCAACCATCAAATTATCAACAAGTATTTACTAAGTGCTGACTATGTGTAAGGCACTGGAAACACAAAGAATGAAAGCATCTCTTCTTGCAATGAGCTTCTATTTTTAGTGGAGAAGACAAAAAGTACACAAAAGATATATACAGCGTAAATATAGCTAATAAATCTGACTCTGTGTGTGTGTGTGTGTGTGTGTGTGTGTGTGTGTGTTTGGGCTCTTGCCTGTGCCCCAGTTTCTTTAGCTAAAATGTGGGGCTAATATCTATCCTTGACTAAGTGTGAGAATCAATGAAATAAAAGTAAAAATGCTGTGAGATCTTCAGTAGGAAGGTGTAACATAAATCCTTGCAAGAGATTATCACACCCTACTGTAGAAATGAACCATTAAGAAGTAGGAGTTTTCTAAATGCTTTTCCATGTGTGACTTTTAGTTGCTTACATCCTTCCATGTATTATTTTTCTTCACAGCCTATATTGTCATGTCCTATAATGGTTTAAAAAAAATTAAAAGTTTTTAAAGTGTTTGTTTAATTCAAATGATATGTGGGGGGAAAGAACCCCTTTCTAATTAGGAAAGGCTATTATACAATTTTAATAAATAAATTTTTAAAAATATGAATAGCAATGGGGGAGGGAGAGAGGAATCAGAGGTATTCTCCTCAAGAAAAACACAGCTTCTACAGAATTATGTGTATGTACATGAGATATTACTGGTGTCAGCATTTCCTGCATCCAGCAGACAACCTAGATCTGTGATTCAACCATTAACAATAGTTCCATTGGGGCCCACACTCAAAGCTGGCCTCTATGCTCTGCTGGAATAACCTCTGTAAACCCAGGGTCACATCTTCATGCCAGAAGAAGCACTAGATATGATTTTAATGAGTCATATTGCCCCAATATTCAAGCAAAGGAAAAATGACAACTTGAACTACAACTACTGACTCAAACCAACATGAAATGAGTCTACACCATGTGGTAAGGTGTGGAAGGAGGGAGGGAAGGAACTAACAAATGAACGGAAAGAGGGAGGGAGGGAGGATTCATTAAACATTTTGCTGGGTACAGAGAAGTTTAAAGCATAGTCTCTGACTTCAAGAGCTTTATAATCCAATCCAGCTAAGTAATAAAAGGGTGTGTGTGTGTGTGTGTGTGTGTGTGTGTGTGTGTGTGTGTGTGTAACTAAAAAGAGACATAAAAAGTCAAACCAAGTTACATAGGGGGAATACATTCTTAAAAGAATGCCATTTAAAATCATGTTAGTAGAAACATGAAAACTATGAAAAACTTGAGAAAACTGACATGTGACTAAGGCTTGAAAGCTATTATAAGAAACTGATGATTTAAACAAAATACTGTATACACACACACACACACACACACACACACACATGCATACATTCTACATACGAATTTTTACTTAACCTATGATTTCATTGGAATAGTGAACTCGAAGTGAACAAACTCCTTCCTCCAGTGGAGATCTGCACTTGTCTTTTGACTTAAAATCTTAGAGTTCCCTGAGAGATTAAAGTGTCTTCCCCAGGTTGGGTCAGAGGCATGTCTTTTCTTTCTGGCTCTGGGGCCACCTCCCTACACACTACACCACACTGACTCTCTGTAACAGAAGGTACAGCAGTCTTATCAAAATCTTTTTTCTCAAGCTGGAGATAAGTTCAAGGAGTTAATAAAGGCTTGAGGAGGTAGGAGAAAAACCCCTTGAAGAAGGTGGTGGCAGAGGCCAGTTTTTGACTACTTTGCAATTTGAGGGCCAGACATAAACTTCTTCCTACATCCTAGAAACCAAAGAAAAAGAAAATTCTTCTTTTGAAAAGTGACCCCCAAAGGGAAGAAAGCCCCACTTCCTTTAAACCCAGGCAATCTGGAGTAATAGGCTAAGGCAGGGGTCCTGTCACATTTCTATCAATCAGAAATACATGAAGGCTATGCTCATCCTTCAAAAATATAATTACTTCTCTGCTCCCCATTCTTGGTTAAAACAAATCATTTGGGGGCAGCTAGATGGCGCAGTGGATCAAGCACCGGCCCTGGAGTCAGGAGTACCTGAGTTCAAATCCGGCCTCAGACACTTAACACTTACTAGCTGTGTGACCCTGGGCAAGTCACTTAACCCCAACTGCCACACTAAAAAAACACAACAAATCATTTGGGCAGCTAGGTGGCACAGTGGATAAAGCACTGGCCCTGGATTCAGGAAGACCTGAGTTTAAATCCTGTCTCAGACACTTGACACTTACTAGCTGTGTGACCCTGGGCAAGTCACTTAATTAACCCTCATTGCCCTGCAAAACAAAAGAAAACAAATCATTTATACTTTTGTTCAAAATAATTCACTCAAACCATCAGACTGCCTAATATCTACACACAGTATAAGTATGAAGAGTATTGACTGGGTCAAAGTTAATTTTGATCAATGGGATACCTACACAGGATTATACCCTATATTAAAAAGGATTTGGTGTGGTGTTGTTTTTTATTTTTTTTTAGTGAGGCAATTGGGGCTAAGTGACTTGCCCAAGGTCACATAGCTAGTAAGTGTTAAGTGTCTGAGGCCGGATTTGAACTCAGGTACTCCTGACTTCAGGGCCGGTGCTTTATCCACTGTGCCACCTAGCTGCCCTGCTGTGTTGTTGTTTTTTAAAGGAAATGTTGAACTATAAACATATTACCTTTTAATTTAATTGTTATCTCCAGCTCTTTTTTAAATTACTGTAGATGCAACATTGTCTCCATCCCAAGTACAGAGAATTCTACAAGGAGAGGGAACATGGCACTGTGGGTTTGGAATCAGAACTAGGTCTGAGCACTACCACAAATGCTCCCTCACTATTTGACCCTAGGCAAGTCAGTTATCCTCTCTGAGGCCTAAGGTTCCTCATCTGGAAAGAACGGCACCTCTCCAAAAGAGTCTGTTGTGAAGGTCAGTGGAGGAAATGCTATGTGATGTGCTTCCAATTCTAAAGGATGAGTAGTTGTTATCATTCCACGGTGTCTAATTCTAGCCAAATCCTAATGCTTCCTTATTAAATAAATACAAATCTCAAAGTTTCAGGTGGGTTATCTGGCTATTTGGATTCTCTGTAGAAGATTTACCCCTTCAAAGATTTTAATTTTCCCGTGATGTGGTCACAGGCCACAATCAGACACTGATCAGGACGCTTCTCCTTTAGCTTTTTTTGTTTTGTTTTGTTTTTTGTGTTTTTGTTTTTGTTGCGGAGCAATGGAGGTTAAGTGACTTGCCCAGGGTCACACAGCTAGTAAATGTTAAGTGTCTGAGGCCATATTTGAACTCAGGTCCTCCTGAATCCAGGGCCGGTGCTTATCCACTGCGCCACCTAGCTGCCCCCCCTCCTTTAGCTTTAATCACCAAACGTATGCCCTCAGAATTCAAAGGAACTCTCGTAGAAACAACCAACCCTCACCAAAAAAAATCACAACTTCCATAAAACAAGGGACGAACAACTAAAGCACAACTGCCTCACAGACACCTTCCAGGAACTAAAGGAGACCATACTGGACCAAGTCAGTTTCTCCCACTTTTATTTGATGCCTATAGCAATGCCCAAACACAAAAGAGGCACCCTTAAGACAGAGGTATGATGAAAGAGCAGAATTATGAGTAAGCACCACATTGGGGCATTCAGACAATTTTCAGATTGATTAGTCCTTGAGAAATGAGCACTTCAGGCGAAATCTGACTTCAGCACCCAGTGAAGAGAACTGTTTTAATCCCATTTCTGTGCTTGGCAGTCTTTAGTGTTATGTACTTTGATAAAATTGGAAGAGATCCTGTTTGGATCTATATTAATATTTCAAAATAAAAGCAAACATCAGGGGCAGCTACATAGAGCAGTGGATAAAGCACAGGCCCTAGATTCAGGAGGACCTGAGTTCAAATACAGCCTCAGACACTTGACACTTACTAGCTGTGTGACTCTGGGAAAGTCACTTAACCCTCAGTGCTCCACAAAAAAAGCAAAAACAAACAAACAAAAGCAAACCAAGTTGCAAGGTATACATTATAGGAAGGAAGAAAACAACAATTTATTAAGCACCTACTCAATGTCAGGTACTGTGCTAGGTGCTTTACAAATATTATCTCATTTGATCCTCACAACAACCCTGGAAGTAGCAAGCTATTATTATTTCCATTTCATAGTTGAGAAAATAGGCAGACAGGGGTTTAGTGACCAGCACAGGGTCACACAGCTAAGTGTCTGAGGCTTCATTTGAACTCAGTTCTTCCTGACTCTAGACTGCATTCTAACCCACTCACCTGCCTTCTGCCTATGAGAAAAGGTAACAAGAACAATGGATTAGTACCCTTCTTTCCAAAGATACAATATACAAGGCTTTCTAAGCTTTGGTTGTGGATTCCCCCTTTCCCCAGACTGAGTCCTGATCTAAAGCAATTTTTTCTTCTGCTTAAAATCACAGAATGGGAGGGAGACTTTGAGGGATTCTTCTCTGGATTTTATCCTTGAGTGGAAAAGTGCCAAAAGGATTTTCATAAGAATAATTGCAAAGTAATAAAAAAAAAATCCTAAGTGGGCTTAAAATGTTCAATTTCACAACTACAAGCAGAGGAAAATATGATTATGATATGGTAATTTATCTAAAAACAATTTGGAGATTTTTGTAGACTGCCAGTTTGATAGGAGTCAAGCGTGGGATATCTCTAAAAGCTAAGAGACACAGAATCCAACACTAGGGAGGCAAATGTCCTATCACACCATGACCCAATCAGACCATATCTGGTATATTCAGTTCTGGGTGACAATAAATCAAGAAGTGCTTATTAAGTACTGGCCACATGCTAAAGTACTGTGGATATCCCTAATCCACCTGATTATGCCCTCTCATGGTAGGTAGAACAAATCTAATTTCTCTTTCAAACGTCCTTCAAAATGATTAAAGACAGCTATCATGACCCCCTTGATCTTCTCTCTTGTCCAGACTAACCATCTCAAGCTCTTTCAATTAACACTCACAATGCATGATCTTGAGAATTAAAGACATTTATTTTAGTGGTTGTATGGGGTCAGGGAGCTAAGTCTTTTGCTTGACTTACTCTTTTTTCGTGTGAAAGCCAGCATCATTTTGTGTGGCTGTAAGTGTTAAACCCCAGTGAGCCTGGCTTATATATTTAAAAAATTGGGCTCAGTGCCTCATGTGCTAAACAAATGAATTCATACCCTAGCCTCAAACTGGGGATTTCATTTAGAAGAGAAATCATATATTTATATAAAAGCCTGCTCTGATTCCTCCTCATGACATGGAGGTAATTTTAAGATCTCAAATGCTATATCAGTAAAGTCTAAGCTTTTGCAAATTCCACTAAATTCAAAGGGCTTCAAGTATAGATCCAACCAATACCATAGAATGACATATTACAATCTTCTAAGGAAGGGAAGGGTAAAAACTGAACTTAGAGGAAGGGAAACATACCAATGAAATCACGAGTCTTTTGAAATAAGCAATCATGCAGAACAGATATTTGCAACAAATGAAATGAAGTTCCCTTGGAAATAAGAGATTATCCCTTAATACTGAGCCACACTCCATTTAGGAAGAAATCAGCTCTTTTTAATGATCCAAGAAATCAATTTAAATGTAATGCCTGCTTTCTGCTAATGAATCTGGTTCACAGCTGAATGTTTTTGTGGTCATTCTCACCATCCTTAAGAGTCTGATTTACCCCCACTGTAGAGCTCAATATCCTAGGCATCACCGAAAGCAAAAAAAAAAAAAAAAAAAGTTAACACAAAATAGAAAATCCTCTGTAATCCATTTGTTGCTGTTGTTCTTGTTCAAAACATGTTAGACTGTCCTGTTGTTGCCTGGCAGGAAGATGCAGAAATAAAATACAAGGATAAAATAAAACAAGCCAAATGCATGAAGACAACAATAAAAAAAAAATCGGGAAAATATTAATTGCAAAAGTCCTTTCTGTTTTACAGAGATACCATTTTTGGTCTTGGTTGAGTAGAAAGAGTAAGGTGGAATTGGATAGGTTGGGAAGAAGGTGGAAGAATCCTGAGTTATTGATTAGGCAGCTAGATGGTGCTGTGGATAGAGCTTAGGGCCTGGAGTCAGGAAGACCTAAATTCAAGTGTGACCTCAGTTGCTTAGCTACGTGACCCTGGGCAAGTCACTTAAACTGTTTATCTCAGTTTCCTCAACTGTAAAAGGGGCATTATAACAGCATCTACTTCCCAGGGCTGTAGTGAGGCGCAAATGAGATCATACTTGTAAAGTGCTTACACAGTGCCTGTACATATATATATGTGTATATATATATATATATATATATATATATATATATAGAGAGAGAGAGAGAGAGAGAGAGAGAGAGAGAGAGAGAGAGAGAGAGAGAGATATGCTATTGATGATGATGATGTAACCAGTCTCAGAATCTCCATTCCCTTTTTTTTTCTTTTTTTTGGTGGGGCAATGAGGGTTAAGTGACTTACCCAAGATCACACAGCTAGTAAGTGTCAAGTGTCTGAGGTCATATTTGAACTCAGGTCCTCCTGAATCCAGGGCAGGTGCTTTACCCACTCTGCCACCTAGCTGCCCCGTTCTCTCCTCTATAAAATGAGGAGATTAATTTAGAGGAAGCTATCACATTTCCTCCAGCTCTCCCATCCTATGATTCTAGGAGATTAGTTAGAAGAGAATGGGAAAGCAGAAAGCATGAATGGCTGTTATTTTAGAGAAGAGAAAGAAATTGACTCTGCACATCCTGGAATAAGAGGAACATGCACATTATCCTTCCTACTCCATTTAAAAACAAAACAAAGCAATCTAAAACCAAAAAAAGCCCTCCAATTGCACCAGGCACGATAATAATGCGACCTGACTCATCCATCTTAAAATCTCCAGCTAATCCTCAATCTCCCTGTATTTCAAGGTATCATTAGTCACAATTAGGTAAATGGAGGGAGTATAGAGTGGGTTTTGTAGTGTTGTTTTAGTCACTAACAACATATCAACCAGCTGTCATACTGATCTTCCTAAAATACAGGTCTGACCACGTTCCTCCACACCCATCCAATCAATCAACTCCACTGGCTCCCTATGATCTCCAGCATCAAATAGAAAATCTTTTCTTTAGCTTCTAAAGCCCTTTATAACCTGACCTTTTCCTGTATTTCTAGTCTCTCCTTACCCTTAACTTCCCTCCACGCATTCCAAGATGCAGGCATATTTTGCCTCCTTGTAGTTCCTCATGTAAGACATTCCATCTCCCGAGGCCCCACTTCTCACTGGCTGTCCCCCATCCCTGGAACATCCTCCTTCGTCACTTCTATTTCACGCAACACCTTGTTTCCTCTGAGGTTCAGATCTAGCACCACCTCCCGTGCCTCCCTTCTCAATTCCCCTCCCCAAGGGCTAAAGCCCTTTCTCCCTCAACTATTGTGTATTATGTTTTGCCTATGTTCTGTCTATATTTCTCCACGTTGTTCCTCCTCAACGAATGTCCTTCTTTAGGTTCTTTGGCTCCCACTGCAGCTAGCACACAGTAGGCACTTAATAAATGCTTGTTGATTGATTCCTTTCCCATTCTCCCCACCCCTCAAGAGTAAACCCAACAATCAAGCAAAAACAACCATCAGAGAAATCTTGTCTGACCATATGTACAAAATATTGCACCTTGAAGTTCCCCATGCCTTAGAAATGAGAAAAGAAGAGGACATTTTGGAAATGGGTCTACATATGCCCTGTTCTAATGTATGTGTGTATGTATGCATGCACATATACATACACATATATATCTGCACATAATCACTTCAAATTTATAACAGGATGCATTTGGGGAAGAAGCCCTTCTTCAATGAGTTCATACCCCAAATGGCAATTTTTTTTAGTCGACCTGAAGATGCTCTTTTGATTTTCAAACACATCTCCACATATCTCTTTGCCTTGTCTCACTGACACAGCAGTTTTCTCTACTGTGTTATTAAGTGGGCTAGAATTAATTCCATGGAACAGAATGGTACCTTAAGGAAGGAAAAAAAAACCAGGGAAGAGCAACTTGGATAAGAAGCCCTGAAGCAGGAGATATTGAGAGATCCCTTCCTCCCCCATCCCTTTTAAACTCTTGGGTTGCATGTTGCTGAAGCCTAGTAATTAGATAAAATACCAGTAGAGAATACCTATTCCTGGGGTGTGGGAGGAAGGGTATCATACACAGATGTAAGGGGAAAGCACCTTAGGAAACATATATAATCTGCCCACTGCAGCATATGGAATTTATTTATTTATTTGTTTGTTTATTTATTTATTTTGGTGAGGCAATTGGGGTTAAGTGACTTGCCCAGGGTCACACAGCTAGTAAGTGTCAAGTGTCTGAGGCTGCATTGGAACTCAGGTCCTCCTGAATCCAGGGCCGGTGCTCTATCCACTGCGCCACCTAGCTGCCCCACAACATCTGGAATTTTAAGACAGCGGCATATAACCTTACAATGTTGGGATCAAGGGACAGGATACTGTCCATGTTCTAAATCCTATGTCATAACACTTTATCTGGGAGATGTACTATACAGCATGGGGGTAACACAGCTCTAACTATTTATAATTATTCATTACTGAGCCTTGACTTTCTACACTTGGGGACATTCAAGGTGTTTTGGTACTTAATATTCAGTCAAGAAAAAGACCATCACAAAGTTCCCAGGTAACAACTACAAGACTTATGGCATTAGCCATACATACGTTCTTTTCCTTTCTAAATGTATGCAGCATTTATTTGATGGATATGGACAGAAAAATGCAAAACTGATTTTTAAAAATACACACTCCATCGGAATAATACTGAGGGGAAGCAAGAAAGGAGGAACAAAACAGGAAGATAAAAAGAGGAAGATGCAATAGTTGAATAAATGACCTTTTTGCACAGAGAGGTATTAGTACAGAAGAGCAGATATAAAGGGAGCTCTAAGAAATTAACTGCATTTGGCAGCAGCTTGGGTGTGGGAGAACAGAGAGCCTGAAATAGCATTAAGATTGCCCTTTTGGAAGATGAAGAGTTTCCACAGTGAAAAGGAAGGAAAAGAGCATGAGGTTTAGGAAGAAAGATAGGGGACCTAGTCTCCACTATACAGAGTTTAAACTGAGAAGTGGTAGAGAAAGATAGGCTACACTCAAGAGGGAGAGCCAAGAATATTCTGATCCTGACTTTTGTGCACTTAAGACACAGGAAAATAAACCCACATGGCAAAGCTATAATCCAAGATTCCTCATGAGTATTAGATGGCACAGTGGACAGAGTGTTATGCTTGGAGTATTGAAAGTCCTGAGTTCAAAAGTAGTATAAGATACTAGCTGTGTGACCCTGGCCAAGTCATCCACCCCAAAGCAACCAATTCCATCTGTACCAGCAGAAGACATCTGCCACTGCCTAATGCCAGCCCAATCTCCCAGCAGAGATGCAGAGAATCTCCTCTGTAAAGAAAAGCAACCCTCCCTGACTTCAGGACACCCACTCCCTATCGTGCCTGTTCTTTGAATGGGGGGAGTGGTACGCTCCACTCACTGATATACATCCTCATACTTGCTCATACCTTTCCCATCCTGTAGATGATCATCCAAACTCCATTTCATGCCCTCAACAATGGATTCCTCATTCCCATCCCCCTCAACCCTCCCACCCAAAGTAACTCCATTCAGCTTTTCACTGTGCCCTCTGGAATGCCCGTTCCATAGGTAATAAACTTCCCTTTCTCTAAAATCTTTTCCTCTTCCATCCCTTCCGTCTCCTAGCTCTTACTGAAAACGTGGTGACATAAGCTCCTTGGCCACCCTCTTCAGCACTGGCTGCCTTCTCCTCAACTCATGGGTCAGGTGGGGGAGCTGGAATATTCTTTGCTCCCCACTGCCATTTCCAGGTTCTCACCCGTCTCCATCATTCAGCAACCTCTCTTCCTTTGGGGTTCATATTACTCATATCTACCCCCTAATCAAAATCCTGGTAGCTGTTGTCTATAGAACTCCCTAACTCAGTCTCTCTCCCTCCTTCCCTTCCTCAGTAAGTTCAATACCTGGCTCAACTCCTACCCCAATACTAGGGGACTTCAATACACATACTTATTCTTGCTTTCAAATACCCTAACCACTCAGTTCTTCAACCTACTCACTTGCCAAGACCTACTAATCCATTCCACCTCAGCCACGCAGTCAATACCCTTGATCTTGCCATCACCCAGAAATGCACCGCCTCTATTTTTTTTTTTTAGTGAGGCAATTGGGGTTAAGTGACTTGCCCAGGGTCACACAGCTAGTAAGTGTTAAGTGTCTGAGCCCAGATTTGAACTCAGGTCCTCCTGACTCCAGGGCTGGTGCTCTATCCACTGCGCCACCTAGCTGCCCCGCCTCTATTTTTAAGAATTCTGAAATCCTCTTATCTGACCATAATGTATTAGCTTTTCTTCTTTCCTTCTGTCTTCCTTTACAAAATCCTACTCTTCATCTGAATCATGACATTCAATCCGCCTGACCCCTCAATTCTCTTCCAGGCCATTTCCCCCCACACTATTCACTCTCTCTTCTTCTCCCCATCCTGATGCCTTGGTGAACCAATTTAACCCTATACTGTCCTCCTCTCTTGAATCCCCATCACCTTTATTATATTAATACTTATACCCAGCCAAACTTCAGCTTTGGATCACTTCCACTATTTGTCATCTCTGCTCCTACACACGTACTACTAAATGAAGGTGGAGAAAATGACACAACCATTCTGACTGAATCCACTATAAATTTATGTTACCTAATTCGACTGGGCCCTCCCTGCTGTTAGTATACTTCTCTTATCAACTTACTATCCCATTTTCCACAGTGGCTCTTCTAAATCTTTTCATTCCTCCTTAAACCTCTCCCCACTCTCTCTGCTGACAACCTTGGTTCATATTTTACTGAAAAATTGAGGTCATCTGTCATGAGCTATCTCTTCTCCCCTCTCTCTTCCTCACCTCCTTATCATCCAGGTATCTTCTATCACTCTCTCCTCTTTTCCTCTCTCACATGATGAAGTGGCCTTACTCCTTCGCAAGGAGAGCCCTTCTCCTTATTCAAATGATCCCATTCCACCCCATCTCCTCCATAAGATGGCTCCCTCTGTCATTACCATACTTTCACTTATTTTCCATCTCTTCCTCTTGTTTCCTATTGCCTACAAACATACTCACGTCTCCCCCATCCTGAAATAAAACCCTCACTCGATCCTTCCATCCCTGATAACTACTGTCCTATTTTTCCTCACTTTCTGAAGCTAAACTCCTTGAGAAGGTCATCTACAACAGGTATCTCCACTCTCCTCTTACTTTCTTCTTTTAATTCCTTATAATCTGGCCTCTGGCCTTATTATTCCATCCAGTGCTATCTCCAAAATTACCAGTGATCTCTTAGTTGCCAGGTCCAATGGCCTTTTCTCAATCCTCATTCTCCCTGATCTCTATGCAGCCTTTGTTGATCATTCTCTCCTCCCTGATGCTCCCATTTTGGATGCCACTCTCTCCCAGTTCTCCTATCTATGTCCCATCTCTGTCTCCTTTGCTGGCTCTTCCTCCAGATCACACCATCTAACTATTCAGAGTTCTGTCCTGGGCCCTCTTGTCTTCTCCCTCTAGACTACTTCAATCAATGATCTCATCAACTTCCATGGATTTAACCACCTCTTTACAGGTGATTCTTACACCTAGCTTTCCTGCCCCATTGTTTCTGCTGACCTCCAATTTCTCATCTCCTCCTTCCTTTCACATATCTCAAACTAGATTCAACATATCCAAAACAGAACTCATTTATCTTTCCCCCTAAACCTTCTCTGACTCCTATTTCCTATTACTGTAGAGGGTAATGCCATCCGTCCAGTCTTCCAGGCTCTGAACTTAGGAGTCATCCTGTATTCCTCACTGTCTTTCCCAAACCCTACCCCCAAATCCAATCTGTTCTCAGGGTCTGTCAATTTCACCTTTGCAATATCTCTCAAATATGCCCCCTTCTCCTCTCTGTCATTGACACCATTCTAATGCAGGCTCTCATCACTTCATACCTGGACTTTTGCAATGGCCTGCTGGTGGGTCTCTTCCCACTCGAATCCATCTTCCATTCAGCCACTAAAGTGATTTTCCTAAAGGGCAGATCCAATCAGGTTACATCCCACCCTTCCCCTTACTCAATAAACTCCAATGGCTCTCCCTACTACCTCCAGGATCAAATATAAAATGGTCTGTTTGCCCCTTCATAACCTATCCCCCTCCTACCTTTCTACCTTACTCCTCACCATGTGGTTTTTAATCCAGTTACACTGGCCTCCTCGCTGTTTCCTGAATAAGACATTCCAGCTCCCAGCTCTGGCCATTTTTTTTGTTTTGTTTTGCGCAATGGGGGTTAAGTGACTTGCCCACGGTCACACAGCTAGTAAGTGTCAAGTGTCTGAGGCCGGATTTAAACTCAGGTCCTCCTGACTCCAGGGCTGGTGCTCTATCCACTGCGCCACTTAGCTGCCCCCAGCTCTGGCCATTTTTAATGGCTGTCCCCCATGCTTAAAAGATTCTGTCTTCTCTTGTTCACTTCCCGGCTTCCTTCAAATCCCAACTAACAGTCCACCCAGCGGCCCCAACAGGAAGGCTATAACCTTCCAAAGTTTTCTGAGTTGTGTTTTCATTTGCAACATGACTAATATGGTAATGTTTTGCATAACCAGACATGTACAATCTATATTAAAATTGCTTGCCTTCTCAAAGGGGGGGAAAGGAGGGTGGAAGAGAAAGAATAGGGAACTCTAAATGTTTTGTTTTTTTTTTAATGCATGTTCAAAATTTGTGTTTACATGTAATTGAGAAAAAAGAAGAGAAAAGGAAAAAACCCAATAGTACAACCCTGTTACAAATGTTACCAAAAGCCCCAAGAATAATAAAGTTAAAAAAAGTATGCTTCAGACTGCATTCAGAGTGTATCAGTTGTTTCTTTGGAGGTGGCTAACTGTACTGATACATTTTTTCTTCCCAGTTATTTTGATCAAGAGACAAGAATATTGTCCACATTAGAAGCTTCCCGGGGCAGCTAGGTGGTGCAGTGGATAGAGCACTGGCCCTGGATTCATGAGTACCTGAATTCAAATCTGGCCTCAGACACTTAACACTTACTAACTGTGAGACCCTGGGCAAGTCACTTAACCCCAATTGCTTCACTTAAAAAAAACAACAAACAAACAAAAACCAAATTGATTAACAACTTGTTCATACTTAGTACTTTTAACAAAAAAACAAAAAACAAAACAAACAAACAAAAAAGAAGTTTCCCATGTGACCCCATGGGAGATGTACTAACTTCCCTTAGTACATGGGGAAATGTGTTTTACCCCAAGTACAAATAAATTAGTGGAAAAGTAAGGGGCTTTATAATTTTGTGGATCTATTGCACTTCAAACTAACTCTACTATTTGAAACTGCAAAGACCTAAGAACCACTTTTGAAGGATTATTTCTGAACAAACTGCTAATGAGATGGAGGAAAACTATCCTCTCAACCTTACCTTTCAAGTACAAAGAGCTACAACCATACCAATATTAAAAAAGGAATCCTGGGGCAGCTAGGTGGCGCAGTGGATAAAGCACTGGCCCTGGATTCAGAAGGACCTGAGTTCAAATTCGGCCTCAGACACTTGACACTTACTAGCTGTGTGACCCTGGGCAAGTCACTTAACCCCCCATGCCCTGCAAAAATAATTAATTAATTAATTTAAAAAAAAAAAAAAAGGAATCCTTGAGTACGCAGGTGAACATTTAATTTAGAAACTTATTTCACTGTTAACCCACAGATTTCTTTCCAAAGGCATGACAGTAACAACAACATCATGATGGTCTACCTTGGATCCATGAAGATACTGGGGCTGTGCATTAGGTTGCTTATCTCTTTGAAATTCCTGAGAAAATGGTAACACTGTCCGAACAAATCTAAAAGAAAAAAAAAATACATAATATTAAGGAAAAATCTTTGAGCTAAGGAGCTTTAAAATTCAGAACCTCTTTCATTGATTAATCCTCATGTTCCACTAAAGAACAAATACAGGAACAACAGTAGCTTATAAAGCACAATGTTTTCAGGTTTGCAAAATGCTTTATGAAAAATATCTGTTTACTCTCTATTATCCAATTTGGGCTCAGAAAGGGATATTTAAGTAAGTGGAATCATCTACTTAATGGAATCTATATAGAAAAAGGGAAGAGTTGACAATACTTTTTTTACTCCAGAACCAGTGTCATAGTATTATAGTATCCCAACATATTCTCATTCATTCTTTCTCTCTGTCTCTCCCCCCACCCCCCAAGTGGCGCAGTAGATAGAGTGCTGGGTCTCCAGTCATCAAGACTCATTTTCCTGAGTTCAAATATGGCCTCAGAAACTTACTAGCTGTGTGACCCTGGGCAAGTCACTTAACCCTGCCTCTGTTTCCTCATCTGTAAAATGAGCTGGAGAAGGAAATAGCAAACCACTCCAGTATCTCTTCCAAGAAAACCCCAAATGGGGTCAGATATGATTGAAAAACAATAAATAACAACAACCAAAAAAACCCCTCTCTATCTTCTAGGGTCAAAAGGACTGAGTCCAAATTCTCCCTCTGATGTTTTCTGTCCCACTGGGTTTCCCAATTTCCTTACCTGTGAAATAAAGGAATTGGCTTGAACTGTTTCCTTTCCTTTTTTTTTTTTAAAGACATCAACGCAAGTTGTTTTTTTTTTAATGCTGTGTTTGCTAACAGGGGGGAGATATATAATAACAAGCTATTTTATAACTACACACTCAGATGCAGAATAACTATGAGCATGGGTCATATCTGTAGATCTTTCCCACAGACCTGTGCCTAAGAATAACATGTTGTTTCCGATGGAATTTAAATTTGCCCCAATAAAACTCCCAATCATTGCTTTTAGTTCTGCCTTTAAGGCCAACCAGATAGATTTCATTCCTTCTTCATGCAGCAGTCATTCAAATACCTGAAGGCAGTTACCACTTGCCAGGTCACCTAGGCACCCACCCTTGTCTTCTCTTCTCCATGGTTGAATATTCCCCATTCCTCCTTTTCCCTTTTAATGCTAAATCTACAATCCTTGCAAGTATTCAGCTGTTGAAGACTTACAAAGAGGGACTGAATATAAAGTCTATATTCAACATGATTTTGTCTTTGATGATTCACAAAATCATTTCTTTTAACAAAGTACCTCAAAATCATTATTATGAATAAAAATTGCTGCAAAGATCCTGGAGTGGTTCATCATTTCTTTCTCCAGATTAGGACAAATGGAGGTTAAGTGACTTGCCCAGGGTCACACAGCTTATGTCTGGGGCCGGATCTGAATTCAGCTCTTCCTGACTCAAGGCCCAGGGCTCTATCCACTTATTCTTTTTCTCGGTCACAGAAACCTTTTGGCAGGCTGGTTAAGCCTATAGGCTCCTTCTCAGAGTAATGTTTTAAAATAATTGAACAAAATATGATACTTCAGTTAGATGTTAGTAGATATAAAGTAATTTCTTTCCTGAGCTCATACCAGATGAAATCTATCCATGGACCCCAGGGTTATGATCCTCTAGGCCAAATGGTCTCTGGCTCCAACACTACATAATTCAACAGTTCCAGACTTACAGAATGGCTATTCACCTTTAAACAGTTTCAGTTCTGAGCAGTTCTGTAAGGTTCATTACAATATACACCTTCTAAGTGAGCAGAACCAAGTAAAGTGAGCAGAAACAGGAGAATATTGAACGTAGTAGCAGCCATTTTGTTATAATGAAAGACTTAGCTACTGTGATCAAGGCAATGATCCAAGACAGTTCTAAAGGACTCATGATGAAAAAATGTTATCCATCTCCAGAGAGAAAACTAATGAAATTCGAGGGCAGAATGAAGTATACTTTTTCACTTTATTTTTCTTGCTTTTTTTTTTTTAAACAACATTGCTACTGTGGAAGTGTTTGCATGATTCCACATGTATAAATGATATCACATTGCTTGCTTTCTCGATGTGTAAATGAGGAGAATAAAGAGAGGGGAAGAATTCAGAACTCAAAATTTTAAGAATAAATGTTAAAATTTTTAGAAAACAATAAAATAAAAAGAAACACACACACAAATATATGCCTTCTACCTGTATGCTTAATTTTAGAGCTAAAAATAAACAACAAAACTGAGGAATTCATTTCTCAGAGAGAGGTTGGTTAATACAGAAAATAGAATGTGACTTCAAAAACACGCACGGAAAAATCCATTTGTTACAAAGATTATAATTATGTCTGAACTCCTAAAATAGCACTGATCCCAGGTTAGTCCACCTTATTACTATGGAGTAGGCTTTTCAACATTTCCAACTTTTGCAGTGCATCACGAAGATAAGCCTTATATTAACTTGAATTCTGGCAACAAGCAATGGCCTATCACAAATTCTCCATACACTATCCCTCCCCCTATACACTATCGATCCCCTCTATTGCCTTTGTGAAATGTCACTGCCCCTTCCTCCCTGACTTGAGAAAATGCCATCAAATCAAATGAACCCTTTAAAACTGATTACTGTAACACGTATCAAATCTGGCCAGATTAGGGAGCAGTACATGCATTCCATTAACAATTTCCCATTTAGTCTCAGCATTAGGTGAAATGGATTATAAAATAGGACGTCTATTTGCATCAAGGAGGAAAAGCGGTTAGACGAATAACGATAATGAGGATAAAAATGATAACTAACATTTACACAGCCATGGAACTACATGCTAAGTGCTTGACAAACATTACCTCATGTGACCTTCACAACAATCCCGCAAGTGCTATTATCCCCATTTTATAGAGGAGGAAACTTGAGGCAAACAGAGGTTAAGTGATTTGCCTAGTATCACACAACTATTTATGAGGTCAGATCTTTGAATACAGTTCTTCCTGACTCCAGTCCAGGCCCTCTATCTAGCGTGCTACATAACTGCTCTAGGAAATAAGTTTGTTGGGAAAAGTGTGGCAAGCTGAAAAAAGGGTGCTGGACTGATTCAAATCATGCCTCTTAATCAGGGTTTGAGAGCTATAAACTCCAGTGACTCACTACTTCTCCAGTCTCACTGTATATAACTCCACATGGGACAGCTAGGTGGCACAGTACATAGAGCACTGGCCCCAAAGTTGGGAGGATCTGAGGTCAAATCTGACCTCAGACACTTGCTAGCTGTGTGACTCTGGGCAAATCACTTAACCCCAACTGCCTTAAACATCCAGGGCTATCTCCAGTCATCCTGATATATATCTTTGGACAACTAGGTGGTGCAGTAGATAAGAGCACTGGCTCTGAAGTTGAGAGGATCAGAGTTCAAATCTGGTCTCAGACACTTGCTAGCTGTGTGACCCTGAACAAGTCACTTAATCCTGACTGCCTCAAACATCTGGGGCCATCTCCAGTCCTGATTTATCTTGCCACTGGATCCTTGGCTCTGGAGGAGAGAGTGAGACTAGTGACTCTGCACAGCCCTCCCTCACTTAAATCCAATTCACTGCAAGTTATGACATCACCTTGATGTCATGGTCCCTCCCTTTCAGAACCAAGGACAAACCACCACCACTACCACACCCCCCCCAACTCTGTGGTACTACTAATCTGGCAAGTTTGCTGTTCCCCAAACATGACGCTCCCTGTCTTCCAGCTGTTTCCTTTTCACAAGCCAGGACCACTGCCTGTAGGATATTTCCCTCTTCATCTTTGCTCCATTTGAGAGCCACATTCTGAAGGCCTTTTCCCATTCCCTGCAGGGGCTACTGCTTTTTGCCAACCCTCACAACAACTACCTTGTATTTCTTTCATAGATGTCTTGCAAATACTTATACAGGTGCATGTTTTCCCTAAAAGACAAGTCTCCTGAGGGGAGGGACTATTTCATTTACTGTCTCTGTGTGCTTAATACATAGTAGGCACCTGATAAATGCTTGCTGATTGACTAATTTAATCCACCAGGCCTAGAGTCAGGAAGATTTGAGTTCAAATCTGGCCTCTGACACTCACTGGCTGTGTGACCCTGGGCAAGTCACTTAACCTCTGTTTGCCTCAAGTTTCCTTATCTTTAAAATAGGGATAATAATGGCACACCTACTTCCCAGGACTGTTGTGAAGATCAAATGACATAATTATAAAGCACTTAGAAGTGTCTGACACATAGGGATTGCTATATAAATGATAGTGATTCTGATGAGCAAAATCAGTCTCATGGAGAAATGAATTATCCAAGGTCACACCGCTACCAAATCATAGAATGGGAGACCTAGAGCTGAAACAAACTACAGAAGCCATTTGGTAGAACCTCTTTGTTTTATACATATGGAAATTATCTTAGAAATCTAAATATGACCATGGCACTGAGAACTTTAAACAGCTTGTTCAGTCAGATCAAGTATGTTTCTGAAGTGGGCCTTAAACCTTAGTCTTCTTAACTCAGAGGTTGGCTCTCTATCTACCCCATAACACTACCTCTCCAAATTCTGACTTCTATAGACTCTGAAAAAGAACTAATATGGTACATTTGACAAAAATGTCAAAAATATCACATTTGAAATAATGACGAAGAATGGAAGAAGGGAAAAGGTGTAGGAAAGAATAGGACTTCAGTTTATCAATTTCTTGTACAGATAGTATCAGTATACCAGCTTCGTCAAAAGAGGCATTCAAAATGGTAGCCATAAGATTTCATTTTGAAGGATTTATAAACCTCCATGAGATTTACTCAAAGACTCTTAGTTCAAGTAAACACCCAAGATGATAAAGTGACAATGGAAATGATAGAGACATCTTGCTTTGTGCATCATCTCTTTATTAGCGCAAAAAAAAAAAATTTTTTTAATTAAAATTTAGACAAAAAAAAAAAAATCGCAAAGCAAAGATGTTCCAGAAAGGCAAGCCAATTGCAATGCTATATATAAAATTTAATTCCTACACTATCTCAGATGGATTTCAAATTCAGTCAACCCCCAGCACCCAGCAAAGAGCAGATGTTTGATACGTATTTGCTGACTGATGTACTATATCTTTCATGATCAAGGTTACTTCTTGGCACATAGATTATGATGCTAAAGCTCTGAAATTAAAATTTGTTCAGGATATTTTATACAATAAAAAGTATCTACCAGTCATCTGATCACAGTGTTAAATCCTTAAGTTCCTGAAATTATTTTTGTGGGCTTATAATAATGCCCAACTCCACCTTTAATGATGATCCAGATAAGTTCTGAGTGGGCCAGACAGGCTGCTGGACTGGCATGCTGAAGATGAAACACCCAAATGAACAAATCCTGAATATTTGAAGATGAGAAGTGCTTCAGAAGCCAATTAGTCTTCCCAATAATTCCATACTTGTTCATCTAACTCCTTTTCAGAAGAAGCTTCACTTAGAAAAGTACACAGCAAAGCAAAAAGATTTTTTGCCATATACTTGATTGCAATCATCTCATAAGACTTTTAAAAACCAAATTCTAGCCCCTCTCCCCATTCTAAACAGATCACAAGTTATTCCTGAAGGCTCTTAAAATATTAAGCCCCTCAAAGGCTGAATAAGCATACTACAACTGATGAAAATTTGGTAAAAGTAGCTGCTTCGTTAATCCAACTGTGTTTCTCTTCTGAATATATAACAAGATTCTTCCCTCCTTGCCTGTCACAGAAGCAGTTAATCTTCTTGAAGTCTACCTTCAAAACCTGATGGCCTGTACTTCCTCTTGGTTTTAGGCCTCACTTTTTTTTAATGAGTTTAAATCTGGTCTCAGATCTTTTAGCTGTATGACCCTGGGCAAATCATTTAATCTCTATCTACTTTAGTTTTCCTATCTGTAAAATGAGATGATAATAGCACCTATATCCCAGTATATGAGATAACATGTGTAAACTGTTTTGCAAACCTTAAAGTGAGATATAAATGTTAGTTATTATTATCATTATTATTTCAGGAAAAAGTGAAATTATGTTAGTACCAAGCTACTTTATATGAGACTCGCTCTCCAAGACACCTGGGCCTTCAGAAGCAGACAAGACTCCCCTCTGCACACACCCCCAAGCTCCTTAATATGCATCTCTATTTGTCAAATGTCTCTCCTTCTGACAGATATTGAGGGTTATTTTTAGGAGGCTACATTTGGTACAGGATTTTACCTCCCCTCCTTGAGAGAATGCATTTACTGAATTGTCTCAATTTCTCTGAATTCAAATGCTATGGATAGTTTAGCACTTTTTCTAATTCAGCTGCAAAAATGACAGTTCTGTCAAGCATCTGAAACAGGGTGGTTTTAGAAAGAGCCCACACATATGCCAAATAAAATGGGGAAAGAAAACTTCTTTTTTAATTCTTTTCCCCCCTTTTTTTGTGGGGCAATGGGGGTTAAGTGACTTGCCCAGGGTCACACAGCAAGTATCAAGTGTCTGAGGCCAGATTTGAACTCAGGTACTCCTGAATCCAGGGTGAGTGCTTTATTCCTTTTTTAATTCTAGGGGTGAAATAACTGGATGCAAAACCTCAACAGTGTGGAGTAGGGGAAAGGCCATGATGACCATCATCAAACAAAAGGATTTGAACCCAGAATCTATTACTTCAGTGAATTCCTGAACCAAAACAGATTTAACATGTCAGGAATATATGAAACAAAATATGCAACATGGATAGCTAGGTAGTTCAGTGAATAGTGTGGAAATTGGGGTCAGAAAGACCTCAGATCAAAACCTATCCCCAACACTTAATGCATGACCCAGCAGAAGTCACTTAACCTTGTGCCTCAACTTCCTCATCTGTAAAATGATAATCGTAGCACCTACTTCTTAGGCTGGTTGTGAGGATCAAAATGAGGCAACAAATAAAAAGCTCTTTAAACACTCTGAAGGGCTAGAGAAATTCTAGCTATTATGGAAAACCACATAGAATGACAGTTTCTATGCCTGGAAAGGAAAAAGCTTTTTCCAAACTAGAAGAAAACCACTGCTAGCCCCTAAAACTAACATAACCACCCAGACCAGATACAAT
Organism: Dromiciops gliroides; assembly: GCF_019393635.1. Classification (NCBI taxonomy): domain Eukaryota; kingdom Metazoa; phylum Chordata; class Mammalia; order Microbiotheria; family Microbiotheriidae; genus Dromiciops; species Dromiciops gliroides. The sequence continues at coordinate 244,740,331 of NC_057863.1, read as the reverse complement.
CTTTTAGCACAGTAACCTAAAAATAATGAGGCTCACTTCAAAAGTCAAGAATCACCTTGAATACTTGATGCTCTATTAGTGAATTCTTGGCTACTTCTGACCTCATAACTTGAGATGATGGAGGGAATATATGCAAGCCCCAAGGTGCTATGTAAATGTAACTTTATTATTATTATTATTTTTGTTTTGCTTAATGAAATAATGATGCTGGTGAAAGGAAAGACAAAACAAGAATACCACAAAGGTCTGCATAGACAATGGAGATGTGTATTTTAGTTAAGACAGAAGAATTTATTGTAGTCAAACATCTCTTCCAAATATTTTCCATGAAACTTAAGTTCTCTGAGATGTTAGTAGTAAAAGACAAAGTCTGAGATGATCATTTGATGAAGATATTAGTTATGTCTTATTCCTCTACTAGTCGCTTAAGGTCAGTGAGGTTAAGGATTTGGGGTTCTCAGAACCAGTGCCTAGACACAGTGCTTTTCACACAGCAGGAATTTAATAAATGTTTCTTGAAAATCTGAACGAATATTGTGGAATTCTGGCCATCGGGAAGGGGCATCTTGAACAAAGGTGTGTCATCTTCCTGATAAGAAGGTGAGCTCTTTGAGTGCACAGACTGCGTGACTTTTACATTTGTGTGTGCTTTGCATACAGTAAGCACTTAATAAATACTTCATTTATTCACCCATGGCTTGTGGGGAACAAGGGAGCCCTTCCAACTCTGAGATGTTATAACACAAATCTTCATAGTTCAGTTTCATGATAATCTTATTAGGCCAGGAATTGATAGAAACCAATAAAATGGAAAAATAAACAGTATGTTGCTGAAAACAGAGGACCCTTTATCTATTGCTTTAGCTCCATCTCTCTCATAACTTTCTGAAAAACAGGAAATGTGTACATAAGACAATTTTATCATCCTACCCCATGAACAAGAAAGATTTATTTAGAACAATTAATTTGTCATTTGTTGTTAAAATCAGATAGAGCTATCTGTAAAACAGAATTTGCTATAATATCTGATTACACGTCAGGGCTGAACTATTTCCATTAGAAAATCTAACAGTGACATCTAGAGGTACCTGAAAAAGGAGTCTCATGATGGAATTAATTGCTAATATAAATAAAATTTCATGTACTTTTATCCCAAACCAACAGTTCAGCACCACAGGCAGACCTGTCTAGGCAAACAGGAACTCAAGAGTTTGGACAAAACCATTAATTAATCAATCAACAAGCATTTATTAATCAACCTTGTGGCAGTCAATGCTAGGTGCTAGGAATATACAAATATCAAGAGAATGAAATAATACCAGGGCTTACAGCCCTGGGATGGGAGGAGCACGAAGATATATATTCATTTCAGTTTTAGCTATAAAAAGGGAAATAGGAAAATCCCTAAAATTTAACTGTGGAAACTAAATGACTGTGTCTTCTCAAACACGCCCAAAGGAAGCTCTACCTAAAAGCAAGGGGGAGTACAGATATTGAATTAAATAGCTTTTCTTCCTAGCACCTTCTACCTTATTCCCTATCCCCCCAAAAAACTTTAAAAGTGATTGCCATGCACCTCAGGATGGTCAATTTACAGAGAGTTAGCATTAGACTGTGAAAAATGCCAATGTTTACTTCTAACTAAGCAATAAACAAATTCCAACCAAACAGCAAGCCTGAAGGTGCAATTTAAATGCATTCATAAAGTCTGAGTATTACTCTGAGTTCCAATTATACTTCAAAGGGATTCTGAATGTTTCAGTGATAGGGTAAGAGCGAAAAAAAAGAAATAAGGGGATTATCTGGAGATGATTAAATTGGGGTTATTATGGAAGAACAGGGTCACTCTTGGGGAATTCTGATTTTCAAGCTAATTCTTGCTGATGACAGGATATAGAAGATAGCATGGCATAAGGGAGAGAGAACTGGTTTTGGGGTCAGAGGACCTGGGTTCAAACCCTGCCTCCACCACTTTCTTGGCCAAGTCACTTAATGTCCTTGGGCCTCAATTTCCTCAACTGTAAAATGAAGAGGTCCTTTGAAAGGCATGGGAAAACTTGCACAAAATGGCAAAGAACGAAGTGAGCAGAACCAAGAGAACGTTGGGTATAGTAACAGCAATACCGTTTTAAGAATTACTTTCAGCGATTAAGTCATTTTGACTAGTATAAATTAAAAATTAAGAACATATGACAAAAAACGCTACCTGCATCCAGAAAAAGAACTGATAAATAAAAATATGTATAGAATAATTATACATATATGTACCTATTTGTGTCCTAATGTACCCATCTGGAGGGGAGAGAAGGGAAGAAAAAAGGGGAAATAATTTACAAGATAACTATTGTATATTTGGAGGGAATAGCAAGTTGTATATGGTAGATTTGCAGTTTCATGTGCAATCATATTTTTTATTGTACTGTGCTATAGAAATCTTTGTTTTGTTCTGTGAATTGAAAATAAAATAAAATAAAAAATTAATTAATTAATAAAGCCACAAGTTAGGTGACCACAGGGGCAGAGGAAAAGCAGGGGAATGAGGAGGTCAAACAAAATGGTTTTTGAAGTTGCTTCCTGCTTGATAACTATGATCCTGTAAATGAGTAGCCTTAAACAAGTGGCTTCCCCTCCCTGTTTTCCATTTAGAGATCTGGCACGACTAAGCTATCAGCACATATAAAGGAGACAATACTAACCTGTTGGTGGACCCGTTGTAGCAGTAGTTTGGGAGAAAGTCATAGTTCAGTTCCCAAAAGACATGAAGAGTGATTCTTCCATATGGTGCTGACACATTATGATTGGCCTCTCGGAACATTGCATCAAAGCTGTCCAGGGTCATGTACTTGCTCAGTAGTTTGTGGGTCATTCGGTTTATTTCTACAAGACCATCCAGCTCCTGATCACAAAGAGATAAAAGAAATGAGTTGAAGACAATAGAGATGTGGAACATATAACTAAAATATGAACTGACATGGCTAATTCGGAAATATGCTTTGCATGATTTCATATGTATAATGGATATGATATTTCTTGCCTTCTCAATGGGTTGGGAAGGGGGTGGAGGAAGGGAGAGAATTTGGGCCTTTAAATAAATAAAAATTTAAAAGTAGAATATGGACTGATATTAACAATAACAACAATTAACAACTTCTACCTGTATAGGGCTTTGTTCAACAGTTGAACCCCCATTTATTAAGAACCCACTAGGTGCAAAGCTCTAGGAATATATAAACAAAGGAAAAGGCAGTTTCCACTCTCAGGAACTTACTTCATACAATAGTTTCTCAGGTGCTTAAAGCTCATTCTTTGGGGAAAAGTGAAGAGAGACTTCTTAATCCTAGGTATGATGGGGTAAGCAATATGGCCCTAAGATAATTCAAAAAGGGGAGTATGGGATCGAGCACATACAGGTAGACTTATGACAAGTGTGAGCCATATGCTTACATGCCCAGCTCAAATGTTTAACCATCAGGTTGGGTTCTGACTTCTCAAAGCTGAGAAGTTTAGTATGCTACCTAATCTGCCTTGATATGTTTGATATAACTTGTTTCATACCATTATAAGTACATGAACTGCCAATAAGTGACCTTTTAAATTCCTCAAAATCCTGGTCACAGGTCCTATTAAACCCAGTTGTTTTAAACTGCTATGTCTCTGGGCTTGGCCCTGCCAATCTACCTGATCCCACACAGTGGGGGTCAGCAAACCTCGGCCCCTAGGCTCAAGGCCTGTTTCAGTAGGACTTACTAGCTAAGAATGGTTTTTACATTTGCAAATATACAAATTTGTAAATCCACAGATGGAAAAGCCATTTTTAGTCTGCAATCCCTACAAAAAGGTGGGAGTCCAGATTTGGCTGGCAAGACAAAAAATTTACCAACTTCTACTTTACAAGTTGTTCTATGTTTAAACACTTGCATTTGCCTATTGATATCATATGGAGCTGGAAAAATCACTACTACACCAAGATTTCAAGGTAGCTAGCTGTCTCTTAATCACAAGTTATTAAGCAGATTCTGACCCCGAAATTAAGTTTAGTCTGACAACCTAACCGTTTATAACTCTAAAAATCAAGGAAGTACTTAAAAAGATTTGATTTACTACTGGCTTAAGACAATTTGCTTGTTTCATTTCTTTGTCTTACAGAAATTATGTCTTGATTGTTAGTTCTTTGACCTGTCCTCATACAGGACAATGTATTTCTGACTAAAATACAAGCAGATATTAAGAAGGTGCTTGAAACATTCAACTCAATTATGAACACCATTTCTATCCTATTCTCATTGATGTGGTTGATTATGTTAGTAGTTTTCCTAATGTTGAACCAGCCCTGCATTCTTGGTATAAATCCCACCTGGTCATAGTGTATTATCCTGGAGATCGCTTGCTGGTAATCTCCTTGCTATCTATTCTATTCTCATCGTAAGCTCCTCTAGATCAGACAGTGCCTCACACTCAAAATCTCCCTTGTTGGATTAAAACATCACCCTGAGTAATTTTAAGAAAAACACGGACAACATGATTTTCTGAAAACTATGTATCTCCTAAACAATCTTAGACTATTTTTAAAATGCCTAAATAATGATGATGATGATAATAATAATAATAATTTACATTTTCAAGTTGCCAGAGCAACTCAAACACCCTAATTCTTACTTAAGCTGATTTACAGGAAAATTCTCTTTCCAATGTCCTTACTAGTATCTCAGATCACTCTTCCAGCCCACATGCAAGAATAAGGAGACTACACTAAAAATCACAAGCAGAAAAATGCCATACAATTTTATCTTCGGTTTCATTAGGAAACCTAAAACCATTGTATTTCATGGGGCAACTACGTCCCCTTGGAAGAAAAATGTCTGACTGATTGTTGATAATTGTTAAGTTTGCGATTAAAAAAAAGAAAAAAAATTAAATTACATAAAAGAAGAGAGGAGCATCCAACTGCATTACTCCTAAAAGAAGCATGGGAATGAACAATGTAACCCCAAGTGATTGCTATGGTACAATGGTACTTACAACTATCGAGGTCAGGTCCTCACTCTCAAATCTCCCAATTGCCAACTCCATTGACTTATACACAGCTGCCGAAATACGCTGAGTAATCAGACGATTGAGGTCTATTGACCTACCAAGAAGCTGAAAGAAAAGAGACCAAAAAAAAAAAAAAAGGTTTTCTAAATATCTTTCAAGAAACCAGTTTAATAGTTTAAATTTGGTTACTATATAAAAAAGAAAATACATTCATCGAGATCAAGAGAGTAAACCCTTGTTCTGGTTAAATGTGGGTGTCAACGCCACCACCTTTGTAAGAAAGGCTTTCTTCACAGAGCTACTGATAGAGTCTCCCACAGAGAGTGGACCTTAATATGTGGAAAAAACATGGGGAATCTGAAATGGCTAAACAAATGTACTGTTGTTGCTTGTCCTTTATTTTCAGAGAAGACCAATGATGTCTTGACTTGTTTGTGAATTAGATTTCAGTGAGGCAGAGCTGAACAAAGTGCTCAGCCTTATTCTCCCCCAGTGCATCTCTTTCCTGAGCTAGTTCTGGAGACCTGAAGTTTCCAAGGTGGTGCTTTGGTCTGTGAGTAATCACAAGCACTCTTTTCTGCCTTGGAACTGTGACCAAGGTCCCTGTTTCCCTGTGGCTACAAGCTCCAGTATGCCACCATTCCTCACCCTGGGGCTGTGACCTGGATTTGCATATGGGAACAGAGCCCCACCTCTGGATCCAGCAAAGGGACCCCTGTAATCTCCTTCTGATCAGTTATCAGACCTCCTTACTGTCTGTGGGCTGAGAGCTCTGGAAGCCACTGCCAACTTAGCTGCTCCCAAGGCTGGGGGCTGGTTTGCTGGGTATAGCCTGTGCTGGACTGGGCGCCACTCTTACTCAGTGGTGACAGACATTTTCTGCCAACCTTCTAAGTTGTCTTGGGCTGGAAAATTCTTTCACCTCATCCCTTTGTGGGCTCTGCTACTGCAGAATTCATTTCGAGATGTTATTTAAAGTTGTTTGGAGGGGAATTTGGGTGAGCTCATGCAACTCCCTAAGTAAATGATTTTCCCATGGCTACATAGCAAACTATACAGTGGTATAAAGCTAGAGCAGAGACCAAGTCTCTTAAGCAGCATTCCAGGTATCTTTCCACAACACTAAGTCCCTATTCAGCTCGACACAATGATATAACTGGATCTCCATTATAAATGGCTCTGTACTACTCATCAGCTGTATTGTTGAAATAATTATTAAATAAAATGAAGTTGGGGCAGCTAGGTGGCATAATGGATAGAGCACCGGCCCTAGAGTCAGGAGGACCTGAGTTCAAATCCGGCCTCATACACTTAACACTTACTAGCTGTGTGACCCTAGGCAAATCACTTAACCCCAATTGCTTCACCAAATAAATAAATAAATAAATGAAATAAAATGAAGTTACCAATTTTACTGCAATTTTGAATTGGGGGTGGGGGAAGAAGAGAAAACAAGAGTAATTTATATGACTAAAATATTATATTTTTATTATAACTCAGATTTATAGTATACTTCAAGACTGATAAAGTACTGGAGTCACTACAACCCTTAGAGATAAGGTTATCAGTGTCTTATCTTGTCTTCCTTCCTTCCTCCCTTTCCAGATAGAAAAGTCAAGGCTCAGCCAAGCTAAGTAACTTGCCCCCCAGTCCCATAGTTTCTAAGTGATAAATCTAGGATTCAAACCAGTTCTCTAGACTACAAGTCCAGAACTTACCCCATCACACCACATTACGTCTTTTTAAAGGTTTTCCCTGACTGCCCAAGCTATTTTTTTTTTTTATGGGAGCTGGAACACTAAATAAGTGCTAGAGAAACCCATCAAATGGGTATGTGTGTTGGGGGTCAAGGGGGGTGAAATCAAAATGTCGACTACATAGTCTTAGTACCTATGAATAGGCCATGGAAAAAATAAAACAAGAGAGTCACTCACACATGACAACATATTAACTATGAATCTTCTCCTAGGGAAATCCCTCAGCAAGGGGCTCTCTTCTTCCCACAGTCACTCATGCATGAAGGGCTTTCAACCACTTCCTCCAGGTGACTCACGGTGCAGGGCAACCAACAGCCCTAAGCACCTACTTCTCATGGAAATCTGCCAAACTCTGGGGCAATCAATCCCTGACCACAAGAACACTGATGCTAACCACTAGCAATGCCATGTCAATGCCAAGTACTGCACAAGGCAATGGGGGGTCTTCATTTCTGACTGTTGGAAAGAAGGATGATCTCCCTAACCACCCCACCACCACCCTCTGAACAGTTCAAGGCCAGATATGAATATTTACATGTTCCACTGCATGTTCACAGTTGAACAATTTGGGGGGGGGGGGCGGTGGCAACTCACACACTATCCAAGCTGACAGAGAGACCACCACACAAATCCCTGCCAACATCCATTTTTACATAGCAGAAAGAAAGAAAGAACAAGTTCACTTACTTGCACGTGTCTCTGCTTTAGCAGTGTCTCATAGCGGTTTGATGGTGGCAAGTGAATCGTTGCTCCTTGATTCTTACATTCTGACCGTAACCGTTTGTCAAGAAGCAAACTAGGATGGAAAGGGAGAAGGCAGAAAGTTTGTCACCCAATGAACGGCAAATTCTAATGAAAAAATATGAAATATTTTCTTGGGCCAATGACATAAACCTAATTAATACATACCTTCCTGCCATAACCTTGTAATATGCAAATATCTGGTCTGCTAATTTGTAGACAAATTGGTCAAAACACAAATTCACCTTAAAAAAAAAGGAACATGCAATAAATTTTTTAAAGTATTGGCAAATTAACAAGAATCACATTAAAAAAAACAACAGGGGCAGCTAGGTGGCACAGTGGATAGAGCACCTGCCCTGGATTCAGGTGTACCTGAATTCAAATCCAGCCTCAGACACTTAACACTTACTAGCTGTGTGACCCTGGGCAAGTCACTTAACCCCAATTGCCTTACTAAAAAAAAAAAACAAACAAACCAAAAACCCAACAACAAAAGTTCTAATTCATATTTTAAATGGTCAGTAAGGAGGTACTTAGAGGTGTCTTGACAAATAGTAACAATTGACATCCATGTAACCTTTTCAAGATGGCAAACTATAATGTACGTTATCTCAGTTTGCTAAGTCAGTATCAATTTTGGGAAGAAGCACCATTAATAATTGTGACAATGGAAAAAAGGTAGAAATTAGTTTTAAGTTTAAGAGAAAGGGTAGAGGTGAGATAATGAAATAACTCAAACATAATTTGTAAATGCTAAATATATTTAGGATTTTGGGGTTTTGTCTGATCTATGACTTCATTCCTTAGAGAACTCCTAGTAAGCGAACTCCCTCGATCAATGCAGATCAACAACAGGAGAGTTGCCAAGAAGAGATATGTCAAAAATGATGAAGCCCATGGCTCCTGTATGAAATGATTTTAAAATCCCTATTTTATTCTATTCAGTTTTATTCAGTAGTGATTATCTTAGTTATACTTGTCTGTCATCATAAATTTGCCTATTAATATATATTTATCTAATCAATTAATATGAATATAAACTTTACATATCTTATATTCACAAATAATTATTAGATATGGCTAGATAGATTCTTTCTTATATCATGCCCCAAAACTTTAAAGTACAAGATTATAACTTCACTTGCTTGTTCTGAAGTTCACTTGCTTAATCATGGGAAGCTAACTAGAGGACCTCCACCCTTTCTTTCTGCTGAGTAGGTGACCAAACCCAGCATGGCAAAGATGACCTAATGATATGGAAAGTCCCCAACTTTTTTTGATTGTCCCTTTGCTAGGGAAATGGGCCTGTGGCACTTGGCCAACAAGCCTATGAGCATCTGACCAACGGGTGACCCTTTCTTTCCAATACCAGAACTGCCTACAGCTCTCTATTGCCCAACACGGGGCTAGTAAATACTCATTAGCTCTGCCCATATCTGGACGTCCTCTTTTGGTCACTGACCATAAGAATGAACTGAAGGTTCTCCTAGAAGATCAAGATAAAGATCTATCAACCAATGAGACTATTTTTTACTTTGCATCTTCTGTATCATCTGGGTATCAAACACTATAAAACTAATTCCTGGAGGAAGGGGGCATCTCAGATCACAAGGAAAAGCTGAGGTCCCATTCATTA